>NC_045547.1:30340234-30679234 GCF_009769535.1 Thamnophis elegans | reverse complement strand
TTTAAAGTTATAATACAATGTAACTTTCAGCCCTTTTTAATCACATATTTTCCCATTGTTCCATCTCTATGTTATAACCAAACTTCTTATCCCATTTTATCATACATTCTTTAACCTTTTCAACAAAAGTTTATACATTTTAGCAATTGCACCTTCTTCATTGTCAGCATAGAATTGTACCTCAAATTCCATTTGATCCATACTATAAGTCTTTTTGTCCATTTTGGATCTTTCTGATAACTGTACATGAGAAAACCATTAACAACTATTTCTATCTGCTATTCATTGCTCTCTTGATTTAATTTTAAATTTCCTTTGACAATTTCCCAATAATTCCTGATATGTCAACCATTTGTCTTTACCTGCTGTTTCTCTTCTGTGGCATACTTCTTGAACTTTTTGGGCATTACTTGGCTTTATATCTATACCATATTCTCAACATGGTACAACAAATAAAATTGTTTTTAAAATCAACATTTTAATTTTATCATACCATAAGTATCCATGCTATCCAAGCCTCAGGTGAGGATCCTCTAACTCTAAATATCACTTGCTTCTCAGCAGCATCTGTTCTTTCATCCAGACCAACCACAAGTTGCAAAATAAATCTGAAATCCGGTAAACCCAGTCCTCCTCTTTCTTTTGCATCTTGTAACAGTTCTTGTTTCCAAATCTCCTTGATAAAATCTATGTTCCGGAAGGTTATTTCCTAAAATAGTTCCACTTACTTTGAAACTCAAGTTGATTTCATTTATGTGATGTTCCAGAATTGTGATTTTTTTTCAGTCATAAGGTTCTTTGTTTTAGTTCAGTTTGCAGCATATGAATTTTATAAGATTTAAAACTGTCACTGATCATGCTCATATTTACTATGACTTTTTCAAGATTATAAAAACCAAAACAGCCTCCAGATGTTGTAGGAACGCACATTTCCCTCTGGAAGAATTCAAAAGTGGTAAAAATCCCCAGTGGTGATCTTTTACAGAAAAATGTACCAAATGTCCTAATAAACATGGCTAATTTGGCATTCCCTGAGTGTAACTGGATCTGCCAAAACCCACTGGCTGCATCAAGCACTGAGAGTATTCAAACACCTGCAAACTGTAGAAGAACATCAGCTGTAAAGAAAAGGATCTGCATTTCTTTTTTGACAAACCTGTTCTGTTCTTTCTGGTCTGAGTTCGGTGTAAACGTGATCTGAAATTATTCAGAAAAAGTGCAAACATTTATCTGCTATTTATTTATAAAGAGGGCCATTTTTTCAGAATTTTTGCAAAACTGCAAAAACAACGCTATTGCTTTCAGGAATGAAACTACAAACACTTCCATTTTGCTTGAGTACCAATGAGATGTTGATTAATTGATTACCTCAGTCCTTTCACATTGGATTATCCTATGGTTCTATTTTTACATTGGGCAGCAGTACAGTTGATTCAATTGTGGCTCTATGGACTGCATATGGAATGGGTCCTTTTTAAAATTACCTGCATGGGAGAAATCTTTAAGCTTTCTCTTTCTTTGTCAGGCTCTGCAATGAAATCTTCACATATATATTGACCATTAGTTGCTTCTTGCCTAGAGATGAGTATTAGGGGAGACCAGTGTTTCTCAACCTCAGCAACTTTAAGATATGTGAACTTCAACTCCCAGAATTCCTCAGCAAACTGAGGAATTAATTAATTAAGCCAATGCTTCACTCAGATAATATTCCTGTCCAAAGATCTGACCACAGAATACATACATTTTAGATTTTGTTCCTCTGATTTTGGAACAGACTATAAAATACCCAAGGCAATATGAGGTCTTCTGGGATCGCAGTTGGAAACAAAGCATTTTTCCAAACTTTTCTAGACAGATTGTTAAATCACAGTGACAAAAGTATCAGTTTTAAGACACACTCAATATGGATTGATTTGCAAAGATACTTTCCACAGACTGGCAGAAAAACTAAGGTCATAGAACTGCTTCTCAAAGGAAGTACTTTATGGTATCACTTTTTAATTTTAATTAATTTCTCCTATCATTTCAGTACAGCATAGCTAGCTTCAAAATATTCCATTTATGACAAGTTTCTCAGGAGAACATTTTTAGCTTCTGTGCATGACTTTCCCTAAATGAGGTTCCTTCAACAGTACCAGTGGAGATTTACTTATTTTATTTATTTATTACATTTATTGGCTGCCCTTCTTACCATGGGTTAACTCTAGGCAGCTCACAATATTAAAAGATGCCCTTGATCATGAAACAAAATTGGTCCGATGGGGCTTTTTTCATTTCTCTATAACTTTCTTTTTAGGGACGCGGTGGCTCAGGGGCTAAGATGCTGAGCTTGTCGATCAGAAAGGTTGGCAGTTCAGCTGTTTGAATCCCTAGTGCCACGTAACGGAGTGAGCTCCCGTTACTTGTCCCAGCTTCTGCTGACCTAGCAGTTCAAAAGCATGTAAAAATACAAGTAGAAAAATAGGCACCACCTTTGGTGGGAAGGTAGTGCCTTTGGCATTTAGTCATGCCGGCCACATGACCACGGAGACGTCTTCGAACAGCGCTGGCTCTTCGGCTTTGAAACGGAGAGGAGCACTGCCCCTTACAGTCGGAAACAACTAGCACATATGTGCGAGGGGAACCTTTATCTTTTATAGCTTTCTTTGAATGTCCTTGATGGTTCAAAGATTATCATCTCCTCTGCCCTTCTACACTTAAAGCAGCTTCCATGTGTAATTTTTTAGGATAAACGCTTCTGCAAAATACAATCTGCCTGTCTGTAATAGTTTCATTTCTCTCACAACTCAGTCATCTGTTTTCACCCACTTTTTATATAACCTCAGGCTTTTGTATATGAGAAGCTTTTATATGGATCAGGGCATTGGGGGATAAAAAGAGAAAGAGTCATTCTTACCTACAGCAACAAAGATTTGCAGTTTAGGCCTTTTGGCCCATGGCAGAAATGAGGATACATACCTGGATTCTTCCATTTGCCATCAGTTGAGTAGCAATGTTGGACTGAACAACTATACCATTATACCATGCTTTCAATTATACCATCTAATAGGCTACTGAAATCAAAGTTTGGTGGAAAAACACCAAGAGGCCAAGTCTCAAATGGAAATGATTTTCAGTTTCATTTCATAGGAATCTCTATAGCTGCAACATGGTTTACACTGTTGCAGAGGTGGGTTCCTACCAGTTCGCACCTATTCAGTAGAACTGGTTCGTCAAATCTACAGAACCGGTTAGAAAAGGTTCCACCAGTGGACCCGGAAAGCAGGCCACACCTACAGAAGAGGTTCCAAATTTTTTTGAAACCCACCACTGCACTGTTGGTACCATTTTTGTTCTTCACAAAATGGTCTGAGAGTTGCATTTGAATTATAACAAATCAATAACTAAATGTATAAACTGCTTGTCATCTTTAATCTATTTTTCTACCAAGATGGCCTCCTTCATCTGTGGGATCTTAACAATAGACAAAATTGGCAGCTCTTTCTATTCTCTTATTAGGATTGTATTTCACTACAGCCATGCAGCAATTCAGATCCATTTACAGTTTATCATGAACTTTTGATATTTAGCTTAGCATTAATTATTATATGTTATACAGGACACAGAGATTGCAGGTTGCCTTTCACTCCTAAGCAGAAAATATTAAATGGTACCAAACTGGTAGTGGAGGAAATACTGCTCCCCGTAACATGTAAATACTACTTAATATGGTTTTGCCAAGAAAATAATTTGTTAAGCCTTCCCACTCTGTCCCTCTGAGTTTTTTTCAAAACCGTGACTACTGTAGTCATGTTTTATTGAAATGGGCCAAGTACAATTTACTTAGAAACATTAATTTTGAGCTGCTGGTATGTGTGTGTGTGCGTGCACGCTTTCCCCCAGTATGTAAATAGGAACCTTTTTATAATGATGATAAGTCTATGGAATGAGGAATAGGCAAGTCCAGTTGCCAAACTCTGACCTGTAAGCCACATTCCAGGAGATGTTTTTTTCTAGCTGTTTTTCTCTATATTCATCTCGTTTTAGAGCTGCTTTTATTTGGCACAGATTGCTTAGTGGTCTGCCAGTGGTGGGTTTCAAAAAAATTTAGAACCTCTTGTAGGTGTGGCCTGCTTTGTGGGAGTGGCTTGCTGGCCATGTGACCGGGTGGGAGTGGCTTGGCAGTCATGTGACTGGGTGGGCATGGCCAACTTGTAAAATGTGGTGGAACTCACTTAACAATGCTCTTGCTTAGCAACCAAAATGTTGGCTCAGAAACTCTGGCATTTGAAGCACGCAAGTCTTAAACCTGTCAAGTTACAAGACCGTTGCACCCCTAACCCTTTAGAAAAAAAAAAACCAGGGGTGTTCAAACTTGACAGCTTTAAGACTTCTGGATTTCAACTCCCAGAATTCCTCCTCCAGTCATGTTGGCTCAGGAACTCTGGCATTGAAGTGTGCAAGTCTTAAAGCTGTCAAGTTACAAGACCCTTGCACCCCTAACCCTTTAGAAAAAAAACCCAGGGATGTTCAAACTTCACAGCTTTAAGACTTTAAGGTTTAGTTAGGACTCTTAGAAGTGGGCAGTGCGATTGGTGAGCCAGCCAATCAGTGAGCAGCGGGTGAGGCAAGCGTGGTACAGACCGGCGGGGGGAGGGAAGGAGCTGGAACCAGTTCTAAACGGCATGGTAGATTTGTGGAACCTCTTCTATAGAAGAGGTTAAAATTGGCAGGAACCCACCCCTGTGGTCTGCATATGACAAGAGTCCCCATGGCACTATTTTAATACTTTGGTGCACATGGCAGTTGTAATTTTGTTTCTTCTGCTGCTTTTTTGGGCTAAATGTGTACAGCTGCAACGACTGTGGTTTCACTTAGTCAGGAAACTTCCTGTTTATTAATGCATGGTCATTCTTCAGTATCAGTGAGATCTGATTTACCCTTCCAAAACTCTCTTATTCAGATATTTTCTTTGAGGACATGTGCCATTTACTGAACTAAAGGGCTCAACGAAAATAAAGGCATCTCAAAATACAATATGCTCTGGACAAGGCTGTTTATAGGGTTCTATCATTAGTATGTTTTAATATACAATGAGATCTATATGCAAGAATTTGCCTGTTTGTTTATAAGAAAGCCCGTTTAGTTCTTCACACTTCATACCATGCTTCAGCAGTAAATCATTGCTCTTCAACCTTTTAATGTCTTATTCAGCACTTGGCAGAAGATGCTTAGATGTGACTCAGCTAAGGTAGAATTATTATTGCAGACGAGAAGGTCTAAACACAACAGCTGACTATCCACCACAAAGTCAAGAAGTCAGAGCTTTCATAAATATATAATGCTCCAGAGTTTAAACTCTGAACTTTTTCTGGCTGCCCTTTGAAGCTAGGAGATATTTGATTGCTTTCTTGATACCCTTAGAAGGTCCCCGAGATATATTAATATCTAAAGGTCTCTTTAGCCTGGGAACTGCTGCTCTTCAGTCCTTACAGATTCCTTATTGGCTTGATTCAAAACTTAATCTCTGTTTACAGTTTGAATCTCTGTTTACAGTGAAGTGGTGATTGTTGTGATAGGATAAAGCAAAGCTACAAATGCTTCATTTTGAAACAATGAACAAGAGAGTCCATCTACCATGAAGTTACTTCTGCTAGAGCAAAAAACCTATTTGTAATCCTCTTCCCTTATGCAGATAAAAAGTTCCACATATTTATATTTAGAAAGTGGTCTGAAAAAGGTGTTCATCAGGCCACTGCCAGAGTTATTTCCTAGGACTTTTGGGCTCTGTCATCCCTCAGAAAAGAGGAAAGAAGAGCAAATGACTCTTCAGTGTCGAGAAAGTGAGAAGTATTGATAACTCTGCATAGTAACCATGAGAAGGGCTTCTGAATATCTGCTCCATCTAGTCCTTCCCTGAATATCTGCAGTCCATGTACTGTATATTGAAATGTTTGTATTTATACTCAGGTAGGACTGAGGGGGCGTGGGATTGAGTGTGATCTGGATGGATGAGAAACCATACAGGCTTAAAGGTAGCCTGAAAGAGAAATGGATAACTTTGATAAGGGACCCTTGGGTGCTGCATTTGGTTGTGCAACTGTGAAAGAAGGATACAGAACGAAGGTTAGAAAAATAAGATTTTGGATTTGCATTTTGGATCTCAGATTTAACCTCCACCACCAAATAATAGCAAACAAATTATTTCTCTTTAGCCTAGAACAGTGGTTCCCAAACTTGGCAACTTTAAGACTTGTGGACTTCAACTCCCAGAATTCTCCAGCCAGCAGAATTCTGGGAGTTGAAGTCCACAAGTCTTAAAGTTGCCAAGTTTGGGAACCACTGGCCTAGAAGGTCATGCCACAAGGCAGAACGGCATAAAGAATGTGAAAATAACTTACAAAAGTTGAAAATTGTACTGTAGATTAAATGAGTACTTATGTATTCCTACATTTAGACCTGTTTCGTGTTTTATTAAGATCGGACTAATGATTTGTACAGTATTTTAATATTATTGGCTTTTTCACAAAAATGTGTCTTGTGATTGGCCAAATCACACAAGCACTTCATGGTGTACTTAAATAAGAGATATACCCATCGTCTTTAAAAGGTAGAAAATAGTCCCAATACCGGCTTCCAGTAACTTAGAAGCAGATTTTTATCCCCCACAACCTTACCTGGTGTTGAAGGCTCCTAAAAGTGGATGGCATATTCTCTACTATGTCTGAAAATGACCAGCAGCCATAAAATTAATGCTGTATACATTTTCAATGAAATTCCCAGAATTGATTCCTAGATCTTCAGCACAATCTCTTTCATTTTCACAAGAAAAGAGCACATATCACTTATTTTCAGTTTCTCCATTTTGGAAAAAAAATCTGGCTTTATTTGTAAATTCTACAAAATACAGAGGAGTCTGGCAGGACACACTGTAAGTCAGAAAATAAATAAGTACTTTTTTTCTTGCTCTATAGAAGATAAAATGTGATTTGCATATATAAAATATAAAGTACAGCTCTGTACCAACATCCCGGCCGTGCCACAAGGCAGAACGGCATAAAGAATGTGAAAATAACTTATATTCGTGCAATAAATAAATCACAGAGTAGGAACAAGGAAAAATAGGGTGAACAAGGGTAGAAACGTTAAAGAGGGAATCCCCACTAAGGATCAAAAGGTTGGAGAGGAAGGATGGACAACACTGGTTTGGAAGCTGATTCCATCTTAGGGGTAGAAGTCACGTTAAGCTGCAGGATGGGTAAACCCAACCATATGTCTTTTTAAAAAATGGATCATATTTGCCACTTAAATAAGTCACTGGCACATGCCTGGAAATGATTACCCACAAATACTCACTGGTTCTTATATTAGCAACATATATTTAATGGAAGAAGGTGCTTTCCTAAGTCTTCTAATCTAACCCTTCTCCATGCTTTCTCCAGAATTACTGTATCCATGTCTCCCAGGTGTATAAACCTCCCAGTTTCTTAAGCAATGGAACTGCCAGCGTCTCTTGATATAGATGTGCTATTCTCATATCATCTATGCTTGGTGTAAAATTTCATACTCACTTTAAAATGAGAAGGCAATGGGCTAAAACTGCTTGGCCAAAAAGGCATACAGATAGGCAGTATATCAATAGCTGATTCTACAAGTCCAGTGCTAATGATATTCTGTGTGTACATGCAGGCAGTTTGGTTTAAATGACATATGGGATTCATGACAGCATGGCAGAGAAAGGGAAACAATACACTGTTCATGTGTTTACTAAGTTAGGCTTTTGAATGGTATCAGTTTTCTCCATGTTTGTGTTGTCTGCAATACACATTTCCAGCCAATATGGCAGAATGCATCTGGAAAACCACTGGACGGTATAAAAGCTGCTATAATGAAAAGGGCAAGATTGTGATTGTAAACATTTTAAACAGTGTGGTTTTTACAGTAAATCCTACTAAGTGCATATGAGAATATTATCTTAAAAGAACAAGAGACAAACACAGTGGCATCCAGGAGAACCTAACTCTGCCATTGTGCTAGCTTAGACCAAACTAGGTTTTATTTTCATGATAGAAATTATTTTTGGCTATGATTCAAGCTATTTTCCTGCTCTTGTGAAAAGGCATCCTTCAGATATAAAGAAGAAAAGCGTTTTGAATTTCAGCTGCGACACTTTCCTCAAGAGAAATGCATCTTCCATTTTACATAGCTGAATGGGGCAAAAATTAGGCCACAAAAAAGCACAGAGGAATTATATTCCTCACCAATGTTTTTCAAACTGAAGCCTCCTTTCCTTGTTCTATGTAAGTGACTGGATCTTTCTCAACTTGCTTTTGGGGAGAAAAAAGAAACTGGAAGAGATGTGCTGGGTTACACCGCATCGCTATGATTAGGACTGATTCTGAACCTCTCAGAACCCCACACCCAATTGCCTGTACTGCTTCTTGGGTTGGGCCAACCTTTGTATAGCTTGGTTCTCTTGAACATATAATGTCTTAATCTCTGTAATAGTTGGGTATATTTCTTTCCTGAGTTTCTATTTCTAGTATTTTGCCAATGCAAAAACAGAAAGAAAATACAAAAAGGTCTCTTCATTACATTCTGTTGGTTGCTATTGGTACCCCTCATGGAACTCGTTGTTTTAGACACCTCAGTGTCTTCTCTAGAACTTCACTTGTAATTCTGATGCCCCTTCACTATCCATCAGTCTCACTTGCTTTATCCACCCCTGCCTCATTTAATACACTCCCTCTTTACTTTTCCCACTTCCTTCTCTCTCTCTCTTTCTCCTTCTTTAGAAAACTGCTTCTATTTTGTCCATAAATCTTATAACTTCAGCAAAAGACCACTTCTACAATCAAAAGAGTATTTGGAGCACAGCTGCATCCACACACAGTTGCAGAGAGATTGTCTCTCCAATCACTGCAATGGGCATAATTCCTTTATTTCTTCCTAGGTTGGGTTAGCAGCAACTAGCTCTTTTTTGACCATGTCCCTTTTGTGATCTGTTTTTCCATCACCCTTGCAGTCACCAAGCAATAACACTTTTCTTGACCATTTTTAAATGTCTACTCATCAGAGGCTCAGACTGATTCTTGTAAAACAACAATTTCATGGTGAAGCAATCGAGAGGCTCTGAATTAAACAGTAGGTAAATGGGAACTATGGTTTACAACAAAAAGCAGACAGGGTTATACATGAATACCTAGACTTGTGTCTGAACAACGCATCAAGAAACTGGGAAATTGATATCCTCTGATAACATCTGGATTATTATAATCACTAGGTTTTAGACATTAAAAGGAGACTTCAATCTTGGCATCCCCTTTTTTTCTCCCATCAGGTAGAAGCTATCTGCCTTTCTCTATAATTGCTGTCAAAACTTCTCTGAAGCAGCATTTCCAACTAAGATCTCATCTTCAAACCTCTCTGTTTTACATTTAATCAGTCGCAAGGTATGAAGCAGCAGAGAAGAAAACCTAACAAATATAAAATGGAAAAGAAAAATAACTGGCCACTGTAATCCAATTCACAAATAACTGACAGCTAAAATTACACACAAGTTGGGCACCACTTTCCCACAATCTTCCAATGAAGGCAAGGACTAAGGACAAAGTTCAACATTTAGCCATTTGGTCTTCAAGTCAACTGTGTCTCCTCCAGTGGCTGGAACAAAAGTGGGAGAAGGAAAGAGCCAGTGCAGCTACAGCTGCTTTAGGTAAGAGCTGTGCAGAGGCATGGCAACAGGACTTAGTTCATGGCTCGGCTTGTAGGCACTAGGAGTAGGTGGCCTGGTTGGAACCAGATTTGACAATGGTGATAACGCTGGCAGTTGCCACCTTTGCAGCAGTGCCATGAGCAGTGACTGTGCGGGCAAAGCCCTGCAGCGCTTCATACTTGCCACGCAGGGCGTCCAGCTCAAGGCGCATGGCAGCATTCTCACGCGCTAGCTTATCAACTTCCCTTTCTAGCTCTGTCTTTTGCTTCTGCAGCTCCTCCTTTTGACACACCCGCTTTACTCGGCAGCTAGCCGCATAGCCACGATTCTTCAGAGTGCGCCGACGTTGCTTCAATCTGGCTACTTCCTCCTTGGACAGGCCTCTCAGATGATGGTTAAGTTCCCGCACTGACAATCCCATAAGCTCCTCATCTGAAAGATGTGGTGTGTTCTCACCCATCTCCCGTTTGATCTGTTTAAGAAAAGGATCAAGTAGTTGAGAATCAGATGTACAAGTACGGGAAAAACGGGAAAAACAACAACAACAACAACAACTGGAAAGAAAAATGGGAGTCTAGAAGAATAAAACAACAACAGGGTAATAGTTTGTAGCAAAGTATGTAGCCATTGCTATTTATATATACTTGTATATATTTTCTGCAATGTTCTTTGGATTAGGCTTTTCCCCCTCCTACACTGTAATAATTATATTAAAAATTCCTCATAATAAAATTAATTGATTTTATTATAAGATTTTGAGATTTGAAAACTTGACTAAGATCTTTAAATCATTTAGCCAGAAATTGATGGCAATGAACTCAATGGAATTTACTTCTCAGTAGAGGAGTTGTGTACATAAATCAGTGTCAACTGAATCAATAAAAGTTACCCATCAACTAAATAAGTAGGATCAAAGTATGACTAGCTCAGTCTGGATTTATTCCCATCACTTTATTTCTTTAAAGACTTCTTTAATCTTTCATTTTATCAGTGTTATTATTTCACAGCAGCAGAAATTACAACCAAATATAAAATTTTGTATTTCTTTTATGCAATTCCCCCATAACTTCATTGTTTTAACCCTTTGATCCAGTGCATCAATACAGAAACTGCTTTCTATATAAATTTCATTTTTTCCCTCTTATAAAACATTTTTGAAAGATGGAATGTTCTTTGGATTCAGAGGAAAAAATCTAGAGGAGCAACGCAAACATATCTAGTATTGGATCTCAAGTAGCTCTTTGGGAAAGAAGTGCCACAATCCAGATATCATTGTGGAAGATACTCCATTTCTGGGATTAATAAATCTGATTCAGAGGGCATTCAAAAAGTAGGATCCAGGATGCAACTCTTAAAATTGGTTTGATACAATCCTTTATATCTGGGATCATAGACCATTTACAGTGCAATCCTATGTAGGACTGTGTAGAAACAGAAGAAAAATTCTGTTTCCAAACTCTCAATGGAGAAAGTAACTACATACTGTATATGAGACGTTAGCTTTTGAGGACATCGAGATTATCATATAACCCTGACTAAGCATTGCTCAATGTTGGTGTAAGACACATGTGATATTTTCCTGCTGCAGTTCAGATGCTACTGGTTGCATTCCAGGTTAATTTCCAAACACTTCTTATGAATAGAATTTGCAATTTATCTGCCTTGAGGTGTTTCTAAGCAAAAGTTAGTGAATCAACACTTTATTGTCCTGACTGTTCCATCTTATAGGAACACAGCTGGAATACCCATTCCTATTCAAATTGTTTTGGAGCAATAAATAACTAGAAGAAAGTGGCCATTTGGCCGAATAAACTAACCTAGTTTGAGTTTCCACACTTAGACTACATATTGTTTGAAACTATTTTATTTAATCAGTTGACAATTTCTAATTGTCTAATTGTTCTAATTCTAATTCTAATTCTAGTCTCAGGAAAACGAAGTCATGTAAACAATAGCTCAGTGTTCCTTTGCAGATCATGCATTGCTACTAGAAACAAAGTTATAACTGAATATTGTCATTATGATATTATCATAATTTCCTAATAAAAGACCTGCTTAGTTGCAGGTCTTTTAACAAAATTCACCAGCTTCCGGACAATAATTGTTGGCTCCCTAAAAAATCTTGGGGTGAGCACACCCCTGGATGTTTCCTACAAAATCTGTTCTAAATTAATGTGTGGGGTTTCCTCTTCTAGAACAGTGAAGCAGATAAATGCAGTTCCCAAAATTACTGCCCTGGATTTTTGTTTTAAAAAACGTACTGCTAGAGGCTGACAATGAAGAATGCATTTCTTCACTCAAATATAAAGGAGGGGCTGGCTTCCCTTGGCAATTTCTGTGACTTCTCTGCAGGACACACCTCCACTAGTCCTTACTTTACCTGCATACAATAATGGGTTGCCTCTGTCCTCCAGGTTTGTGTTTAAAGAGCTGTGGTGGCGCAGTGGTTAGAATGCAGTACTGCAGGTTAAGTCACTGCTCACTCCAGGAATTCAATTCCGACCGGCTCAAGGTTGATTCAACCTTCCATCCTTCCGAGGTCAGTAAAATGAGGACCCAAATTGTTGTGGGCAATATACTGACTCCTGAAACCGCTTAGAGAGGGCTGTAAAGCACCTGAGGCGGTATAAAAGTCTAAGTGCTATTGCTATTAAACAAACAATGTGTCAATCTTAAAAATGGGCAGGCAATAGTTTCAATTTTTTGTTGTTTCCTTTCTTGGATACAAGCAGGGAAAATACTTATATGGAGAAGCAAGTGCCGTTCTTCAAATATTTCTGAGAAAATTAAAAGGGGCCCAGCTTGCCAAAATTTGTTTGTGTATGCGTATGTATGGTAAGAATTTATAGTTCACATTAACAAAGCCACATCAGTGCAATAACTCTCAGAGAGGAAAATTACATTAGGAAAGACAGAGAACATCCTTCCCTTTTTGGCTCAACGCTGCTAGACCCATTTGCAAATATGCGTCCATATGTGCTTCAGCAACTGTGTGGATTACAGACTGGCTATTCTTTAAAAAGAAGTCCTGTATCAGCTTATTTAAAATAATTTAATTCCATACAAATTTCCACCCACATGTTCACCATTTCTGAAAAGAGGGTGAGGCCAAAAGAGAAAGTGAACAACAACACAAGCAGGAAGGAAAAAATGGAGAAATGGAGGGAAGAGAGAACAAGGAAGCAAGGGCACAAAGAAGAGGGAAAGTAAAAGGTGGGGCTAGAATAATTGCAAAGAAGATCAAAGGAATGGAGATGTACACAAATTGTGCACAAATTCTGTAGAGCAAGGATCCCCAACTTTAAGACTTAGGACTTCCAACTCCCAAAACCCTGGGAGTTGAAATCCACAAGTCTTAATGTCACCAGGTTTGAGGACTTCTGCTATAGAGTTTGTAAGGTTTACTTTTCTTCCAATAAGAACTCTGGATGTTGTTGGGTTTTTTTTAATGCCAGATAATAATTACTGATTTAAGTCATGATGATCAATCTGTTATAGCAGAATACCAGAGTTTTATGGAAAGGACATGAAATCTCTCGGAGACCCTCCAGCTTTCAAAAAATTGCAGAGAAATGTGTTTTTTCCAAACGGCTATGTGCTTACCTTTAGGGCTTTGGTTGACAAGCTGTCACCTGACATTTTCTTGGGTACTCCTGACAGTCCCCCAGAAACAGCCTGTAATTGAAGAGATAGAGGGGGGGGGGGATAGAAAGATCTGTGATTGCTATTTATTTTTAAAGATTGTTGTTATTTAAAGCTTGTCCAGAGATTGTGTCTTTCACAGAATTTCTCTTCTTTTTCATCTGTCTTCCAGTCTCATTTTCTTACTATCCATCCTGCCCAGCTGGCTTTTTAAAATAAAAATAAAAATCCTGGAGTCACAGTTCCTTACTTCAGCAGGAGCAATAGAGATCCCAAAGTCTAAATGATTCTGTGCTTTTTGTTTTGTTTTAATAAATATATTTTTTAATGCTGTTAATTTCCTCCAAAGCAGAGTTTTTCAAATGTGGCAACTTTAAGACGTGTGGATGTCACCTCCCAGAATTCTAAGCCCCAAATGATTTTTTTTTTGCACAGAACATCTACCTAGCCACCCAAGCAAAATATGAGGTATCTCCAGTACATCCTCTCCTCCACTGTATAGTGACTCTATAATGGACATGCTCTGCAGTTGCCGGAAACACAGAAGGGCAAACATTTCCTGAGGAGAAGGAAACTGAACAGTGGAGAGCCAGCTGACGGGTGTGTCTCTGAAATGGCAGGGCCTGAAAGGAGACACGAGGGAGGGAATAAGAGCAATATATTTTGGTCTTTGGCAGAACAAGAACTTCAGTCCACTGGGGGAGGGGGGGCTGAGAGTGACTAATAAGCCAAACCCTTACATCCCAAAAGGCAGATGTACTGTATGTCAACCGTCACTACTAAGAATTATGCATTAGAACAGTGTTTGGAAAACATCATTGGAGAGCTGTGTCTGCAGTCAGATACATCTATACAATCTGTGGATCTACTAAAATTTTAACCTATGTTAAAATACTGAAGTTTGCAGATGATACAACAGTGGTTGGTCTCATTTGAGATAACAATGAATCTGCATACAGAATCTTGAACTAAATACACTCAAAACTGTAGAAATGGTGGTAGATTTTAAGAGAAACCCTCCTATACTACCTCCTCTTACAATACTAGACAACACAGTATCAACAGTAGAGACATTCAAGTTCTATTGTATCTCAAGACTTAAAATGGACACCTAACATCAAAAATGTCATCAAAAAAGTACAACAAAGAATGTTCTTTCTGTGCCAACGCAGAAAGCTTAAATTGCCCAAAGAGCTGCTGATTCTGTTCTACAGAGGAATTACTGAATCTGTCATCTGCTGCTTATAACTGTCTGGTTTGGCTCCACAACCCAACAAGACAGACACAAACGGATAATTAGAACTGCAGAAAAAACAATTGCTACCAACCTGCCTTCCATTGAGTACCTGAACATTGCACGAGTCAAAAAGAGAGCTGTGAAAATAATTAGACCCCTCACATCCTAGACATAAATTGTTTCAACTTCTACCCTCCAAACGACACTATAGGGCACTGCACACCAGAACAATTAGACACAAGGACAGTTTTTTCCCAAATGCCATCACTCTGCTAAACAACTAATCCCCACAATACTGTCAAATTATGTACTAAGACTGTATATCTATTCTTCTTCTCTTCCTTCCTAGTACCTATCTCTTTCCACTTACGACTATAACCATGTTGCTTGTATCTTTAAATGTTATATTGTTTTATTTGTTTCCTAGTATAATTTGATTGCTTATTAGTAACCTAAGACTATCACTAAGTGTGGCATCTGTATTCTTGATGAATGTATTCTATTTTATTTTTCTTTATGTACACTGAGCGCAGTGGTGGGTTCCGGATGGTACTCTACGCATGGAGCGGGCATCCTAGATGGGCACGCATGCACATGCCACTGCCCTGCGACACCCACTTGCTCGGCAGAGGTCATGCAGGCGCCACACGCTGTGTGTACATGCGCAATGGGCCAGTCGCATTATAAACAGCCATGGAATGCAGGCGGGTGGGCCAAACGAGCCACTGTACTGGTACCATGGCCACTGCTCCTGGCTGCTACCGGTAAGCCGTACCGGGCCATACCGCCCAGAATCCACCACTGCACCAAAGGCAAATTCCTTGTGTGTCCAATCACATGTGACCAATAAAGAATTCTATTCTATTCTATTCATCAGCTGTTTTCAAAAATTGAGATTATCCTCAGTTTATCTCCTTTTGGGGAAGCCCTTATTTTTACACTGCCATATTTGTGATTAAAAACGGATTCTTATATAGTAAGGCCAATGGCAGCAGCTGATATCTTGGAAAATTATGCCTCCCTCCCCGACCTACCACCCTGAAAATACCTGGTGGCTGGATCTAGTTGCTCTTTTCATTTTGCACAACAGTACTTGAGGACAGCAAGCCATCTCAAATAATAGTCTTTTAATTAAGTCCTGGAATTCAAGATATGACACAACATACAATGCATATAACAGGTTATACCAGAGGACCTGTGTCCCAGGATGGTCCAGCAACAATCTACAGATACATTAATGTTTAGATGGAGACCATCCAAAGCAACTTAAATAGCAGTATTGTATAAAATTGAGGACAAATATATAGAATTTTCCATTCTTTCCTACCATCCTTTCTCTTATTTTCTTTAATGATCCTGGCATTTTTCTGATAGCTCATCAATGAAGGGAGCGTCTTGCTGACATTTGCCTTTTTTGTCATTCTTCTTTGGAAAACTGACCTCCAATACAACTGTGCTATGTAGAGCTTTTGGCAGCTAGCAGTCACAACATTGTATTTTATTCTTGGAAGCCTTCTGGAAACAGTATGTGAAGCTCAGATTAAGGCGTTTATACTTTACTAAATTATCATTTCACTTCAGTTGCAAGAGTTGAAAAATGTGGTTCTACAGATGTCCCTGAATTGCGGTTTTCAGCATTCTTCAGAACTGCCCCTGACATCCCTGGGAATTGTAGTTCAGCAACAGAGGACAGCAAGGAACTTCCATTGTTCTAATACATAGTTTCTTAAACTTAGCAACTTTAAGATGTGTGAACTACAACTTTACAAAATGTATGTATTGGTACCTAGTGGCATCATATGATAATAAGTTTGCTCAAATGCATAGGTATGTTTTAAGGATTATGCCCTCATGTCGCTCAGCTCTTAAGAATATGGATAACACCAATGAATGTTTACTTTGTAATAGTATAATTTCACGCAAGTGGTTCTAGTGCTGTCAAATTCTTTGAAGTAACCAATCCAGAAGTGTTGTATTAAAGCTCACCTCTATGCTATGGGAAATGTAATCTAGTAGTCAGAAGGCTAAATTTCAGTTTGCATAAACTATTTATATATGGGATCTGAAGATACCAAATGTAAAGCCCAGCGTATTAGTGTGCAAAGATCAGACTGAGCTGATATATCTGGTGAGCTCTTGATGATTTTGTTGTTCCAGCCTAATTCTTCCAAGATTTGAAGTGAGGTTTAATGTGAGAGATATATTGAGTGGGAGCTGCCCAGAGTTGGTTATCAGATGAATGGCTATATAAATATTTTAAATAAATAGATAGATATTTATATCTATTTATATCTAGAAATAGATATCCAAATAGATAAATATTTTGAACGTTTATCTACTCCTCCAGAATCTCAATTCTTTCACACAAATGAAAATTCAATTGTCACTAAAATGTTTAACATTTACTTTCAGATATTGATGTGATATTTATTCTCAGTCTAGGTTTTGAGGATGTGAATGTAAATGGAAAAGTACAGAATAAGTAAGAGCAGCCTTAGGTAACGCTGAAAATGTTTAAGGGAGATTTAGGTTTTTTTTTAATCTCTCGGAAAGTACAAACATTTGATATCTCAACCTCAATCTCTGAAGTCAGGATTTCTAAACTTCTCACTTCACCTCACAAGCTTTCTGCAGTACCAGGGATAATATTTGAAGCATTAAGATCATATGTATATTTTTCAATCATCTGCAGGGATTTCCTAGAATTAGGTTATCAACACTTATTTCAGAGTAACGCCTAGTGTTCATGGTTCACAACATGAGAGATGGCCACAGAACATGAGCACATCAAGGAAGGATTGTGCTTTCTTTGAAAGACATTCAAAATTTAAATAGTATTTTTTTTATTTTATCTTCTGGTCAAAATTAAGTTTTTTTAAGTGCCATTAGTCATTTGGCTACAAATCTAAATAGTTATTGCTGAGATCACATTCATACGCATATCTCATTGGGAAGCTTAATTTTTTTCTCTGGCAGTAACTATTATATACAACAATCCTTCAGCAATCTTAAAGGCTGATATTTATTATGGGATGAGGGTTAGTTACTTAATAGATTTAGATGGTTGCCCCACTGGAAATAATGAATATTCCTTTGCCCCTCTCCTTCAGAGAAAGAGTTTATGACTGCTGAGCAAATAATGTTCTTGTATTCTTAATAAAATTACCTTGGTTGAAATACAAGTGACTTAATTGAATGTTATGTCTTTAATTTTAAAATATCTTATAATTCCCCTGCTTGCAAAGCAATACTAGGAATGATAGATTATGATAGAAACAAATATCTAACTTCATTAAAACATGCTTTAAGAATATAATCACCTTTTTCATCTCTAGAAAAACATGGTTTAATTAACAATAGTTAATTAAGCAAGACCTTGCAGAAGACCTATTTTCAAATCTAGTCCAAAGAATTTTTCTTCTTCTTTCCCATAGACTCAAATGTCTTACAGCTGAATATACTAATTTACTGGAATCTGTACTGTATATCGGATATTAATACAATTGAGAGAGTCCAGAGGTATTTCACAAGAAGAGTACGCCACTCCTTTACTTACAACAAAATACACTATGGCACCAGGCTTGAAATTTTGGGCTTGGACAACCTAGAACTATGCCACCTATGATCTGACCTAAGCATAGTACTCAAAATTATCTGCTACAATGTCCTACCTGTCAATGACTACTTCAGCTTCAACCACAATAACACACGAGCACATAATAGATACAAACTCAAGGTAAACTGCTCCAAACTTGATTGCAGAAAATACGACTTCAGCAATAGAGTGGTCAATGCCTGGAATTCTCTGTCTGACTCCATTGTTACTTCCTCAAACCCCTTAAACTGTCTACTGTGGACTTCACCCCATTTCTAAGAGGTCTGTAAAGGGGCGTACATAAGCGCACAAGTATGCTTACCATCCCTGTCCTACTGTCCCCATTTATTTGTACTCATTTCATGTGCTCATGTCCATGTTTATACTTATACCTGTCAACTTTTACATATTTGACAAACTAAATAATTAAATAAATAATTTGTTTACTCTTAGTTTACTACAACCAAGGGATAAGGTATCCTACATCTAGTCTTGAATCAATTCAATTTTATATACTTATATAATTTCTCAGCCTTCTCATACCATCAGGATAGGATGGGCTATTCCTTTCTGAAGCCTTGTGTTTCTAAAGCCCCTTGGTCCATGGTCATTGTAAATCAGTAGAAACAGAAATGCGTTACCATCTCTACTGTGCCTTTTGTCATTACTGGAAGTGGAATTCAGGTTCTGAAGTATTCAGGCAGATATACAGATCTTTGTTATCCCAAAATCTTGTGGAACTGAGAAGACATATTGCAAGAAATAATAACAGGTTGGGTAAAGACATTGATGAGAAAGAGGGTTGCTACAGAAACATGGATGACTTAAAAGTTACATGAATGACACTGAAGAGATTCCAAGGTTTGTACAGTCTGGAGCAGCAAGTGATGCAAAGCACGCATTGGACTATAATAACGACAGCATTTTTGAAAGTCATCAAGCTTTCATCCTTTGCTTATCCTCAAAGCAAATTTGCATCACATCATCTCAAGTGAAGATTCTCTTGAAGTAAAGTCAGCTAGTCCAGGATAAGGTGCTTGCCATAACCCATCAATGCAAAGTTAAATTCCAGTGTGTAATCTATATGAAGTAATGATGTTTTCTCAACGTTGATTCAAAACATTTGGGAAACAAATACTCCTTACTCGTGAGACAGTCTCATCACCCAAAGATGCAAAGGCAAAACTAAATATGCATCGAGAACAGCTATTCTCCTAAGAGCTAACTAACTGGGAATCAAGACGTTGAGGTTTACAGTATAAACCCACCAGCTGGAAAATCTGGTGCTTGTAGTACATTATTTCTGGAAAATAGTACAATGGAATGCCAGTCTCTTTAAGTGTCAACCTAAAGAAATGTGTAACTATCCAATTCCTGATAGGAGCACTAATCCAAAGTTTTCCTAAGTCTCTTTACTTTTTAATTGTCTTAGTAAGACTGGAACTAGTTTACAGTTTAGACAAGGTCGCTGGTTGTTTAAATAATGCTGAACAAATCATAATTAGCTAGAACCCAATAAACGATAAAACAAGGTTTAACAAATCATAAGGCCTGACCTAGTAAAATCAAGACTAAAAAATCATTAAGGTTCACTTTTCTGACGCTTCAGTTTTTAAATACATGGTTTTTAAGCACTTTAACATAGAATAATAGTGAAACAAACACACCAATGGGGGTAGGAAGGGGAAATAATGCCAATAATATAGTAACATCTTTAATCTAGAGACAGCAGACTGATTTATTAGAATTATCCAAATAGTTCAAAGCAAGGTCCTTGTATATTCAAACATTAGAAGATGCTAAGAATTGTCTTCACCAAATCCATTCTGTCCATTTTCTGTACAATGAAAACTTGCTACAGCTCTGTTTCATTCTTTGTCATTCCTATATGCTTTAAGTCAGCACTTGTAGCTCTGTATGCCATTTCTATGGATGGAGACACAGAACAAATTTCGCAGAGTGCAAAATTCTTGCTGTTGGGAGGAGTTCCTTGTAGATTTCTCTCACCATTCTAAACTTTTAATTTTTTTAAGAGAATAACTGAGTTGGAAGGGACCATGCAGGTCTTCAGTAAAATGCTCTGCTCAAGTAGGAGACCCTGTAACATTCCAGACAAGTGGCTGTCCAGTCTCTTCTTAAAAGCCTCCCATAATGGAGCACCCACAACTTCTGAAGGCAAGCCATTCCACTGGTTAATTGTTCTCACTTTTAGGAAATTTCTCCTTAGTTCTAGATTGCTTCTCTCCTTGATTAGTTTCCACCCATTGTTTCTTGCCTTGCCTTTGGAAAATAGATTGATCCCCTCTTTTTCTGGCAGCCCCTCAAATATTGGAACACTGCTATCATGTCACCCCAGGCCTTGTTTTCACTAGATTAGATAAATCCAATCCCTGCAACCATTCTTCGTATGTTTTAACCTCCACCCTTGTAATCATCTTTGTTACTCTTTTCTGCACTCTTTCCAGAGTCTCTGCATCTTTTTAGTAATATGGTGACCAAAACTGGATGCAGTATTCCAAGTGTGGTCTTACTAAAGCCTTAGTACAGAATGCAGCCGCGCGAGTGATCGTGGGTGCACCTCGGTTCACCCACGTAACACCTATCCTCCGCGAGCTGCACTGGCTGCCTATCGGTCTTTGGATACGCTTCAAGGCGCTAGTCGTCACTTATAAAGCCCTTCATGGTATTGGACCTGGGTACTTGAGAGACCGCCTGCTGCCAATTACCTCCAATAGACCGATTAGATCCCACAGATTAGGCCTCCTCTGAATTCCATCCGCCGGCCAATGCCAACTGGCGACCACCCGGAGGAGAGCCTTCTCTGTGGCTGCTCCAACCCTCTGGAACGAGCTCCCCGTGGAGATTCGAACCCTCACCACCCTCCAGGCCTTCCGCAAAGCCCTTAAAACCTGGCTGTTCCGACAGGCCTGGGGCTAAAGAGCTTTTGCCCCCCCTCAAATGGTATGGTTGTTGTGTGCTTTTAAATTGTGTATTGTTCCGTTCGTCTTTTTTATTCTTTATTTGTACCCCTTCCCTTGACTTGGATTGTGAGCCGCCCTGAGTCCCCTTCGGGGAAAAGAGCGGCATATAAATGAAATAAATTCAACAATTCAATTCAAGTGGTACTAATACTTCATGTGGTTTTGATTTTATCCCTCCGTTGATGCAACATAGCCTTGTATTGGCTTTTTTGGTTGCTGCTGCTCACTGCTGTATATAATAACTAATGGTATATAATATAATGACTATATACTCCCACAAAGAAAGTAGGTTGGAATATATATTCTCCAAATATATTTCTGTTGAATGCTGTTAGAAATTTCTGTGCAGAATCAGGGCAGAATGGAGATGCCGAGTACATTTCTGTATGTTTATAAAATTAAATAATGTAGTAAACTCTTTCAAAATGGACAGCTCAAATACAATAAAGGGAGTGTAGTGTGGGCAAAACTAATTCTTCTTTCGGTACACACACATTCTTACCCTTTTGTGACCCTTTTCAATATATTTTAAAAGGAAGTTCACTGAGTGCTGCAAACTATTATATGTGGAGGAGGGTAGCAACTTGTCCCAGACATCACTAATTGCATCAGAGGGAATGTCCAATAAGTCTCCATGATACTTGTGTAACTGCATTCCATGAAGCAAATGGAACTTGTTTGCTAGATAAGGGAAATAGTGGACCTCTCACAACCCATTGCTTAAGAACCAAATACTAAGAACTTTTGCCTCTGTCCTGGTACACCGTATAACTCCTATAAACAAATCCGCAAATAAAAATAGTATTCCCATTCTGAATATGATTCCCTGGGCCTGACACAGTTCCTCCTGGAGTGTTCTAGCATAATGTTGAAAGACGTTTGCAATTTCCCTGTTCAATTTTCAGAGGATAGAGTAAAGCAAAGACACTCCCTCCTGATTCAAAAGTATAAGATCAATATTTGGATAATCTATTTGCTAGCATAATTCATCATAACTCTATCAATATATAGTATAGCAGCTGTTTGCACAGTATCTGGTTTTTATGAATTTGGCATCCAGCGTCTAAGAAGTTTATTATTTTGCTAGTGTACAGAACTATTGCAAAACTAACAGATTTTCCCCTAAATAGTATGTTAACTTTTCTGATGCCAAGATGTGCATTTGGATGTGCATACACATCTGTATTCAATGGACTTCTCATATAGGGTATCAAATATCCAAGACAACATAGAAACAGCAAAGAAACAGACATATATCTTTTTTTTGAAAATAGCGAACCTGTCTTCAAACACGTTCACTATTTTCAAAACACAGATGCATGCACAATTTTTAATATTTTGGTTCAGCTCATCTATTTAACTGATTCCAAATTCATAGCCCTTATAGTTCAACAATTCTTAGATATGACAAAAATGGACAGAGGAACAATTATTCCATTTTCAGTACCAAATTTTACACAGATATCCGCTGTAAGAAATCCCTGTGTGTAGAGTCTGGTAATTGTTTCTTCTATTCTGCTATTGATACACATATAGCTTGGAAGTATGGGAATTGAGCTAACATATCTATTGCAATATCTAAAACTCTGATAAACTGAAAGGGGAAAAAAACCCAAGAATCATGATTGGGAATAGTATATATATCCCGTCATAAAATGCCCTCCAGGAATTTCAGAATTAACCCAGAGTCAAGTCAACAACACAGAATTGTTTAGAGGAGGAAAAAAATATCTATACATTCTAAAACAAATTTGCCTTGATGGAATTCTGATTGTAATGGAATGAATATCCTTAAATGCACACTTAGCAAATTTCACTCAGAAATTTTCTTCCACCAAGATCAAAGGGATTTATTCCTGAGGAAATATACCTAAGCCCAAGCTGTGTATTTAGTATCCATACTCTGATTTATTATTCAATAAAAATGACCCTTCAGCACAACATGTGGAGCAATTTTCAACATAAAGCCCAAGAAAACCTATTAGCATTCAAGTGTCCATATATGGTGTGCATTTTCAGCACCAATGCAGATTTGCTTTTAGATTTTTTTTAAAAATGTTTCATTATTTTACTTGTGAGCCACAAACAGTACTGTGCAAATGAGTGGTCAATAAAAATGACATATAGAATATGCACATAATCTGTAAAATATTTTCAACACGTATTGGCACTAAGTTTGTTCTCTCCCCACCCATCTCTTCCCTTCCTTGATCAAATTATGATAAAGAAAGCAAAATGTGAAATGATCCTATCAGTATGCTATAGATATAGTTATTCAGTATGTTTTTCATTCTAGAGATTTGTAGTCATGCAAACAGGTAACCTGTGGTAACTTTAAGTGCCCTTAAAATACACTCCAGGCAGAACTGTTTGCTCATCATAACAGGCATTACATGCCACAAAATTTAATCACAGATGACTTTGATTAGAAGCTTCCCATTGTAAAAGAAAGCTTCCCAAGAGTTGCCGCTATACAAAAATTATCAAGAAACCCAAACATGGGATCTGATACAATAATTATATGAAATATTCAGCAAGAAACTTTAGCTAGTAAGCATATTCACAGTGGCTTTTTTTTTACAGTCCTCCCTCTGTTCACCTCTTCAACATATGTTTCCAATTTCATGTGACAATCAAATTATAAACATCTGCCTACTTGGGTATCCTTTAACCAGAATGGCATCTTTGAGATTGCTGCAAATTCTAATTACAGTAAAGGGATTCAGTATGGGGGCTTTTTTAGAATCTGTAGGCATAACAAGGAAGCCTCGTTTCCAGAACTGCCTTAATACATTGTGTAAACCCAGCCACTATGGTTATAAATCACAGTTACAACATAGTATACTCCCACCCCAGCCGGTTACATTTTATTTTGTAAGATGTGGTCAAATGAACCGTGTCTTAGCATGATTTGTCCACTCTTTCAATAAAAGGAGATTCACAGGTTTATGTAACAGCCTTCTCTAATCACTGTAGTCCAGTATCAGACTATAATTTTCAAAATTTCTCACCAGAAGGGTTAAGATAACTACAAAGAATGAGAATTGGGAAAGCTGTCTGAATATCCAACACTACATAGAAATGATCATATGAAACACCATATCAAAGGTAGCTTTAATTCATTTCAGCTCTCAAGCTCTTTCCACAGATTCTCTGGTTAAAAAAAAAACACTTTCCAGTTCATTCTTTAAATAAAACAAAGGAACCTTCAATTATAGGAACTACTCAGTTTTGCTATAATCCCAAAGTCTACCAAACACAATCCGGTGTAAAGAGACTTCCCTGTAAATTAAGACATCCCCATTCCTGGCAATTATATCATCTACAAGCAAAACTCAAAGATCTTCTCTGCAAAAACTCTTAATTATCCCCAACCTTCTTTCACTCTGTGCCTGCTATATAATTTGGATAGGAAGAATGGATTTAATTGTGTTACTAAAAATCTGCACCAATGTACTTGTAAGTACAGCATCTACATTCTGGTCCTCAGTGTGGTGTCATAGAGGAAGATAACAGCCTTGAAAACAAGCTAACAAAAGTTGCAGGTTTGCATATTTTTAACTTGCCTGCTAAAAAAGCAACCTACATTACCAGACAGGTTTCAAAAAAGGAGTAGCTTCCTCCTCTGAATTAAACCTGGAAGTGGAAACTACATACCTGTTAGTAAGTTAATAACCTTGGTTAAAATGTTTTTGCTCAGGAAAAAGGCTGTTCTAGTTATGCTAGTTACCGAAAGGAGAATCTCCCTCCCTCACCCCCCCCCCCACCCTTCTGCTTACTTACTTGCACAGAACTGCAGGTTGACTCTGGCAAATAGACAAGTAGCTAAATACTGGATGGTTACTTATATAGATAATGGGAGCCAGAAATCTGCACTTTTAACTACTGCTTTTCTTGATCTAGTCTTTCAGGTAGAAGCCTATAGATATATATTCAGATTTAACCCTAAATGCAGACTGTTTATGGTTATAAAAGCCAAGTTACCTGGGAATTATGAAAGATACGATTGTATACATCTGGTAGGCGCCAACCTGGGGAGAGTTAATGCATCTTCAAAAAAAGATAGACACACAAGGTGTTACTAAATATAGGCTTAATCAGAGCAATAATTAAAGGATGGAGCACATCACCAGTACACGTTCCTTAGAATCTATAAACAAATATCAGCTGTAGTTTATAAAAGGAATGTGTATGTCATTATGGGAACTGTGAAATCTAACTGTACTCTGAAACAATATATCTTGAGGAACATACATTTTCAAAAATGTGATACTATGCAGACACACATTTTAGAATCCTTAAAAGTTAAAAAAAATGAAAGTTCCCTTTCAATTTTTTTTTCTATGCACTTTTACAGAAGAGAAAGCTTACAAATACATGGGCTAGAAATTGTTTGTTGAGTCTATAAATTGGAAAAAGTGGAATTAATGCAAAACTACATTATTACAGTAGTTCCTTTTTGTTTCTTAGGCTACATTAATTTAAACTAGGACAGAAAATAATTGCAATTGTACTTATTTTGGCTTATAAAGTTTTTGTTTTACTCACAAGTGAAGGCAACTTTGAGATCAGATCAAATCCTTTTGCTAAATAAACATTTGAGAAACATTTTGACTTGGTTTTCTTCTTTTGTTTTACCATCTGCAATATTTTCTTCTTTCTCTTTAATGGTTAACTACAAACCACCTGCCCCACAGATTAAATATAAACTTTCAAGAGAACTGGCAAACCAGAACTTTTGCAGACCACAGAAGCAGAGTTATTAAACAAAACATCCAAAGAATTAAATAGCTTAATAATCACTTAATTGTGGTTACAGCAGCATGAGTAGCATTAAATACAAGATGCAACTCTATCAGCCTGTCCTCAATGATATTCCAATCAACATCTAGCAGAGGTAGGTATCTTTTCAAGAAAAAAACAGTTTCTTCTCTATTCTGCAGATCTTTAGATATGTCTGTGACTACACTGGCTGAGGATGAGAGGTCTATAGCCAAATGTATTTTGGGGATACTGGATTGGAAAAGTATACCAAGAGGCTACAAAGCTCCAGGGGAAAAAGAGGCTGGCCATCTTTATATAAAACAAGAATATCAAACACTTTATCCAAAATGCATGGTCTTTTGTGAATTAATAACTATAGACTGAAATCATACTACCTGTTGATGCCAATCCTTGACTGAGCGCTTCTTAGGTTAGCAATACCAACCTCGGGTAACCCAAGTTCTCCTCAGCTGCATTTCCATACCTGTGCTCCACTCTCCCGGAGAAATCCACCTGCTCCTATTCTGGTTGCTTTTACAGTACTCCTCCTTTTGACTTTGCTTTCAAAAGATGGCTGTTCTACTTCTGCTTTCTCAACCCCCCCCCCCCCGTCTCTCTTTGATCTTTTTTCAACTTTGTCATTTACATTGGTGACTTAGAAAAACAACAACAATGAAAAGAATTATAAACCCCAAACAATCCCGATATCCTATTAATCCCAAACGGAAAACGAAGTGGGATTGTGCATTTGTTTATTCATCTAAATGAGGCGCACCAAAGAGGAAATAACCCCAAATTAAAATTGAAGACATCCCTCTAGATGTGCGCAAAAAACAACAACAACAAAGGCCCTCGTGATCTTTAAGGAGTTTAACAGGACGGGGTTGGGGGATTAATTAGGACCCCCTGTGCACGGAAGCAATCCCAGGATCTTCCAATAGGGGAAAAAAAATCGAAAGTCCCAAGTTCAGGCCAAGTTTTCTTTAGGTTTTTTTAAAATGCTGATGCAGGTTATCTGCACGGTTGGCTCCCCAAACTCCCAAGTCACCCTTCGTTTGCTCTTCACTTTCCCTGCGTCATCAGGCGTTCAGCACCATTCTGGAGGTTCAGCCTATTTCGCCGGGAACTCCCGAATCCACCTGAATATTCCTCCGAAGCCGATATACACCATCATTAAAACCCAACCATTGCCAACTCGTGTATTGGCGGGATAGGAAGGGAAGAGAAGGGAAAGGGCGGATTTAGACCAATCCACATGATTTTCCAATGGAATCCATACCCCACCCCGCACATCGGAACTCGCCTGGGTGCCAAACGGCTTCTTACATGTGACCGAGGCCTCAGCACGTGCAAACACAGGGCTAATAATGTAACGAGCAACTCCTATTTATTAAGCGATTTCCTGTTCTCTTATAACTGCCTCGCAACTGTGAAACCGAGGCAAGTCAACACAACACGACACAGTTTCTTAAAAAAACAAAAAACAAAACGCCTTGCTCCAAATCCGGATTCCTTCTACGGATTCTTTCTTCGGAACAGAGCTACACGCTGTACATCAGCGAAATTGAAACCTCTCCCGAGGAACAACTATGACTGTCTAGCTCTGTAGAAAATCAACACCAGACAGCCCCTCCTCACCGCACGGAAACAATCCACAATGAACCACCCTGCCACGGATTTCTCCATCGCTTTCACCTCTCTGCGTCTGACATTCAAACGCCTCACTATGGCACAGTGCAAGCCGCCATCCGTCCCTGGCCGTCTGTAAACTAGATTAGAAGCGAAATAGTCACTTACTGCCTGCCAAAGCGTCCTTTTGTTTGCCGTTTTCCTCTTTATGCAATCGGAGGGGGCCGCGTTTTCGTGACAATTAAGCTTTCGAATCGCCTTGTTTATTTCCCCAAATGAAGTTGTTGTTTTCCCGAAGCGAAGGGCTGAGCTGGGCGCTGCGCTGCGATCTGCTGAGTTGTAATATGAGTTTCCTGGAATTACTCACTCACAGGATTCTTTTCATTCATAAAAACACAGTCATACAATGACATCATTCTTTCCCCTCCCTCCCCATCTTGGTGAAGGGCACAGACTGAAGAATGGTGAAAGGAAGCTGCCATCTTGGTACTGGGCATTTATTTTTAAAGGGACCATACCTAATGCTTTGCAGTTGGTAGCTAGCCTTCAGAATCAAGGCTTTGATACAAATAGATGTTATTTCTGAGCAAAAATAAAGCACTGAAGAATGAATAGATAAAAATAACCTAACCTAAGCTACTACCAAAATTATATACATTTTGTTTAGATCGAAAGGTGTCAATTTACATGATCACTAATTAGCCCTACATCCACTTCAGAGCAAGGAACCTACCACATAGCATACAAAGCCTTTCAGAAGATTGATGCTTGCTGGAACTATGCAGTTCAGGTAACATGTCTAATGTAACCCAGGGGTGAAATTCAGCAAGTTCTGACAGGTTCTGGAGAACCGGTAGCGGAAATTTTGAGTAGTTTGGAGAACTGGCAAATACCACCTTTGGCTGGCCCCAGAGTGGGGTGGGAATGGAGATTTTGCAATATCTTCCTCCTGCTATGCCCACCAAGCCACGGCCACAGAACCGGTAGTAAATTTTTTTGAATTTCACCACTGATGTAACCTCATGCCTTCATCATTTTTAATGTTAAGCTTTCCAAAACCATTATTTTGGCAGGAAAAAAAATGCTATTGGCCATCCTCACTTCTTTCAGCGATGGGCATGTTCATAAGTAGTGCCATAATTTATTTTTCCATTTAATTCTTGACTTACGGCTACATTTGGGATCAGAATTTCCATTGCTAAGCAACGTAGTTATAACCTGAAGCATGTGACTGCATCATTTAGTGACAGCAATTTTGGCACTCCTTGATGCTGTTATTAAGAGAACGCAACCGGTCATTAGCTGAGGATCCACCCCAAGCTTCAGTTAAGAACTACCTCCACCTCCCCCCACCTATCTCACCCACCCCACCGGCATTTCTGTTCTTTTGGCTCCCTTGCACCCTGCCTTGCAGGAAGGCAAGCAGTCCCAGAACCACTTGGTTCTAGTGTTGCTTATCATGTCCTACACACACACACAAAAAGCAGCACTAGAACCACAGTGCAGTGCACAGCCTCATTCCTAAAAGGACTTCCTGCAAAGTCTCATGAACAGTTTGTGAGGCTTTGCAGGTACACTTCCAACACAAACTGCAGAATGCACACTGTGCCTTGATTCACTTAACTGTCTTGTTTAACAATGAAAATTCTGATTCCAATTGTGGTCTTGGTTAAGGACTCCTTGTATTTATTTAACATTTGCTAGAAGCACTATCACTGTCCTGAGAAAGCAAGAAAATCAATTTCCAGATCCCTGGGAGGCCTGGAGTAAATGACTGGTGTGAACTGAAAGAAACAATACCAGATGTATGAAACCTAATGCACTTGAAAGTAAACTAGAAAAAGCCAAAGAGTAAGATGAGAATGTTACGTGAATTCTGAAATTCACTGTACATAAAAAAAACTACAGAATTTCTTCATCACATTAATAATGAGATCTGAAACAGAATCTCTAAAATTATTTGAAACGTTTTAAATTCTTGTTAGAAAGATACAACCATTTGAATGGATTTGCATAGATGAATTCAAAATTACGAATTTAAAGGGAAATAGACCTTAGACTTTGTATAAATACGCCTAAGACTACCCTGTTAAATACTCTGTGGAGTTGAAATTACAATAATGATAGTGAAAGACAACACACACAATGCCAATGAAAAATCCTTTAGATTAAGGTCACATCTGCACAATGCAATTTGCATATCATGACCATCTGGAATATAGCAATAGCAGTAGACTTATATACCGCTTCATAGGGCTTTCAGCCCTCTCTAAGCGGTTTACAGAGAGTCAGCATATTGCCCCCAACAATCCGGGTCCTCATTTTACCCACCTCGGAAGGATGGAAGGCTGAGTCAACCCTGAGCCGGTGAGATTTGAACCGCTGAACTGCTGATCTAGCAGTAGCCTGCAGTGCTGCATTTAACCACTGCGCCACCTCGGCTCTAAGTCTACTGCTAAGTCTACTGCTATTGGAAAAGAAGTTTTACTGGCTTCCCTGAATTCTGTTCACACTTCCATGAATAGAGGCTATTGCCCTTCAGTCTTCAAGAACAATTTGTTATATGCTTTTTGCTGATCTAACTATTCACAGTTAAAGAGGCCATGTAAGCAGCAGCAAAAAAAAAAAAAACCAACCAAAAAAAAACCGTGGGGAAGAATGCATAATAAAGAATACATATTTTTAATTAAAAATACATGTCAGCGTGATGCAGTGTGTAACAGCATTGAACTAGGGCTGGGAAACTCCACTTTCACTCTCAGTCATGAAAACTTACTAAGTTCATCATCAGTTCAAGTACTTGCACGTCAGTTGTTAGTACAAAATAAAAACAGATTCCAGGTGCATCCACAGGAGTTGAAGTGCTTTGAAAGCTCAAGGAAGAAAGGTGGAATGTATAACATAATCCAATAAATATATTTTAAAAATCACCTCTAATATTCACACAAGCCCAGAATCTACATTTAATAACAAACTAATCTAGTAAGTAACTAAATAAACATAACACATCCAATTACTACTATTTAAATAGCAATATAGTATCTCTGACTACAACAGAGAAAGCTGTAATGAAGTGAACTTTGTATCAGTTAATCTGTGTATGTCCAGGAGCTGTTGTTGTGCCATGCTGTTCAATGCAATGAAATGTCCTGGTTTTCTTTAAATGAGATTTGAATTCAGGACTCCTAGAAGGCGGAGAGTTGTCCTCTGAGGCACATCAAAGTCTTTTGGTGAAGTAGGGTATCTGAGCATTCTTAACAAGAAGTCTCCTACTTAAAGATGAAGACGTCATGTCTATAGTTCATAGCTTCATGATGGCTTAAAGATGAAGAGGACATAGTAGAGCCAAACTGCTAAAGGCTTTAAAGGTCAAAATCACTACACTGAACTGTACCCATCACCCTAGAGAAAATATAACCCCAAAGTATTGCTGTAATGAAGTATTGTGATCCTACAGCAGCAAAAGACTGGACCGATGTCAGAATAAGTGTCAAATAATAAGCTTCAAATGCCTTGCTTCAGAACAGATATTTCTACAGTATGAAATGGAAGATCTTTAGTTATCATTAATTAATTAATTATAATTGAATAATGTAATTTTATTATAATATATCTGAATAATTATAATCAATTAATCTTGGTATAACCAATACCCTATTGGGTCACCATTTCAGAGATATAGAATTTCCTTCCCTAAACAGAGACATGGAATGACCAAGGATAGGCGAAGAAGAAGAAGAAGAAGAAGAAGAAGAAGAAGAAGAAGAAGAAGAAGAAGAAGAAGAAGAAGAAGAAGAAGAAGAGGAAGAAGAAGAAGAAGAGGAGGAGGAGGAGGAGGGAGCAGGAATGATTTCCTGCTAGCTTCCCTTCTTGGGAATTCTGCAGGGAGCATCAGAAATCTTCCCTTTGTAGCAGACAGCTAAGTGGCTGCTGGTGGGTGGGGGAAGGTGCAAGACTTGCTGGGAAACGGTTATAGAACCCTGACTGACTGCAACAGCAGCCAGTAGCATTGAAGAAGCCACAATTTCCCCAAATTTCATTTTCTCGGGAATGATGGGTCCCAGAATTTAGACCCTTTCTGTACATTAATCCATTTGAGATAATCTTATTTCAACAGTTGCCCTCTGGTGCACTATTTCACCCAGTTAAAGGTCGTGATGAGAATGCTAGTGGCATACAGATAGGTTGGATTTGTACTACTACTAAATTCCAAAACATATCAGATTGCAATGTTGGAATTTCATCTTTTAAAGCAGGTTATGGGAAACTGCTTCAATAATAACATGTTTTCAGAATGAATGGGCTGTTTTCCAAAGCACTGCAATTTACTTCTATTGCTTCCTCTGAAAATGTTTGACTACGTCAAGGCTTGGCACTTGGATAGATCTGTTTGAGTCTACCTTTTCTAGTGTTGGAGTACAGTACATCTGTACTGTACTGCCCATCATGCAATGCTTTACATTTTTCTTAAAGTGGTTTGTTGTCTTTCACAGCCTCAGAAACAACATCCAATGTCAAAAAGCAGGAATAGGAATATTGTGTAGGTAAACATCTAATATTCCAAATTTGCACCCAGACCTGCCTCACCTCTAGACATGGCTAGGAAAATGTTGCTATTTAACCTCAACCAACAGGTTCCATTTCTTCATACCAAACCAAACAATGCTCCCCCCCCCCAAACGCTGAGCTTCATTCTTACATAACAGCAACATAAAGTTAAAGATAGGAATATGTGCAAGTAAACTCTAGCTTTTTTTGAAGGATGAAGGCAAGGTTATAACCCTTTAGCTGTATGTAAAAAGCTGGAGATGCTGCAATTTTCATAACTAACAATAGTCACTAAAATGAGTAAGAATCACACCATATGTAATTATGCAATACAGTATCATTCATGTGTAGGAAATTCATCTTTTATCACACTGATTAACAGAACAAACTAAGGCTATCTAAATAGTGCCCATTGGTACTAAACTGAATGAAATGATATTAAATATATACTGCATGATTTTAAAAATAGTTTGTTGATTACATATAGACATCACTATAAGTAATATTTACACATACACATATATTATATATCACAATGGTTGGGTGCACAACACAACACAAACCATTTTATATTATAATATGCTGTGTGAACCCAAGTTAAATCTTTAACACTGTTGCTGGATTAATGTTTATGTAACATATTCAAAATTGCAGAATTTAAACACTATCATTGATAATCACAGTATAAGGATATAAAGACATCTCTGCTAAATTGGTGACAAAGTTCTACCTATTTGTCTACCTACTACAGTAGACAACCAATTCCTGTGGGAAGTACATTCTCTTGTTCAACAACTTTAACAATTGGAACTGGGTTTACAAAACATTCCACTCTGAAAGGTGATTGGATATTTTATCATGAGACCCCCACCAACCTAATCAATTCAAAAAACTATGACTCCATTATCATATGTATTGTAAAACATAACCTTTGATTTTGGAAATATGTAGACACAATTGATAACCTTATCCTCAATAAATATGAGGTTCGTACCAATATTAATATCAATTCCAAACTTTCATTGGATATTTTTGCAATGTTCAATTGCAGCTGCAGCTATTCATGAGTTAATATAATGTAATGAGACCGTTTACAAACATTTTACTTCTCCTCCAATATACCAGTTTAATGATGCAGAGAAGGAAAAATACTGTACACTTATTTTTAAAATTTCCAATCCTTATCACATCAAGATAATTAGAAGTATAAACTCAGGTACTCTTAAAATAAGATTTTTGAAAAAAACTACTAAGGGTTAATTTACAGTCAAACATATGTATAGATATAATCGGGTTTAATTATACTTCGCTTTATTGCACTTTGCAGATGTTTTTTACGAGATCTTCCAACAACAAAAAGATTATATGGCTCACTGAAGGCTCAGATGATTACCATTCTTCAGCAAAAAATATTTTTAAATTAAGATATGTACATCTTTTTAGATATAGTAAATACTTTATAGACTTTAGTCTAATATAGGTATCCGTTTTACATGCACTGGGGAAATTTTTTTTTTAGTGTAACTTATTTTATTGCGATATTGACTTTATTGTAGGGGTCTGCAATATTTTTGAGATATGCTTGTAATAGTTCAGCAATAATATGATTAAATTAAGAATCGCCCAACTGATTAGACTAAAATTTAATCAAGCCAACAATTTTCTTTCCTACCAGTGACCCAAGATGCCTTCAGAAAGCTTAATAATATATTGTAAATTCAAAAACCTCCTTTCACCAAGCACACCATACTCAACAGTATATATGGCCACTAGTAACTGATACTCCATTTGACTGGGGCTGAATTATTTTCAAGAGGGTTTCCATTTCTCCAAACTGCTGAACAGACCCTTGATTTGGCTCAAGTTCTAGCCATATACTTCGCTCTGCAGCATTTAGCCAGTATTTTTAACAGGTAGTCCTTGATGTACAACCACAATTGAGCCCACAGTTTCTGTTGCTAAGTGAAACATTTATTGAGTTTTGCCCTGATTTGTGACCCTTGTTGCCACAGTTATTAAGTGAAGTTATTAAGTTAATAACACGGTTGTTAAGTGAATCTGGCTTCCCCATTGACTTGGTCGTAGAAGCTGATCATATGACCCCAAGGCACTGTAACTGTCATAAATATGAGTCAGTTGCCAATCATCTGAATTTTGAATCACATGACTATGGGGATGCTGCAGCTCCTAAGTGTGAAAAATGGTCGTGTCACTTTTTTCAATGCTGTTTAACTTCAAATGGTCACTAAATAAACTGTTATAAGTCGAGGACATGTACTACCCATAAAAGAGCCGACTGTGCCTTTAACCTGAATCAATTTTAGCCTGTGTCTCAGTCTCCCGTTAGCAGTGTTGTATGGCATTCAGTGGAATTTAAGCTTTGCAACCTTTGCAACCAATGAGAAAACTTTATTTTTATGTACCTCCCGCCTTTCATCCTGAGAATCTTTATTCTGCATCTTCCTATTGTGATCCTCTGCGTACACTTTCTCCCATGCTTCTAGTCCTAAATACTCTTTTATTATTTGCTCTCCACTCAATGTCAACGTCTCATATGCCGTAAACACCAACACTGGGTAAGATGGAAGCAGTACGCTCTAAAGCCCCACCCCACCACCCCGCCTTTACAAATATGGCGGCTTGGGTTCTACTGTTTTAAACTAACATCCGCCCGGCAGAAAGATGGCTGATCTGCCTCCTTTCACGTCAAGGCGTAATGGTCGTTCGCGCGTAATCACGTCGCCCTCTTAAGAAGATCCTGTAAATCGAGAACGAGGCGGCAGTTCGTGATTGGTAGAGGCGCGATCACGTGAGGCAACTGGGACTTTGTTGGCGGAAATAGCTGGGTGAATAATAGCTAAGTAGGAGGTGAGTATCTCTGAGCCCTGCAGCGCAATGTAGGAACTTGGTTCAGACGGGTTTTCGCATATTATTCCTGGTTTCCTCCCAATTTTCCTTTTTAAAATCCTCCAAAGAAGGCCTTTTGCCATTAAGGAAAAATAAAATTGTGATAACCTAGTGCAGATTATCCAAAGATGCCTCCATAGACTCCGATATACCTTCAATCCGTTATTTTATTCTGGGGTTGGAGAATTATAATACTTCCATATAATCCTCGATTTCCTACACTGCCAGCTTGTCTCTCGAAGGAAATCCTGAGTAGAGTTGCTTCTTGGTAACTGTACCATCGGCAACCACTCTGGGGATGGGGACTTCCAGTTTAACCACAACGAAAGTTTTGGAAGTGCAAAGTTTTTATCTCCTGCAAAATCTTAAAGGGAAAAAAATCATGCCAAGAAAAAGGGTAATTTCTACATAAAACTGCATCGATTGTATTTGCATATTGTGGTTAGCTAGAAATTAGGTTATTTGGTTGGCTTGGTGAGCTATATGAATCTAGTTAATTGTTTTTTGAATAAACACATTGTATTGTTGTTTCAAGGGCTTTTAAGCGGCTTCAATCATTCCAACGTTAAGCACAGGTCACTTAACTAGAGGAAAACACAAGGGTTAGTATTTCCCATGCCTTTGTTTGAAAGGCTAAAAGGATTGTAAAAAGCACCTGACTGTGATTAAAATTTTACACTGATAATCACTGTTGCCATATATATCAGTCTTTTCAAAATTAACTTAATTTAGGAACATGGGCATTTGCTTCGTTAAACAAGAGTTAGATAATTTATTTCATCTTGAAATTTGTAAGAACTTTCTTTTTAAAAAGCAACATAGTTATTTTAATGGGTTCTGAAAGAGTTCTCAGCCTTAAATGGGGGTGGGGAGGGAGGTTTTGCATAGTGGTATAGAATATGTACAACTTGATTCAATGATGAGGAAATATAGCTCTCCTGATGTGGAAAGTTTTCCATTTGGTTCTATGGTATTCCTTTTAACATGAAGAGCAATTTTCTCAGTTACTTTATAAAAGCATGGATATAATTCAAAAGCATAGAAATAAAGACAAATGAAAATATTTGTGATGTCAAAAATGCTTTATCATAATGTTCCTTAAATGCTTTCCCCTGTTCCACTATGATGCAATAGTAATCTTCCCCTAGAAAGAAGCATGGTTGATTAGTAAAGTAAAAAACACAACAAATGCTACTCTAAAAATTCCAAGTTTAGCTTTTAAGACTGCTGTTTTTTTTTTAATATTGTTGAATTAGATTTCACTTCTCCTTTTCCCATGTATATTTTTATAGAGTGAATAGAAGACTTCTATATTTTTTCTTGGTCTTGTGAAAGTAAAACCATAAAAAGAAAGAAGTCTGAATAAAAATTAGGCACAGTTGTTTTTGTCATTGGTTTGTATATTTAAAAATGGGTAGTATGAATCCTTGGCATAGAATCATTTTTAAAAAGTATACAAGTCCAGCATATGTTATGTTGTATATTGCAAATAAATATACAGTGCTGAATTTGTTCAAATATACTAGAGATTGTATATGGCTTCCCAATGTTTGCATGCCAATGAAATGTATTTCCATATAAATCAAAAATATTTGCCATTTTTTCTTACAAAAATATTTACCCTGAAAATTAATAGAAGAAAGTAGAACATAATTATACAAATAGTAACTACAGCAACCCAATCCATCTTTAACATTATTTCAAATAGCATATAATCAGCCAGTATGTTTTGGTTCAAAATTTACTTTAAGCAAATACTCAAATTATGAAACAGTAAAATCTACTGCATACTTGCTATCTTTTCTTAATGAAGAACTATGCCATGCTACAAAATGCACTGATAAAAGTCATTGCACTGGAGAGTAACTTTATGGAAAGTTTACTCCCATGGAAGTGAGAAAGGAAGACATTCACCAGTTGAATGGCAGAATGATTCTGTAGAGCAGGGGTATCAAACTCGCCATGTCATGTTGCCATCACATGATGTATCGCAACCTTTTTCCCCTTCATGGAGCTCTGGTGGGCATGGCTTGTGCGTGAGTGACACATCTGCCAGTTTTGACACCCGTGCTGTAAAGTATAGTGCGAAAGGAACAGACATCTTTTCTACAAACTAAATCCTCCAAAGCTAAAACAGCCCCAAAATATCAGTACTGATGTTTTCTTTGCAAATAGCCAGTGCAATAAATCACCTGTAACTTGAAAATATTTAATCTATCCAATGTAGTTTGAATTACAGATTACTTACATTGTATTCAATATTTTCCATTTTACGGTAAAATAAAATGTATTAACCTCTCTTAATTAGGAGTTTGCCTTTGGAACCAAACTCTTAGATCTGTAATGGATGCAAGGCTATTAAGTAAAGTTTCCTTTTCTTTTTAAAGTAAATACTATTCCGTGTAACCTTAATATGTGGAAATAGAGTTACAGCCAAACTGTTGTGTTCATTTATGAAGACTTTGGTGATAAAGGACCATTTTTCAGTCTGTTGAACGCTGATCCTCTTGTTTTGGCTATTTAGTGGCTTCAACATTGGATGAATTTCATAGTAGATATTTCTAACCAGAGTCTGCTTGTTTGTTTGCTTATTTATATGTATCTGTTTATTTTTTATAAATAACTCAAGGCGGCGAACACACACAATACTCCTTTTTCCCCTATTTTCTCCCCAACAACAACTCTGTGAGGTGAATTGGGCTAAGAGAGAATGACTGGCCCAAAGTCACTCAACTGGCTTTCTTGCCTAAGGTAGATTAGAACTCACAGTTTCTTAGCTTCTAGCCTAGTGTCTTAACCACTAAACCAGACTGGCTCCTCAGTTTGAGTTCCCCAATCCAGTGAACATTAGTAGCGGGCTCCAGACAAATAAGGTTGATCCATTTCCCATCATTACGGTTCCACCACAAAACCGCGGTAGACAAAAGCGCGCTCGACGAAAGCGCGTACGTGATGTCATCACAGCGCGACGAAAACATCGCGCTGTGAGCGGTAAATTTAAAATTAAAGCGAAAACCTTACCCTAACCCCCCCAAACCTAACCCTAAACCTAACCCTAAACCTAACCCTTAACCTAACCCTTAACCTAACGCTAAACCTAACGCTAACCCTTAACCTAACGCTAAACCTAACCCTAACGCTTAACGTAACCCTAAACCTAACCCTAACCCTTAACCTAACCCTAACCCTAATCCTAAACCTAACCCTTACCTTTATGTGAATCGGCTTGCTTTAATTTAATTTTAATTTAATTTATTTTTTAATTTTTTTCATCGTGCTGCTGATGACGTCAGGTACGCGCTTTCGTCGAGCGCGCTTTTGTCGACCGCGGTTTTGACGGGTCACGATCATTACACACTGTAGTAACTGATGGAGAGAATAAAGAAATGATTATGTTAGGTCAGAGTTAGTGAATGTCCATGATATTGTGGGAATAAAGATTTTTTCTTTTTGCCAGAGTATTGAAAGAAAATTGTTTAGGACAAGTTTTTGAGGCATGCAGTTCTTTGGACGACTTGTCCATACTCTGAACAATGTCACCAACTTGTTTACAAACCCTCACCGGGTAAAGGAGGTATCCCTGACAGACTATACTTCTCGGAACCTTGTTAAACAAGACGATAGGATAATCCTGTATGAGAACAGTTCAGCTCGATGCTGGGACTGTCTGCTTATTAACCCTCAGAATCAAAGTTCTGCCTTACGGTAAGTAACAAGTCTTTATTACTTTTAAAAAAATATATTGTACCTTTTATCTGTTCACATGGGAGGTTGAGAACAGAAATATGGTGGTTCTGAAGTCCTCAGGACAAAGATGTGAATGATGGCTTGGAAGGCATGTAAAGGACTTGAAATATGTTTGCTTTCTGTTTCTGGTTTTTGTAAGTGAGTGAGTGAATTAGCTTCATCCATAGCTGACAGAAAAACAAAAAGAACTGGGTTTGTTCTTAACTGCTTGATAAAAGGTGGCTTGTGCTTTACTAGTTTCTTAGTAAGGTATTACATAATGTTGCAGCCCAAATAACTTTGGGAATACAGTATGTATATAGAAAAGATTCCACCCCTCCCCATCCTGTAGTAGGGACTACGTTGTAAAAAAAATTAAAAAAACATTACTTCTGTTGCCATGTAATTTTCTCTCTATATTTGTAAATGTTTATTTGGCTTCCTTGTTTCATATTCTTTATGCTTACAATGACCTCTTTGTAATAAAGTCTATATGGAACTGCCTTGGGAACAGATTGTGAGGTGCCCCAAATACTATTTTTCTCAAATGTCAAGATTTGGGATGATTTTCTTCTGATTTTGTGGCAGATGCATTGATTTCCAGTTGATTAGAGCCATCGAAAGGCTATAAACGTTCCAAAACCATTTCCTTTGTAGGCTGTTTCAACTTGACACTGAACCAAGTGCACGTGAATATTTTGATCTGTATGCGAAGCAGTTGCGTCCGTTCTATGAGAGCTATCCTGGTCCTTTGTCTCTGGAAACTTTGCAACAGCTGACGGACTCTTTGCGAAGTCACCCCGGCTGGTCACTAGCCCACATAGCTGTAGAGTGTGGACTTCTGGGATGCTTCCGACACAATCTCATTCTGAGGTACGATGTGGAATGAGTGTTTTGTAGCACATTGATTGACATGGGCACAACACCCCCTCCCCAAACATCACATGTGGAATAATCAAATCTGAGCTGGCCAATATCAGAAGAGATCTTAGAGTCATTATGTATAACTTGGTGATAATGTCAATTATTAGCGCACAACCACAGTTATCCTCAATTTACAACCACAATTGAGCCCAGCATTTCTGTTGCTAAGTGAATTTTGCCCCATTTAATGACCTTTCTCGTGATGGTTTTTAATTGAATCGCTGTTAGTAATGAACCGAGTTAGTAACATGGCTGTTAAATGAATCTGGATTCCCCATTGATTTTGCTTGTAAGAAGGTTGCAAAAGGTGATCGCATGACTCCAGGAGACTGCAACCATCATAAATATGAATCAGTTGCCAAGTGTCTGAATTTTGATCATGTGACCATGGAGATGTTGCAGGGGATGTAAGTGTGGAAAACAGTCATAAGTCACTTTTTTCAGTGCCACTGTAACGGAACAGTCATTAAATGTACCTTTAGGGACTATCTGTTCTGGAGAAAAAAAGATATTCATGTTAGAATCATTGCTAAGGGAACTGAAAATAAAACAGCCAATATATAAACCTGCAAAAAAAAAACAACCTATAAGTAGTTAGAGCAGCTCCTCTCCAAGAAAAAGTCACAGGGTTTGAATTTTTTTCCAACTTAAGCAAAGATGGCTCAACAAAGTCCTGATAGAATTCTATAAAACCATACTTGCAGAAAGAAATGTTTATCTCCCCCCCCTTTAACTTAAAACTCAGGTTCATCCATCAAGCTAAATATATGGAGATTCAAGCCTAATAAAAGTATTATGAATTGACAACATATAATTAAAATGTGGAATTTGCTGCCACGAGTTATACTGATGGGCACCAATTCCAATGGCTTTAAAAAGAAAGGGAACAGATAAGAATGGACTTTCAGTGATTACAGTAGTAGATTTGATGGCTGTCATTTATCTTCATAACCACGGACAGCATGGTTACCTTCAATGCCAACGGCTAAGAAGCAATGGTGGAAAAGGCTTCCAACCTCTTCCTGCGCATGTCCCAAATGCATATGGTTAGGGAGCATGTGACAGAGAATGCTGGACTTGATGGACTACTGGCTTGATCTAGCAGGTCCTTGTTTTTCTTTGGCTCAATCTATTGTATGAACCAAGCTGGCTGTACTTTAGTAAAGAGTAGTTTAGCATGAAGTGTGAACCCAATTGTTTAAGATAGACTTTAAGATCATTTTATTTTTTTTCCTTAATGAAATAAGCTAGCCCAGAAAAAATAGCAAGTTGCCTGTTTAAATCCATAACCTAATACTTTATACTGATGTGTTAAAACACTACATTATACTATTACCAGTATCAGAATACAAATCTGAATTATTATAGTACACAATAGAATTAAGATCTAAAAATTTCTTAGAGAAATCACACATTTCCAATTTTTGACCTATTGCAGATTATTCAGAAACCTACCGCTAAATAACAATGTGTCCTCTGCTTATGTGTGGTTCAAGGTATTTCAGCAACAAAGATCTAGAACAGGGGTAGTCAACCTTTTTATACCTACTGCCCACTTTTGTATCTCTGTTAGTAGTAAAATTTTCTAACCGCCCACCGGTTCCACAGTAATGGTGATTTTATGAAAACCTAATGAAAATGTTTTTAAATAATGCTATGAATTTTTTTTTTAAATCAATTAAATTTTAAAAAAGGAAAGTGCTTCAGTAGGACAAAACCCCTACCGCCCACCATGAAAGCTGGAACACCCACTAGTGGGCGGTAGGGACCAGGTTGACTACCACTGATCTAGAGTCTCGTGTTTTAGCTCTCAAATAAAAGGGCTATAATTTTAAAAGGATTTTTCTATCATATTGAAAATTAGCTGGATATCTGCTTTGCTATGAAACTATGTGATCAGGCTTGATAAATTGACATGTAAAGCCCGCAGGCCGAATGAGTCATGCGCTGGCCACGCCCACGCCTGGTCTAGCAAGGGGGTGGGTTGAATAGAACATCTAACTCCTTCGTATCGACACATGTTAATATAATACTGTATAAGGAATACTGATGACTTGATTGTCATTTTGAAAAATCCTTTGTTAGCAAGCACCTAGAAGCCAAGAGGAACCAACGTGCTGAATTTCAAGTTTGTAGGCTTTGCCATTCTAGAGATTTCATGATGAGTGAGTGGTAGTTGGCTTTTATGGAAACACAAATTCTTTTCAAATGTATAACAATATATTTTGCAATATGGCCTGCATCACAATAAATAGAAGAGCAGCAGGATTGAAAAATCAGATAAAGCCACAACTTTTGGAGAAAACTGTTGGGTAGGCCAGCTTGTACATGAGACTGCATATCTAGCATTACTCTATCTTTGTTTTAGCTACGTAAATAGCCACAGTTCTGACAATGAATGCACCCCACTTCACTTAGCCTGCCAAAAAGGTGATTTTGAATGTCTGAAGGAGCTGATGGAGGAGTGCCATGCCCGGGTTGATCTGACAGACAAAAATGGAGAAACTGTCTTCCATTATGCTGTTCGAGGGAGCAACCCAACGATTATAGAGGTGAGGGTTTAAGGAGCCTCCCGCTTGCAGTAAAGTGCCTTTGTCTCATCTCTTCCTAGGGGAATGCAAGAGAAGCAGAAGTTTGCATCTATGCATCTATCTATATATGCACACTCTCTGTATGTGCACCTATATGCACTATTTAGAGAAAATGTTTAATGCTTGCCTCACATATCTAATGTTTCCTCCTGTCCATCAATTCTCCCATCCCCAAATTTCCATAATGGGCTTGAGGGCCTGTTTGAAGAAATAATGTGTCAGTTTGAACATTGAAGAAAAGTAAGTATCAACTGTGGTGGATGATGAGAATAATTTGTTTATTTTCAGTATAGTTTTATTTCTTTTTGGCTATAACATGAACTATTAGGTCTTTGATATGGTTAAAAAATAAACCCAGTTAATTTAAAGCTAAAGCGCTTAAAACCAGATATTAAATATATTTGAAGCAAAGTTGCCCATCAATATTTGCAATTGCAAAACAATCTTTACAAGGTGCAGGGCAGAATAAATGAAAATTACACTTATTTTCAAAATTAATTTATTTACAGATGAAGAACTAGCAATACTTTTATAATCATATAAGAGGCTTTTAAGAGACTTTCTATCCTATTTTAGATGGATAATGGAATACACAGTAAAAGAATTATTTAGCATTAAAGTGGAAATTTGGAAAATGAAGTATTAATATAAACCTTGAAGGAGAAACCAGTATAACATTTGATCATTACAAATGTTATTAGAATAGCAACCATCTTTATAATTTTGAATCATTCAGTGAAGGGATTTATAACATAAATGTAGATTAACGAGCAAAAATACAACATGAAAAAGATAATAATGCCTTACACACCTAAGCAGAACATACCCCCAGACTGTTTCAAGAACTGTAAACACAGTGGTGTATCTACTGTAAAGAGTGCATATGAGTTGATTCATTTCTCTTCTTAAAAATTGGCAACATCCATATCTAGATAAATTCTCTTTTCTATACATATCAAGAGATTTGAAATAAGTCTGAGAAATGCTAAAGATAAAAGTAGAATATTGATTGGGAAATTGGGGAGGACACATCTTGAAGGAGGAATTGAAAGTCACAAGTGAACTTATTTAATTGTTCAGCTCCTGGGCAAGAAAGCAACTGCTGCTTTGGACCATCTGAATAATGAGGGGCAGAGTCCGTTGCACCTGGCCTGCCAGTTGGGCAAAGAAGATGCAGTCTACTCTCTTCTTAAGGTTCATGCCAAGTGCAATAACTTGGGCGCACTGGGTTATCCCATCCACGCTGCTATGAAGCATTCTCAGAAAAGGTAACTTTGCCTAGCTTTGTTGGGATTAGAATATAAGGATTTCTGTAAATAGAAAACTCTATATGTTAGCCAACTGTACTCAGTATGCACTTGTTCCCCTTAATTTTAGGGTCAAACCAGATCTATCTGTATTCAAGTAATGTAAGTCATCTGTGTGATATTCCTTCCAGATCATGCGTACTTGGGATATTTTTTAAAGCTGATCTTTATTAGATTGCCCAGTGTAGACTACATATTGAACAAATGATGATTTCAAATATCATTTATACTTATTCATCATGTAGCTGGCTGGTCACTCATTGGACAACCACTTAAATATGGACTAGCAGTGTGCTGCAGCTGCCAAAAAAAGCCAACGCAGTCCTAGGTTGCCTCAACAGAAGAATAGTATCAAGATCATGTGAAGTGTTAGCACTGCTTTATATCGCACTGGTAAGACCACACTTGGAATCCTGTGTCCAGTTTTGGTCAGCACAGTACAAAAAAGATGTTGAGACTCTAGAAAGATTGCAGAGAAGAGCAACAAAGATGATTTGGTGACTGGAGGATAAAACATATAATGAATGGTTGCTGAAGCTGGGATTGTCTAGTTTAATAATAGTCTTCCAATATTTGAGGGGCTGTCACAAAGAGGAGGGGGGGTCAACCTAATATCCAAAGTACCTGAGGGTAGACAAGAAGTAATGGAAGGAAATTTACAGAAGAGAGGTCTAACCCAGAACTAAGGAGAAATTTCCTGACAGTGAGAACAATTAATCAGTGGGATGGCTTCCCTCCAGAAGTTGTGGATGATCCATCAAGAGGTTTTTAAGAAGTGCTTGGACAGCCATTTGTCCGAAATGGTATAGGGCAATAACCTTAAACCTTTTGGGCACCAGGGACCAATTCCGTGCAGAGAGGTTTCTGCTGCCTGCATTCTGTGGTTGGGGCTTTGCTTGTTTGCATGGCCTGGTTTCTGGCGTGCAATGTTGCTGTAGCCCGATGTCAGTCCACGGACTGGGGGTTGGGAACCTCTGATATAGGATCTCCTGTTTGAGCAGGTTGTTGAACTAGAAGACCTCCAAAGTCTCTTCCAACCCTGTTATACTGTTAACCTTCAATTTCCATCAACTAAGACCTTAGAAAAGGAATGCCATGCTAAAAACAAGGAACAGAGGGCCACTGCACACTTTACTCCGTGGGTCTCAAAGAAAGAAAAAATATTCCTCTTTCCCATTCAATACATGTATGTAAAATGTATGGCTATTTTACCTCTCCAGCTTCAAATCCATGTTTTTATTTCCTGCGGAGAGCATTTCTCTAAACCCCGAGTGATTCATGTGAAGCCTCAAAAACCATCCAACCCCTTTTCTGTCGAAATATCTGGTAGGCCCAACTGAAATCACAAAGGCAAGATGCAGAGTGAGATAAGAGTCACAAATGGGGAAATGAGCTGTCTACAAAGTGAGCAGAGAGACACCCTTGCCTAGAAAAGAGATTTTCTCTGGTGTCAAAGACAGGAAAAATCCAAAGCTCTTCAATCAAACCAAAGTCATGCCTACTTCCAAAAATGATTTCCAACTGGGGAAAGTTCTTGCATCTTTCACTGACACCAAACTGGCAGTAATTTGCTTGTTGGAATTAAAAGTGGTGATTTGCAAATTGCCAATCTTATACCCATTTTTGTGCTTCTCAGTGTGGCTGCAAGGTGGCAGAACACACAAGAGAGAGTGTCCCTTCACAATTAAGTAGGTGGGGAAATTCCATGATTGCTCTAAATGACTGTTATATAAAATGCCAGCTAGGAGGAGGGGAAGGAGAGAGGTGTGCCAATTCCATCTGTTGTTCATATCCCCATCAGTTGGGGTACAGGTTACAATGTGTAAGTGGGAAGTATTGCCTCCATAGGAAACATACTGAAATATACCTCTGGTCCAAAGGTTTTGGTAAAACTCTTTAGGAGGGTCAGTGGTCTCCAGGAGATTCTGGCAGAAGGTGAAGGCTGGCAAAAGCAGAGAAGCTCCACAATCAAGATAACAGTGCCACAGACAGTATAGAAAGGCAGGTAGGACAAGAGGGGATGTAAGAGTGAACACAAGTGATAACCCAGTGAAATCAGAGGATATTATCTTAAGGCTTATAACATACTTTCTGTGTTTGCTGTTGGACCATTGAACAATAATCTCATTCTTATTGAAATTGCAAATATTTATAAAGCTGATCAGGGCATCTTTGTGGCATGTTTTGTTTATTTCTCCTTCCTTTTTCTTCCAGATGTGCAGAAATTCTCCTTGATAAAGAAATCAATCAGATTCAGTTTCTGGACCCACGATATGGTGCCACACCCCTTCATTGGGCCAGGAATGCAGAGGTGAAAAAGTACAATATCATTGGACATGACAAATTGTGTATTTTTACTTTTACTACCTGGGAGCCTTATCCTCCTGGGAATAATTCTTTTCCTTAATCCATTGCTAACATTTCATTCTCTATGATCTTCATGGGTTCTGGGTTCTTAATATCCGTGTAGAACTAGGAAACCTGAACCTGAAAACATCCTTCCTCCTGCCATTTGTGTGAAAATTGTGGAGAAACAGCATTAGTTGTATTCTAGTCTTAAGAAGCTTCCTTCCAATGCACCAAATTGATTGTACAATTTGCAGCCTGCTTGCTTCAGACAAAGATCTTACTTGTTAGAGAAAATGAGTACCCAAAATGAAGGATCGCTTAAGAGGAGATTGCAGGACACTAGGTTAAGAAAGTTTTTAAAATGTGGGTATATTTTTCTCAGAGAAGAAAATGAAAAATATTTTTTACATATAACATTTTTGCGTGTACTGAACCAGCAGTAATGCTGGGAGCAACCCACCCCTGATTTTGAGGTGCTTTCTTGTGATGTAAATAAGTCTAGGTAGTAGTTGTCTTGTTCAAATGTTGATCACGTGCCTCCAGAGGAGCTGCAGCAACCATAATTTTGGGGACCAGGCACGACTAGCGTTTGTTTAGTGCAGTCATAACTTTCAATGGTTGTTGAACGAACAGTCATAACTTGAAAACTACCTGTACAGGTGAATGGTTTGGTAACTAAAAACACATTTTTCCTCCAAAGAGCAACAAATATGTAAAAAAACAGATGAAGAAACCTATGTCCTATTTTGAAAAATATCATAGAAGAAGCTCTCGGAAGAAGCGGAGGGCAGATGCTGCAATTCCTATTTGTGATTTCTCCCTTTATGACTTTAGATGACCCGGATGCTTATTGAGTATGGCTGTGAAGTGAATGCCCTCAGTTCATCAGGGGAATCAGCCCTTCATATTGCTGTGCGGCGTGGGCGTTTTGATTGCACAATGGTGTTGTTGACACATGGAGCTATGCCAAACACTAAAGAAAAGAATGGAAACACACCACTTCACCTGGCCATGCAGGTGGGCATTTCATCATTTGGATATTTTTCTAGCAAATGAGAGAGAGGAACTTTCTTTCTAAAATGGAGAGAGCAGAGGGTGGTGAGCACAAGGTACCTCTGGAAAACTTTCTTGCAGACTAAATTTCTCACTCTCAGTTTTCTGGTAATAGAACTAACAATGTGCCCTCCGTGGCTTTAAAGAGCCAAGATGGTGCAGTGGTTAGAGTGCGGTACTGCAGGCTACTTCAGCTGAAGTTCTAGCTGCAGTTCAGCAGTTCCAATCCTTCCGAGGTGGGTAAAATCAGGACCCAGAATGGAGAATTCTGGGAGTTGAAGTCCACAAGTCTTAAAGTTGCCAAGTTTGAAGACCTCTGGTCTAAGTGCTATTGCTATTGGCTTTAACAAAGGAAGCTTGCTTTACATGTGTGAAGGAAAAAGTAAATTACATTCTCATAACTGAAAACCTATCTTTGGTTTCAAGCTTCCTTAAACCTGTCCATATGTCTTTTGTACCAATTTCCAGTTAGTACAGTTCAGTTTTTATTGTAAAAAAAAGAATATAGAGCCAACAAATGTTATGCTCATCTTTGCAGTGAGCGTACTTTCCAATTTTATCTTGATACATCAGTCACTCGATCGAATACACTTTTATATTTATTTATCTCACCACTGCCATTCCAATCCAGATAAGCCAGCTATTCTACCAAAATAAGGTTGGAGATCCTGATCTGTTTTGGATGGTTGAGCAATTGGCAGTTTGCCTTGGGGAAAATCTATATCTAGACTGTTCCACTTTATTGGGCTTCTGGAGGTTCATAAAGAGTTTGTTATTCAAGATGGTTTTTGATGATGTGGAAGTTTAGCCTACCCTTGAGGAATGGCATTGCCATATGATGTTGATCAGAATAATGCAGTGTTTTTAACCCAAGGTTTGATATTCTTTAAGCAGCTTTAGATCTACAGGAAACTTAGTGGCACAGAAACAAAAAAAAGATGATAAAGTGGGTGGACATTTCAAAGTAGACTAGAAAACAATGGATGGAGAGAAATAGGACAATATCTTTCCATTAACAAGCTCCTTTCTTCCCAATAGCAAGACTGCATAGAAATGATCAAGGCCCTTATTGTGTTTGGAGCAGATGTGGATATCCCCAATAATTTAGGGGAGACACCTGGATTGGTGGCAGCCAGGACAAGCAAAGGTAGGAAGAATCTTTGGATAGAAGGAGGTGGTGGGAGGGTTGACCTTGGTCTACCCAACTGGATTCTGTTAACATTGTGAAGAGATTCCATGTATATTGAAGCTCCGGATCTTGGGCTTTAGGGCGTAGATCAGTACTTCCTGGTGAAAGTCTGCTATGGAATGGAAATTTAGAATCATAGATAAATAACCAACACTGGAGGGAAGCATTAAGAATGAGGTCCCTAGAGGTTCCTCATTAAAATTGCTCTTCATTGCCCTTGGCAAGTACATTCACCTGCCTTTCAGATACAGGCTCTTCCCGGGTACAAGAAATAGGTTGGCTCAGAGCTTGCAGTAGTGACTGATTTTTTTGTTTGTTTTAATAACTTTCTGTTTAATGCATGTGATTCCTGCCTCACTTATGCAAGGTGCCAACCGGAAGGTTCTTTTAGATCTGCTGAAAATTATAGGGATTGAACGCTTCCTTCCACCTGGCATATCTTCCTCAACATCCACTCTCCCAGAAAGATCATCAGCCTCACCGAGTTGTGGCTTAGGTAACCTACTACCTAGCTCTGTGCCTTTCTTTCTTTTCACTTTCTTGGGCCACTTTATATCTGAAGATTTCCAACATGCGGTTGCCCTTAGAATAAGAATTCTTATGTGTAAAATGAATGCCAGTGTATATGCATCCATGTTGTGATCCTAACCCAGTTATGGCTAACCTTTCTGTCCTTGTGTGTCAAAAGAATGCCCGCGTGTACAACAGTGTGTGCACGTGTGTCCACACCCATAATAACAATGTACTCCTAGGACCCAAAAAACGGTGCAGGGGGCCGCACACCCACCCACCCCCGCGGTCCTCCCCCGTGCATGCCTACCCTGTTATAGGAGTTATGTCAGCTTTGTATACAGCTTTATTTCTCTCTAGCATTAATCTCCATTGTTCAGTGATGCATTTCCTGCCTCTCTAGATTTACCTCTATCTGCTCCTGTGAGGCACTTCCTGTTCCTGTTGGATGTATATCGATTGCTTGTATAGTGTTTTGCAGAGACCCGAAAATCAGCTGCCTGGTGGCACATGGTTGGTGGAGCTCATCTGTGGCTCCCGTGCCGGCAGACAGGCCTCTGCGTGCCACCAGTGGCATGTGTGCCATAGGTTCGCCATCACAGCCCTAACCAGTTCTGTTGATTACAGATTTCCAATGATCATTGCATTGCAGCAATCAGGACAACAAATCTTGTGATTACCTACCATGTTCTATTGCAATTTACCCTATTATAACCCCAATGACTTTTTCTTCACTTTTCCTTCCTATTCTTACAGCTATACTAATATCTATTTTAAAACACATTAATAAGTAGCTCTTGAATTAGCAGATAGGATTGCTACATATTCACGATAGTCAAGGCTTTTATAAACATTGCATACAAGGAAGTGAGTTAACAGGCATGACTTACTGTCACTGATTATGGTGATTCTAGAAAGATATGCCTATCATTTCCTTTTGGGCAATGCCTTGAGAAATAGAAAACTCAGATTCTATTGAATCTGGATACCATAGTGAGCGAGGAAATGCATCTTAAACTCTCAGTTTTAACCCGTGCCTGTTGTGTCCTGAAAGTTAGAAATTTTATGTTTTGTTTGTTACTCTATTTTTTTTTTTTAGACTACCAAGACGTCATCCACGTTTCAGTAGCTCTGGGCAACTTGCTGAAGAGACCAGATGTGGTGGACTCTGCCCCCGAGAAGAGAAGAAAGTAAGCAAGTAGGGTTAGGGAGAGTCACAAAGGTGGTTTAGATGTACTTGCGTGGGGAAGATCTAGTAAAGATGCACCAAATTCCTAGAAAGAAAGACTCTGTGCCTACTGTTTCTGATTCTGTGGCTCAGTTGTACTTTCAGGAACAATTACTTTGGTATTTTAGATATATTATATAATGCATAAAAGGTAAAGGTAACAGTTCCCTTACACATATGTGCTAGTCATTCCCAACTCTAGGGAGCGGTGTGCTCATCTCTGTTTCAAAGCCAAAGAGCCAACGATGTCCAAAGACGTCTCCGTGGTCATGTGGCCGGCATGACTAAAGGCCGAAGGAAGCGCACGGAACGTTGTTACCTTCCCACCAAAGGTGGTTCTTATTTTTCTACTTGCATTTTTACATGCTTTCAAACTGCTAGCTTGGCAGAAGCTGGGACAAGTAACAGGAGCTCACTCCGTTACGCAGCACTAGGGATTCGAACTGCTGGACTGCCGACCTTTCTGATTGACAATCTCAGTGTCTTAGCCACTGACCCACCGTGTCCCTTCTATATAATGCATGTAAACATTTACCTATCTCCCTGAGTCATCTGAATGTGAAGAACAAGGCAGAGTTACTTCTGGGGCTGACACTTCCCTTGTTTTCTCTGTTCCCCTTCTCTAGCGAGGACCGCCTCCTGAGCCTGGACGGAGGAGGCGTCCGGGGCATTGTACTCATCCAGTTTCTCATCGCTATAGAGAAAGCTGCAGGGCGTCCTGTCAAAGAGCTCTTTGACTGGGTGGCGGGGACTAGTACAGGGGGAATTCTGGCCCTGGCTATTATACATGGTAAGAAGTGATGTGAATAGCAAGTAATCCCATGTGTAAATGACTCAGTGCGGGATGGGAATGGTTACTGAATTGGGAAGTGTGTGTGTGTGCATGTGTGCGTGTGTGTGTGCTCTTTAAAACTTTGATCAGAATTGGGTTCTAGATTTCATGTCAAACCGCCACATTATGTAGCTTGTTGTGCTCTTGTCTAAATCATTCCCATTGCTGTATTGGCTTTGCAATTGTGTTTTTGATAGATTTGTAAATACTATATTTTTCAGACTATAAGACGCACCAGAATATAAGACGCACAAAGGTTTTGAAGAGGCAAATTAAAAAAAAAAGTTTTTGCACTCTGCAAACCTCACCAAAACGGCCTGTTTTTCACAAAAATGGGCCCGTTTCCCCCCCCAAAAAGGGCATGAATAGCCCTTAGGAGGCTTGTAGAGTGTTCCTGGGGGGTGGGGGTGGGGCAAAAAGGAGCAAAAAACAGTCAATTTTTCACGAAAAAGGGCCCGTTTTTGTCAAAAAAGGGGCATTAGGAAACTTATAGAGTGCTCCTGGGGGTTGAGCTCCCAGGAGCTCTCTGAAAGCTTCCTACAAGCTATGCACGGCCATTTTGGTGAAGGGGATGGGGTTTCAGGAGGCAAAAAATGCTGTATTCAGTGTATAAGACGCACCCAGATTTTCACTCTTTTTTGAGGGAGAAAAAGTGCGTCTTATACTCTGAAAAATACGGTTCCTTTCTAGTTATTTTTTATTTCTAAACTTTTAAGTCAGCATTTAACATGCATTCAGTCTAGAAGAGATCTATAAAAAGCTTTTTGTTGATCAAGTGAAAGAGAACTAAGGGCTCCTGATCCAGAAATTGAGATAGTGTAATGCTTCCATTGCTGAGAGCAGATAGAAGACAATCCTAGTTTATATTTTATCACCCCCATTACCGTATTTAATGTGTCATTCAGATATATTTTGTCTTTGCCCGTCAAACAATTCTTCAATTGTTCTTTACCACTTCTTTACCAGAAGCTGCCCTATTGCATCATGTCATTAATGATAATCTAATCATTAGTCTTCATGGTCTATATTCTAATGCCCAGGTGTTTTTCTAGTTTTTCTATCAATCTTTTCTTTGAGAACAGATAGCAAGAGATTGAATCTGGGATTTCTTGCATCCACAGCATGCAATATTATGGATTCTTTACACAGAGTGGCTCATCTGCATTACACTCTTGCCTTTGATGTAGCCTTATGTGTTCCTTCCTGCTGTTGAACTTTTTCCCCCCTGATGTCCCCTCTTCTGTCACACATTTGGTGATTTCACTCATTGCACAAAACATGGGTTTCCATACTTTCACCAAGATGTTTGGATAATTTCCTGCCTGTTTTCTATCAGCTGGATTGGAACCAAAGATGTTCTCCAGGAAGCCAATCATGTTATTCTTCTTCTCAGGGAAGCCCATGGACTACATGCGCTGTGTGTACTTTCGCATGAAAGATGAGGTCTTTCGAGGGTCACGGCCTTATGAATCAGAGCCTCTTGAGAATTTCCTGAAAAAGGAGTTTGGAGAACATACCAAAATGACAGATATCAAGAACCCCAAGTAAGCCAAAATGAAAACCATTGGGATGGCTTCCTGAATCCTCTATTCTTCATTAATTAGCTCTGCTGGTCATTTATATACCTCCCATTATTCAAAGTAGGTTTGGCATCTTATCAGTACCTAAATAGTAAATTGCCTAGCTCTTCTGACCTAGGCTTCCCAAGAGCATGAAGCAAACTCCTTGTCTTGACAAAAACCTCTTCTGCTTATTCACATCCAGGGAAGTCTTTCAAGGGAGGATTTACAGTCACAGACCTTATCTGGCTTGGAGAGCTGCCAGGCCGATATCTGCAAAACTTGGCAAGGAATCAATTAAGCAAACTAATTGTCTCCTGCAAACTCCACTCCTCTTTCACTCCTCTTATTTCCTCTGGGAGGGGCCATTCATTGTCCACCTGTGGCCTTACTCCCAAATCGACTCCTGTTCTTTAGCTGTTCCCTTTGTCTGGCAACACTGCGCATGCACACACTGGGAACAGGCTCCAGCTGTTTGTCTGCCTCACTGATGTCTGACTCTGAAGACAGCTGATAACTGGCATACGACTGGCCCCCTCTCTGCCTCTGACACACAGGCCTCATCGGAGCCTTCCTCAGATTCTAGGACTGTCCCATGTTCCTCCCCAACCTCCTCGCTGTCCGAATCTGCTGCCAGCTCCAGTGGTGTGCCACAACACTACAAAGTTATTATACCACTTTATGACACATAGAAGAATGATAATAGACACTAAGCTGTCTTGGTTAGGTAAATGATCCATCTTCTTTCTAGTAAAGGTATTTTTCATCAAGTACTACCTGATCTCCTTTAATTAGCAGTTGAGTCACTCACTTTCTGCCTGGAGATCAAAAGTGTTGCTATTGCACACTAGTCCCTGAATTAAATCAAGTTGAAATTTTGTTTTGTTCAACTTTTTACAGGGTCATGTTGACAGCAACACTATGCGACCGACAGCCCGCTGAGCTCCATTTGTTCAGGAATTACAATCCACCAGAAGGAAGAAAGAAATCCCGTTTCAGAATGATGGGCTCATTTCAACCAATGACTAAGCCAGAAGGTAAATACAGGTAGTCCTTGACCTACGTCCACAATTGAGCCCCAAATTTCTGTTGTCGAGCAAGACAGATGTTAAGTGAATTTTGCACCATTTTACGACCTTTCTTACCACAATGGTTAAAGGAATCATTGCCGTCATTAAGTTAGTAAAACAGAGGGGTGTTAAGTGAATCTGGTGCTCTCCCATTCTCTTTGCATGTCAGAAGGTTGCAAAATGTAACCCCGGGACACTGCAACCATCATAAATATGAATCAGTTGTCAAGTATCTGAATTTTGGCCATGTGATTATAGGGATGCTGTGAAGGTCATGTGAGAAAAGTTACTTTTTATCCTGTTGTAACTTTGAACAGTCACTAAATGAACTGTTGTAAGTTGAGGATTATCTGTACCTATTCCCACCGACCAGGGATATAAATTGCACTGGTGAGGGGAGAGTGGGGAGTGTGGGGAGGAACGTGTAAGGCTGTAAAGCTTGCTGGCTGAGGAATTCTGGGAGTTGAAGTCCACAAGTCTTAAGTTGCCACAGTTGGGGACACCTGCTTTAAAGGAATACATGCCGTATTTTTTGAGTATAAGACGCACTGGAGTATAAGACGCACCAAGGTTTTGAAGAGGCAATTTTTTTTTAAAAAAAGTAGGTAGGTAGGTAGGTAGAGGGATAGAGAGGGAGAGAAAGTGAGAGAAATACAGTAGGTAGGGAGGGAGAAAGAAAGTAGGTAAGTAGGTAGATGTTTCCAGGTGTACTTATCCATGTGCTGGAGAAGGAAATCGCTGACAATCTGCAGCATCAAAGACTTTGTTTCTGCTGGCACAGCACTTGATCAATGTAATTCTCATCAATCAGTTAAAGAGCTTTCCAAAAGGGGGAAAAAAAGTTTTTGCACTATGCAAACTTCCCCAAAACAGTCCGTTTCGCAAAAACGGCCCCGTTTTTTGTAAAAAAACTTTTTGCATGCATATCCTTATGGAGGCTTATAGAGTGCTGCTGGGGGTGGGGTGGGGGCAAAAACGGCCTGTTGTTTGCTTATTTCTGTCCTCCCCAGCCCCCAGGAACTCTTTGAAAGTCTCCATAAGGCTATGCACAGCCATTTTGCTGAAGGGGGCAGGGCTTCAGGAGGCAAAAAATGCCGTATTCAATGTATAAGATGCACCCAGATTTTCAGCCTCTTTTTTGAGGAAAAAAGGTGCGTCTTATACTCTGAAAAATACGGTAATTCCTCCTCATTCACCCCCTTGTAAGGAATTGGATGAACCAAAATAATCATACACTTAGCATATGTCATGTTTGGAATGAATGTATACTACTACATATTCTAAATAAGATTGGGACACATCACTTCCCCAGCATCTTCTGCTCATAACTAGTTAAAGACTGGTTGCATATGCAGCCATATTTTTCTCCCATGACAAGAATAATTTATGAATGGAGATAAAAAAACATTTGGATCAGCCCTAAGGCTAAAAACGTGGTGTTAGAAAACTTTGCTAAGTATTATAAAGGAAGCACAAATGGAGCCATCAGTGTTTTCTATTTGACAGCATTTGTGTTGCCAGATGTTTTGGGGAAATATTTGTTATTCACTATAATGTTTTGGAGGTGGTGGTGGGCTTTTTATTTTTCTTCTTCAGAATTCAAGTGTAATCAAAATAATGTAAGGAGATCTACTTTTGGCTTCCCTACTACCTCCCAATCTTTCCTTGATTTGAATTTGACTTGTGTTTATTTCCAATTCATCGAAAGGCAGATAGCCAGATAGTCTTGCTTCGTTGTGTATTATAATATTGATACACATTCTTGCTGATAGTCACCACTTTTTGTTTGTTCTTTATAGATCAACTGGTATGGCAGGCTGCCCGTTCCAGTGGAGCTGCTCCAACATATTTTCGACCCGTAGGGCGGTTTCTGGACGGAGGGCTGCTAGCCAACAACCCCACTTTGGATGCCATAACTGAGATCAATGAATACAATAAGTCTTTAATCCAGCAAGTACGGATTTATTGTGCAAGAATACTTATTAAAGACAAATTCTAATCTGCACATGCAATTTTCTAAAATGTCTTAAGAGTGAACCATTCTGCCCCCCTTCCCCAAGAGACAGTATTTTCTCTTTAAAAAAGAGATTTCTAAGGAATTCAGAAAGTGATGAATGTCCCTGGTTGACTAAAAGGTGAAATGTTTCAGTTGGTTTTGTTTAGCTGTGGGGCAAGAAGAGCATAAAGTGGCACTGCTGGAAATTAGGTATTTTGCTGCCAAATTTGACAGTACAATCTATGGGTACTCCAGATCACTACCATGTTTCCCCGAAAATAAGACAGGGTCTTATTTTCTTTTGACCTCTCAAATAAGCGCTTGGCCTTATTTTCGGGGAGGTCTTATTATTTTTGAGGTGCAGGAGACTGTGAGCATGGTCACCTCATGGCTGCTGCTGTGTTGCAATATTTTCGGGGGAGGGATTATTTTAGTACATGTGCTCAAAAGCCTGATTGGGCTAATTATCCGGGGAGGGCTTATTTTCGGGGAAACAGGGTAATGGGATCTAAAAGTATCCGGCAAACAACATAATTAGAACATTTTTATCACATCCCGTCAGAGTAAGTTGCATCAACCAATTTCTAACAGAAGCCACATCATATAGCCAGCACTTAAGTTTTACTGCTCTTTTTGGTTGTTATCTTTTGTTTTAAAGTTTGATCCAAGTAGAGAAAGATGGTAATTAGGCAAAATTAGGTATGCAAAATTAAAAGCCTGCAGGTCAATTTCTGGCAAAACATCATGGAGGGAGTGACATGTTTTAATGGAAAAATAAACAAGTGCCACCACACCTCTTGTATTTGTGCCCTGATAAGATTTTTTTTAGGAAAACAAACAATTCCTAAAGATATATGTTCCTAAGCTTCTTAGGGTTATTTCCATACTAAGAAAAGTTAGGTGCTTTTGATCTGTGATTCATGGCATGCAACTTTGGTTGCTGCTGATTGGAGCATCTGAAGTTTCAAAAAAAAAGTCTGCAAAACTAGCCAGAGCATTTTGCATTAATCTGTTCAGCTAAACTAACTAAAGCAATGATTGTCAAGTCTTTACAAAAAACGAGTTGGCAAGGACCATATCATACAAGGGAAGAAAAGATTTCCTAAAGGTTTACCAGGAAGGAAGTTTTATAAAGTTTAGCAAGATTTGCACCGTAACTCTTCTTTTAATAATGCTTTGTGTAAATTCAGAATAAATGTGTAAGACATCAAAGCGCTATAAAGCTACCAATCAAGTTTAAAACAACTCATTTGCTAAATCCCCATACCTGTTTGGAGAATGGAAAAAAGTAAACCAGAATAATATTCCCAAAACCTATTTCACATGGACAATTCACATGGACAATTCACATGCTTCTTTTGTGCTAAATTCAAGCAACATATGTGAAGATGTTGGTAAGACTCCTATCCCCTTTATCAGTAGTGGGTTCCGGATCCCGTTGCAACCGGTACGCTGTGACGGGGCCGGGCGTGCTCCTTAGGCACGCACACTGTGCACACTTGCGCACGCCACCGCCCAGTGACACTCAGCTGCTCAGTGGAGGTCACGCAGGTGCTGCATGCTGTGTACGCGTGCGCAATTGGCCCGTTTGCATAAAAAAGTGGTAAGGAACCCAGGCGGGCAGGTGGGCCAAACGAGCCACCCTTCCGGTACGGTGGCCTCTGCTCCCAGCTATCACCGGTACACCCGTACTGGCCCGTACTGTCCGGAACCCACTACTGCCCTTTATCCTTGGAGGCTTAAAGTACTTGCTTAGTTTTCTTTCCATCTCTCCAGGGAGAAGGTGACAAAGTGAAGAGGTTGGGAGTCGTCGTCTCTCTTGGAACAGGCACAACAGCAAAAGTGCCTGTGAGCTCTGTGGACGTCTTTCGTCCCTCTAACCCTTGGGAACTGGCCAAGACTGTCTATGGGGCTAAAGAACTAGGCAGGCTGGTGGTGGACTGTGTGAGTATGAGATAGAGAGTAGGCGTCATGATACCAGATCCAAGAGGTGAAGATTTCTACATTTTGCATATAAAAGGAATGTTTTGATAGTTTGTAATATGATAGCAATTCAAACGCCCGATAAAGACGAAGAAAATACTTTTCCCAGGGAGATACTAACAAATGTTGAGGGAGATAAATATATGCCTGTGAGATGCTTATCTAAGTTTCTTTCATACCTATGCTTCAATATTTTTGCCTAATCCATTCTTGGCCATACCTTACTGTCATTTGAAATTAACATTGCTGCTTCCTGAGTTACTTCTTGGTTTCTTCAATGATTAGATGTGCTGTAAATTACTTATAATCTAATAACAGAGGAGATCATTTGTAGCTCAGGGTTGAAATGAAGGGTCCTTGGTGTTCTCTAGGCTTGGTTGTTTTCTTGCAGATTTAATTACGCAAACTAGGTAACATAATCAGTGCTAGTAAGGAGTAGGGTTTGCTCTCATTGAATGGCATGTAGATATTGTTTATGTCTATGTGCCCATTGATGGTCAATTTGTCAGAGTGCCAGGCTTCCAGGAATTCCCTAGATTTGGCTTGGTTTAGGATGGCCACAGTTTTCCAAATGAAATGTGATGTAATGAAATGTCTGCAAGAAAACAATAAACTCAGAGACCCTCAAGGTTCACTCAATATACTGTTCCTAACATTTTATAATCTTTTTAAACAGTCTATCTGATCCACAGAAGATACTCATTTTTTAGTTTCTTAACAGATTCCCTTGTTTTTTGTCCAACTGATGAAAGCATTTTTCACATATTTTTAGAAATTTAGGAACAGAATATTTGCATGAGATAAGCTTGGCTTATTATATACAATGTCTTACAGAGGTGAGCGTTTTTATCAAGAACCAAATACTCTCCTTTATTATGCATAATTTCCCCCTTTTTGTTTCTTTTTGTTTCTTATTTAGTAGGGAAATCTCTACTTGACGCTAAAGACTGCTATACAATTATTTATTTATTTCTCCAACTTTGTCAAACTCCAGTAGTCTGGTAGTTAAATCTTTTCGTGTCACCCTAAATCTATTGTTTAACGCCCCCACCTGCTCACAATAACAAACTATGCCATATCTTTTATCATATTGGATTTTCCTGGGCGTCCAGCTATACCACCAGATGGTTAGTAGTTTTGACTTACAGGAATTGGTAAAAAGCTAAAGGCAAGATATCACCTTACTTTTACTCCAGCTTTACATAGTTATATACGATAGCATGTTTTCAAGCAACTTTACTATGACTTTCAGCTATTTGAGTCTTTCTTATAAAGCTATAAAGGACACGACCAAATCCTAAATGCCAATAATGTACTGTCATCAGTTTAGCCTACTAGTAACACAGAATACCGTAATTATTAACAGTTGCATTGTTAATGAAAAAGAGGATCTTAAAATTTGGTCTCATTCTCAGGAAAACTCTGCCATATGTTTCATATCTATGTCGTCCTTAAAATTAAATGATCCAACTTGTGCTTATCCAAGTCTGCTTGGGTTTTTTTTTCCTTTTAAGGTTTTTTTTTTTAAAATTTGGACTGGAAATTTGTTCTGTAGAAAAACTGACATACCTTGAATAACGATTCGTTTGTTTTATTTTTGTAGTGCACAGATCCAGATGGACCATGTGTTGATCGTGCAGCCGCCTGGTGTGAGATGATAGATGCCCATTATTTCAGGTATAAGCCATGCCCGCTATAATATTGTGTCAGAAAAAATCAGAGCTTGAACTTGTGAATGTGATTTCACAATATGAGGTTATATACCAAACAAGGATCATCATAAAGGGGCTCTAACAGTCACTTTAGTTGAGGGCAAAGCTGATTTATAGCTGTAGATTATTGCGCATTTTGGCAGCCTGTATAGGCAGAGTTGAGCAAGCTCTAACTCTCAGTATGTTGCTGAGCTTCTAGCATCATTGGTCATATTTGTGGTGGCTGCTGAGAATGACAGTTTAGCAACATTTCAAGAGACTCAAGTTCCCCATCCTGATAAATACCGTATTTTTCGGAGTATAAGACGCACTTTTTTCCCTCAAAAGGTGAAAATCTGGGTGCATCATATACATTGAATACAGCATTTTTTGCCTCCCGAAACCCTGCCCCTTTGTAAAAATGGCCGTGTATTGCCTTTAGGAGGCTTTCAGAGTGTTCCTGGAGGCTGGGGAGGGCAGAAATGAGCGAAAAATGGGCTGTTTTTTTGCTCTTTTTTGCCCCCCCCTTCCAGCCTCTAGGAGCATTCTATAAGCCTCCTAAAGGTTATGCATGCCCTTTTTTTGACGAAAAACAGGCCATTTTTTGTTTGTTTTTGGGCCTCCCCAGCCCCTAGGAGCACTCTACAAGCCTCCTAAATGGCCCGTTTTTGTGAAAAATGGCCCATTTTTGGGAAGTCTGCAGAGTGCAAAACCTTTTTTTAAAAAATTTGCCTCTTCAAAATCTTGGTGTGTCTTATACTCCGGTGTGTCCTATACTCCGAAAAATACAGAAAAATCAGAGCTTGAACTTCTAGGCTTCTTTCTGCTTTTCAGGTATTTTATATAGGATATATTTTATATAGGACACCCTCACAATGGAGGGGATTCAGCAGAGAAATAGGGAAATATTAACCACTAACCGAGTTTCTGAGCTACAGCCAGAATGCTTTATATGAAACCAGGCTCATTTTAGTGAAGAAGACAGGACTATGACACAGGATAATTCAAGAACAGGGAACAAAGTTTAGATGAGGCAATGGCTCAGTCCTTGCTGTAGAGAACTTTGTAGACTCAAAAGTAGGCAAGAGCTCAAATATTTATATGGAAGATGAAAACCGTACAGATAGTCCTTGACTAGTCCTTTAGTTTAACAAATGTTAGAAGTTATGATGGTGTTGAAAAAAAGTGACTTATGATAGGTCCTTATGCTTAAAACCACGTGCTTGGCAACCAACATGTATTCACAACAGTTGCAGCGCCCTGGAGATCACATGATTACCATTTGTGATCTTCCCAGGGGACTTCCGACAAGCAAAATCGATGAGGGAAACTGGATTTGCTCAATAGTGATGTGATTCACTTAACAACCACAGCAAAAGGTTGTAAAACCTGGTACAAAGTACCTAATGGCTGAGTCAATGATGCAAAATAAAATTGTGGTCATAATTTGTGGACTATTTGTGTTGGCTTTTTCTGTCACCCAGTTCTATCAGCAATATCCAGAAAACATTTTTTTTGGGAGGGGGGGGGGCTGGGCTTTTGGAATCTAAAAGTGAAGGTCCCAGGATGCTCCTGTTTGCACCACATTGTTCCTTTTGTATTTTGTTTGTTGTGCTCTCCTCTGTTGAACGCTTCTTTGCCCTACGTTCGTATCTTCAGTTGCAGCGTATGCACAAAACTGCTGTTCTTGTTAACATCTTCATGATGCCTACAGATTCAATCCCTCTTTGGAGGCAGACATCATGCTGGATGAAGTGAGCAATACGATCCTGGTCAACATGCTCTGGGAGACACAGATCTACATTTATCGACACTGGGATAAATTCGAGCAGTTGGTAGAGCAGCTTCTAATCAAATAAAGCTTTTGTGAGGATTTTTGGTACCAATAATGCCTGCCTTGATGCTGCAGCCTGGATTATCAGTGAGAAGTAGCAGATTCTACTGGCCAGTGGCTTGCCCCTTGCCTCCGTACCAGAAAAATCAAGTGGAAGAATTTGAGGATTGCTCCCATCAAAACCTCCATCAGCTGTTCTAGGTGCTGGGACTGCCTCCCTCCCCACCTCAGTGTGCTGCTATACCAGTAACCTTAAAGGTTGAAGTCATTTCACTTTGTTTGTTGATCAGAGTTGAATTATTCCTGCCTGGAATCTAAGACTAGTTGTGTGCTATGAATTAATTACTTATACCTTTGTATCTAAGGTAGTAGCATGGGGACCTGAACAATTGAAATTGCCATTTTCTCCTTGTTTACAAGTCATTTATTGAGTTGTTTCTTATGTGGAAGGAGATTTTTTTTTTCCACATGAGAAAACTCACCATTCCCTTTCAACATTATTGATAGTAGGCAAACTCCTTTGCTCATTCCAGACCAAAGCTCTCCCTAAATGCTTGTTTCCTTACTTCAGACTCCTTTTTTTCTGAGTCCCCTCACCCCCGAAGAAATCACTTTGCTATAACTGGCACAAAAGAGTGCTGGAAGAATGGAGGATAATGCTTCCTTGGACAATAGTCTTCCCAAAGACATTTCCGAATATGGATGAAAAAAATGTAGGAATGGGCACGCATCAGATAAGGAGACCATTGATTGACAAAGTCAGTAGACGGGGCCCATGTTTTTACGGTTGGTTTTTCTGTTTTCTCATACTTTCTTTCTTTCTTCATTAATTTTTCTACTCATGAATGCTGTATTTGCTGTTTTGTTTAGACAAGAAATATAAGATGTACTGACGTTTAACAAAAATGCACTATTTTTCTAGGTTTTAACTGACTTAATAGGATGCACTGGAATTGTTGAAAAACTGATAAAGTGAAACTAACAGGAAATACTCCACTCTCCCATTATTTTCATAAGCTTTCAAATTCTGATGAAAATTATGTTGATGTTAAAAAGTCCTCTCCCCCTCCCAAAGTAAGCATTAAATAAAAACAGTATTTTCTGAAATCTGACTTTTCTGTCTTTTCATTTAAGATGTCTTAATACAAATTGCAATCTCCAATGTCAGAGATGCATTTTAGCTTGCTTTTATTGCAAACTGAGCACATTATTAAAAAAGTAACCTCTTTAAAAACTGGTAATTCAAAATGCATAGGATCAACTTTAGCAATGCTTAGCCTGTATCTGGAAGTCACCTGACAGAGAAAGGCTTCTGTGTATGGCATAAGTGAATTTAAAAAATATTTTGTGGTGTGAGAATTGTTGTATTTAACCTAAAGAAAGATGTCGGGGGTGGGGGTGGGGGTGGGAGGCTTCCCCCAAATAAATCCCTGTGAGTGGGTGGATGCATCTGTATCGTTTTGCATTCAGTGAGTAAATTATAAAAGGAGGAGCTGATTGGTAGAAGCAAATTCACAAAAGTAGCTGAAAAGGAACAAAGCTGAGACACTGATGCTTCTTCCCATTCCCTATCTGTTTTGACCCCCACCTTGCCCGTTCAGAAACTAAAGCAAACAGAACGTTCAAAGGAATGTTTTTATCAGTCCCGGCTCTTGCTGGCTGCGAGCCCAAAATAAACACAGATAAATGCTCTGGCAAAAGTCCTAACTCATAAATAGCTACAAACAGGATTATATAAATCAAATCACTTATCCAAGTGCTTTTTCTCGATGGTTACATACAAACGAAGAACTTGACTAGAACAGAAACGGAACGGAGTGGAACGTTGACTTCTGCCACTAGGGCGTGGCACCATCCGTCTTTTATCTGCAGGAGGAGATCCTAACGAGCCACAGCTGCTCGTTATCCTCTCCTGTGAGTCGGTGCATCCCGAAACAACTCACAGGAGGTTTCTGCCAAGTCACAACACTATCCCTCACCGCAGGGCCCTAACACCCTGTCCAGGGTCCTCCACCTCCTCCAAGGCCAACTCATAAGACCCCTCGCCATTGGATTCTGGCGGCAGCTCCAACGACTCCTGCCGGGCCACAACACCCTGTCCAGGGTCCTCCACCTCCTCCAAGGCCGACCCATCAGCTCCGTTGCTGTTGGAGTCTGGCGGCAGCTCTAATGGCTCCTGCCGGGCCACAACACATATCCATAGGGCAAGGCTTCTCTGTCCACTAAAAATGCTAACTAAATCACATTTGGGAAGGAAATGAGGATAGTTTGGTTAATATGGTACTTGAAAGGAAGTAAGGAGCCTTGAATTCAATGAAACCAACTATACAGTAACTGGATGGGTTTCCTTATGCTTGCCACGGAGTACAGAGACTATTGATTTCTTTCTTTTTTGCAAACAAGGAAACAACAGCTTAATGTTGCCTTTCCTGAATTTCCAGCTGATCTTAACACAGAGTAAGCTGGATGAAGCGATCCAGCCAAAGCATCTATAGCATCACCAGTCTACATGAACTGGGAATACAAGCCACTCAACTCAGTGAAACTTAGTACAGACTAAGCACACACATAGATTTGCTATGCACAACATGATGTGTACAATAGTGGCTTTAGCTTCTTGTTTCCGGTTTTTAAAGTGTGTGTAGCTACTATGAGTATAAAATTGCCAGAACACAAGTTGTAAGCATTTTATTCTTTCCCTGCCCAAACTAACAAAGGAGGCCCAATTTTAATAAGTAACATGCTTTTTGGAAAGAACATTTAGTACAAGATTCAACATTTTTTTACATTAGCTACAAGCAGTATAGCTGAATATTTCTAAATCCCACCAGGTGTGATCAGGACTGAGTCATAGTCAAAGAGGGGCTAAAGGTGCCGACTTGCTTTCTGAATGAATTTAATATCTATTTCAAAACTGCATGGTAGGCCAATATTATATCAATATTATTACAGCACAGCCTTATTTAGATCACTCTAAAACAGAAAGAAGCATATGTTGTTCTTGCTTTTTATTTGGGAGTAATACTGATCATGCATTGATGACCTGAGAACTAAAGAGGGAACTAAGTAACATGTGACACTATATTCTCTATGACTTGAGTATTGTGTTTATCTAAAAGAGAAATTCTTGTTTTTTTCCTTGGTTGTTGGATGAAGTAGTTCCTTATGGAACTACCAAATGTGGCGCGTGCTTCCTATGCAAATCTCAACCTAGCTGCATTCATTAAATCCCTTTTACCTACTAAAGCCTAATGCCAACCCAATTGTGCTTAATTAGGCCTCCCCCTTAGTAAGATTTTTCATTCCATTGCTGTGTTTTTGTGCAGATGAAGGTGCAATTTAATGAAAGGCCACCTTATTTCACTGGCAATCAGTACTCAATAGTGATTGGCCTTTATAAGTGGGTGTGTTTGTTTCAGGCTGGTCCTGTGTTTGCTTGGAATGTGTCTGTGGATAACCACTTGGTGGCTTTGGTTAATGTAAATTGAGCCCTTCTGACAAGGGCTGACTCAGAGGTTTACTTGCAAAATTGCTGTGGGGGAGACACTAAGCACCTATCGGATAGATTTGGCACTTAGTTTCATTCCGAATTGAACTCTTGCAGGTCCTATGGAGGTTGGTTATCAGGGCTCAGTCTGGTTTGCTTCTCTGAGAAGAGTTTAATCCATTTGGTCCTAATGACAAGGACAGGGTCCTTAGGGCTACAAACTCAGGTACCTATTTTTTAGATCCACGTCCCCTCCAGATGACTAAAACGTCCTGGGAGGTTCTGATGATGGTGATTTCTTTGAGAGGGGTGATTTCTCTGCCCCTTACAGAGGTGATAGTTTGTCTACCACTTGTTGGACCCAACTATGCTGAACAATTTTCAACTAGTATCTAACCTTCCCTTTATAGGGAAGGTTGGAAAGATGATGGTTATATGGCAGCTCCATAAACCTTGGGGAAACTGGATTATCTGGATTTCTTTCAGTAGAGATTGTGACCTGGGTACAGGATAAAATGGCATTATTACATTTGGTGGAAGTGGAATGGTGTTTATAGTCCCATCTTTGCTTTTCTTGACCACTCAGTGGCTTTTGATATCATTAATCATGGTATATTTGGACTGGAGTGTCTTTTTGGAGATTGGGAGTAAGCAGATGATGTTATGCTGGTTCTCTTGCTTTGGGACTTGTTCCAGTCAATATTGATCGCGGAGAAAGGTCTAACCATGGTCCATTTTTTGTGGAGTTTCATAGAGCTTGCCACCTTTTTCCACTCACGTTTAACATCTGCATGAAGCCATGAAGTGAGATATGCTGATGATATCCAACTTTATATTTCTAAACATGGCCACCCAAGTGATGGTATTAGAATAAGAGGGAAAACATTACTTCAACACTGGAACAACTAAGGGCAACAAGCTTGCTCCACTCATGGACTGAAGATGAGATAAAGAACATGTCATGAAGACATAGCAGAAAAAAGATACAGCCTGTATGTGTATTGCCTGGTTAGGCAGACGTGGAAAATGCTCTTTAAGCCAAACCAGAGATAAGTTGTTCAAGGTGCTCAACCCATCATAATTATTTCAGTCAAGATAATTCGATGGAACAATGCTCCACAAAGAACCATAAATGGAAACTGCAATACATAATTAAGAGTAAAGATCATATGACCCCCATAGCTGTCACAAGATTCCGCCCTACCTGATATCTGATTACACCTAAAGATCAAGTTCCAACAGCACAACATGATTATTAATTATTAAACTCTCTGGCAGTGTGTTCTTCTTTTTCAAAGCAAGCCCAGCATATCTTCTCAAAAACTTCCATTCCTGGAGAAGTGAATCTTGGGTCTTAAAATATTTGAGGATGGAGCAATCCTACAGATCGACAATCACTATTTATAAGGTGAGGCCTAATTTTCTTTGTTCCCTGGGTTGTAACAGGCTCTCTTGATTGGCCAAAGGAAATGTGGTTTAAGAAGACTCTTCCTTAATAATGGATTCTGCAGGAGACAAAATGGAAGTAGAAAGAAGTTGTTAAAATATAAATGGAGAAAAACTTTGATTATGAAAACCTGTGATTCAGATTGCTTAACAGAATATCTTCTATGTGGTATAGCTTTAAAAAATTTAATCTCTGTTTTAAGTTGTGAGATAGTTAGAGTAACCAAGGAACCTAATTCTTTGAATCTCAGTCTGCTTTAGTTACAAATTTCAAAATACGGAAATAATTTATTCACATTATATGCAGCAATTGTGTTTGTACCCAGATAGTTTGTTCTATAGCATCAGATCATGCAGCCATTCATGGTAGAGGCAGTATCGCTTCCAGTAAAGACCAGATTCATACATCTTGGAAGGACATTCTGTATTTTAAAAATATTTTTGTTGCTTTTTAAAATAACAGAAAAAAAAAACAAAAGGCACAAAATCCAAAAATTTATATTAAAAATGCATAACTAGTGCTTAGAAATAAGTGAAAAATACAATATTAAAAAACCCAAAATATGAAGTATAATATGATCCAGTAAACAGTTAAAACTCTATTGATTATTATTTAATGCAAACACACATACACAGAAACATACATTTTATATATATACACACACTCATTTCTAATACAAATGTGTATCATATCTTTTAGCCTATTGTATTTTGTATAAATGAGCCTCCTATTTCACTAAACTTACTGTAATAAAGCCACATTAATTTTAATTTTCTGATTTGGGCAGCTTTGTAATATGTATACATATAGCACCTTTAGTTGAATGGACAGAATTAGGATCCAAATACAGTAGAATAAAATAGTATCTCTGGAAATAATAATTGTACCTGTTAGAAAGTTATGGAATGGAACATCTCATAAAAACAGATTTGATCTTTTTTCAAATGCTAAATTGATTTTATAGAAAAATCCAACATTAAAAATTGAGGGAAAATAGTGACATAGAAAAATTTGATGAAAGCCGGGATATTGATTTTGGACGAGCTGACAAGCTTGAAGAACATTAGGAATGAAATAAATGGTTGAAAGTAAGGAGATGTTTTGAAGTGGGCAAAATTTAGAAATTAGTAGGTTGTTCCCAAGTGGGATTGTAATAAGCATATGACTTCCATTTTTTCCATTCTTTGATTCGCCCAAAATTTTGCACTTCATAGAATCAGAGAATGTAAATCTTGGATGACATATGGTTTAACCTCATGACCGGTGACGTTTGGCCTAACTAAGCTGAAAAACTATTGAGAGGCCAAGAGGTTCAGCTTAGAAGTAACAAGAAGGTAATCCAATATGCAGTGAAAACTAAATGCTAGATGAAATGGAAACTATAGTTGGCTGTCCAGCACACACAAAGGTTGACATCTTTTGCACACTTACTCAACAGCAAGCTCATTGATTGGCAATACTTAACTAAGTAAACTTAGCAAGGCACTGTTTAACCAATAGGCTGAATCATGGTTAACTCTGCCCAAACACACTAGTACTATTGTTACTATTAAGACAGAGAATATCCACATGGAGAGGTATAACTGAGACTGATAATTTAAGCTATACCTTTTAGAGAAAGTGTACAAAAGTGTTATGTACAACCTTCAATTGACAAAAGGCAGCGAGATCTACGGGCCCCTCGGGTAAAGGCCACAGCATATGGAAGATAGCAACATGGAAGGTAAAAAGAATAAATGATGAAGTGTTCCCTTCTCCACGTGTATAAAGAGAGCTCTCATTTGGGGGTGGGGTGTGTGAGAAAGGAAATTGGCTAAGGAATTTGCAGGAGCACAGAGCTGTGTTGGAGTTGGAAAAGCAGAATAGAAGATGATGATTGGCAAATTAAGTTGCATTTGGGCAGTTCTGAAGAATAGCCCGATTCAAGATGGCTGAGACAGGAAAAGGTTTCTAGGTGAAGGGAAGATCACCAAAGTTGGAGAAGATGGTGTGAAATGGGATCATATTAACTCAATGAACAATCCCTAAGGGAAAAAGACATCCAGACGTCCGTTTTAGTAGACAATACAATCTACTAGCCATGGGAAATAGCTAACTAAGCATAATTAATGACTTTGATTAACTCGGGTGGGGGAAGGAATGAGGGTGTTGTATCTACCCTCATTTTGCTCACTGTTTACATTGAATCCCAATATTGGGTCCATAACACTACCTTGTGTTGTCTGTCACCAGTTTTCTTCCAAATTTGGGCTAATAATTGTAGTTAAGATATTTTCCGCATAAAATACTTTAAAACTTTATGGATGGCTCACTTGATTGATTGTCTAGAACAGTGATGGGCAACCTTTTTGGCGTGGTGTGTCAAAAATCAGCAAAAAATCGAGCATAACTCGTGTTGTGTGTCACTTCGACAAAAACATAATTTTGCGCAATTTATAGTTTAAACTACAAAAATGTATAATTGCAATATATAATTCTATTTAATAAACCAAAAACAAATTATTTAACATACCTGCTTAGTAACTTCTTTCATCCTCACTTTTTTCCAAGAGCTGGGAATGATTAGTTTCAAAATGTCTATTTATATTCCACGTTCTGCTTACTACCGTTTCAGTACATAGAACGCAAAATGATCTGCCATTTTTTTCTATAATGCCATACATCTCGCTCCATGTCTCTTGAAAGGGTCGGCCACTGCCACTACCACTCCCTTTACTTAACCTTTGTTTTTTATTTTTTGGGTGCTTCATCAGTGGGCCAGTGATAGCAGATAGAATTATAGATAGCCAATTAGGGGTTAACTAGCCTAACAAGCTAACACAACCTCCCCCTCGCTTATCTCAGTTATTGTGGGCAATTACAAGTCCATGGCACCCCAATAGTTGCTGCTAATGGCGCTCACAGTTCCCGTTGGCGCTCAGCTGTTCCCTGCTGTGGTGCGGTCGTAACCGACAGTCCCAGGAGTAGACTCTCTGTGCCGGCCTGACTGGAGAGAGGCGCGCACTGTTCCCGCGCTCCTCTCCTGCGGGTCCTCCCTCGCCGCGCTGATGACGTGTGTGCACACGGCACGCACGCCTTACCAGCAGCCCCTGCGCTCAGAAAGGAGCGGCGGCGATACAGTAAGTGAGTGTGGGCGGGGGAGATCACACGTCCCGCCCCCCCGTTCCTCCAGCACAGATTCTTTCATCCTCGGCGGCCGTGCAGGAGTCGAGGATGAATCGCATGAAATCCTGTGCGTGTCACCCCAAATGGCTACGCGTGTCAGCACTGACACGCGTGTCATAGGTTCGCCATCACTGGTCTAGAATATAGAAAGTAATAAAGCCTGGGCTACAGTAAGTTTTCTTTAAGGAGACCCAGATGCTGAATGTAAGATTGTTTTTATTTTTTCTTCATCTGGATGGATAACAGAGCATCTTGGAACAGTTTAATCCAGCTTTGGAGAAGCTGATATATCTGGGCAACAAGTATCTGCAGGCTTTTTATGGTAAGTAAGACAGCTAATTGAATGTCTATTTGCTTACAGTCTGGAACATTCTTTCTGACACTGTGGCACACACATACATACACCTTGCTAAGATTCATGAAAAACTGGTTGTCCTCCTAGACCTGGAGTAGGCTTGATAGCCCGTTAAGTTATTATAATTTTTTGATGCTATATAATGTCCTCTCTTTTTCACTTGCATGAGTTGTTTCATTATTTCTTTTCTTTTTTTTTAAATATAATTTTTATTAAACATTATTACCTTTAAAAAACAGAGAAAAAACAATACAGCGACATAAATACAACGACATAAGCAAGACAAATCATACATAAAACATACAGATACAAATGCCGTTTTAGACATACAACCCCCCCTCCCCCCCCCCCCCCCCGGTGACAGTCATTCACAGCCCAGTTTTTCTTTCTTTCTTCATTATTAGATCTCTAAGCCACATCTTCTCATTGCAAGATTCAGGGATCTATTACAGTACCTATGTTAACTTTCCCCATTTTAAGTCCCTGCTGTTCTCCTAGTCGCCCACATATACCATAGGTTCCAGCTAAGATAATGTTCTGTTTCTCCTTTGTCCCTCAGCCAACCCGTCATTCTGTCCATTTCTGCGCATTCGTAGATCTTTTTAATTAATGCATCTTCCGGCGGTATAGTGGTGGATTTCCAAAATTGTGCATAGGTTATTCTTGCGGCCACAATTATATGCAGGCTCAAATGCCATATTGAACTGCTTATGTTATCTGGTTTGATGCTTAGTAACAGGTTCTCAGGTCTCCATTCAATGTTTGCCCCGGTAACCTCTTTTAACCATTTTTTAATCCTTTTCCAATATTTCGTGGCCTCAATACAGGACCACCAAATATGGTAGAATGTGCCATCCTTTCTTCCACATTTCCAACACAATGGAGATAACCCAGGAAACATCTTAGCTAACCTCGTTGGGGGGAAGTGCCACCTATACACCATCTTGTATATGTTTTCTTTGAATGCAGTGGATGTTGTAAGTTTAATGGTCTTACTCCATAGATCCCACCATTTGCCCATTTCAATTTCATAACCTAGGTTTCTCTCCCATACTGTTAGAAGGCTTTTGTCCATCTCTTCATTGGTATCTTGGCAGGTCAAAAATTGGTAGATCTTCGATAACATTTTTTTGTCTCCACCAAACAAGATCTTATTTAGCCCCTGAGGATTTGGGTAGATCCCGAAACGTGCCTTATCACTTTTAATTATCTACTAAAGTTATCTATCTAAAGTAATTATCTTTAATTACTTTTAAATATCATTATTTCTTATTGTTTCTTTGCTTTTCAAATAAAATAAGCTGCCCTTAATCATTTGGAGTTGGGCAGACATAATGTAGCAAATAAAAACTGCATTAGTTCATGTTTAATTTGGTAGAATTTCATATATACATGATAGAGGAGGTGATCTTTCTCACCATTCATGGACAGGGAAAAATACCAGTATGCAGACAAATCCATCTGTATAATCAGATGCATCACAATCAGTACTATGCATATTGTAACATATATAGTAGAGAGGGCATGCATAAGTGCACTAACGTGCCTACCCTCCCTGTCACTGTATTTCTATTCTTTTATTCTTGTTCTCATTTTTATTTGACAAATTCTAATAAATCTATATATATATAAAAGGGAAATACTGCTCACACATCATCACAAAATCTCCAGAACAGTAAAGCTTACAAACTTGAAATTTGGCACTTATGTTCCTCTTAGCTTCTAGGTGCTTGCTAAGAAAGGATTTTTAAAAATTACCATCAGATCATTAGTATTTCTTATACAATAATTAACATGCTCTCATGCTAAGGAGTTCTACTCTCCCTCCTCATCTGAAAAGAACTCTGTTCCAACTGCCAGTTGCCTCACATTCTGTTACCTCAGTTCAAGCTGACAGACATTCCACTCCTTCACTCAGGAGCGGTCTGGGGCTCCTTACAGTACTAAACATTGGTACTTCACCAAAATGTCTATGCCTTCCACCTATGGAACTGCTTCCGGACTTGAGGCGGGAGCAATATTCCCCTATGTGTTTCAGTCACCCACCACCACTGAGCCAACAGATTGAACTGGAGTGAACCAGATTTCTCCTGCATTGCCCAATCACGTAGTTTTGTCAGGAAGCACAGGTATCCAGCTAATAAATAAATAAATTTAAGAAATGCACAGCTTTGTATGCTCTACTTGTGGATAACATGAAATAAATGGAATTTCTAAGCAATCCTATTCTTTTCTTTGCCCAACACAAATTTCAAAAGATTTCCAGAGAGGCAGTTTGGGAGCTGACCTGAATCTTTGGCATAGGAAAACCCAAGAAATGAACTCATTTGAAAATGTTTTAATAATTGAAGAACAATTCTTTAAAAAAAATTAAAAAGAGAAAGAGAATTCTCGGCGACAAATGCATTATAATTTTCTTCTTTTAAAAAAAATCCTACAGCATTATCTGAGGCAGCAGATGTATATTTTACAGCACTTCAGAAGATTGGAGAACAAGCTCTTCAGAGTTCTACTTCACAGATTCTGGGTAAGATGTGAGTTTCCATGAGATGATATATGATTGTCACCTGGTAATAATAGTTTATATTACTATGTAATATAAAAAACATATACTATGTTTGCTCATCATTCCACTGGATTCAGCATGCAAAGATATTTTGTGAGTTTATATCTAGACATTGATCCATCCTTTTCACAGTAGACTCATGTTTCAAACTGATATAATTCAATCTTATCCAAGGTCTGCCTAGTTGAGCTAGAATACAAACTTGTATATCCAGAGTTCAATAGCCTGATCAGTTTACTTTCTCCTTTCATGTGCAAGTTTTTAAAGTTTCATTTTTTAAAAAAAACAAACAAACTTAATTGTCTGACAAAATGGACATAATGTATTTTATTTCTTAGTTTTCATTCATTTTTAATCATTTTTCTTAAAATCTGGGGTCAAATGCATTCAGATGTGTACTTTGAGTTGAGTTGAGATGTGCATGAGCCATTGTGGCACAGTGGTTAGAATACAATACTGTATGTTAATGTACTTGAGCCAGTCAGAATCTGATTCTGATTGGCTCAAGGTTGACTCAGCCTTCCATCCTTCTGAGGTCGGTAAAATGAGGACCCTGATTGTTGGGAGCAATAAGCTGACTCTGTAAGCTGCTTAGAGAGGGTTCTAAAGCACATATACCACTATCAAGTGGTATATAAGTTTAAGTGCTATTACTATTATGTCATTTAGAGAAGTATGAAATGTAGATAATTTAACTCTGGTTCAGGAGTACTGCGGATCAGATCAGTAATATTTTTATAATTATTTTTACAAAAAAATGTTAAAAAATACAATTATTATTTATTTAATATCTATATTATTGCAGCAAAGCCATCTTTAATCTTAAAAAGAGATAAAATTTTCAAGCAGTTAAAAGAAAAAAACAAAAATACAGAAAAAAAACCGTATTTTTTAAAACCACTGGTTTACCAATCAATTCACTGCTATAATATATAAATAATGTGAGATATTATTGTAAGTATCACAGCTGTATTGCTGCATCCTTTGGTTAGTGGAAAGTACAATATTGCTTTTTTCAAAACAGATAAATCTCACATTTCTGATGATCATTCCTTGACATCTGGTAATACACTTTTCCAATTTCCGCTCTCCACATGCTCAATAAATCACAATTCTTGATGAGCATTAATGTTGGATGTGTTTGGAGGTGCTACACCTTTTAGAATTCCCTGCCATTGCCAGAAGAAAAATAATTAAATGGTTTTTCTTTACCTTCTAAAGGTGAAATTTTGATACAGATGTCGGAATCCCAAATGCATCTGAACCGCAACTTGGAAATAGTTGTAAGTATCTTGGAGATACTGCTACTAGCATGCTACTATTGCTACTTTGTCAAGAGAACTATGACAAAAGGTTCTGTCAGTTGTAGTTGTGACCCTTTTGACATATTTTCTGTGTTGTCCCAAATAATTACTGAAAAGAGAAATTATTTTCTCTCAGTTGCTTGCAACTCACATTTTATTTGTACAAAGACATGGGGGAGGGGAACGTGTGCAGAGGCATACAGTATCAGAGGTGGGCTGCTACAGGTTCGCCTGGGTTCAGGAGAACCCTTAGCTAACATTATGGCCGGTCTCACCTCTGTCTGGCCCTTCCCTTCACCTCCCAGGAGTCTCCATGCATTGAGGTAAGTGCAGGACCCACGCAGAGGCTCGGGGAAGGGAAAAAATGGGCCTTCCAGAAAGTCTCCGGAGCCTGTGGAAGGTTCCTGTGGACCTCCCCCCGCTATTGTGCAGGAGACCGACTAGGCCAGTGATGGCTAATCTTTTTGCCATTGTGTGCCAAATGTGGGGAGAGCACAGGGGGGGGGGGTCATGCGTAGGTGTGTCCACACCCATAATTCAATGTGCATGCCCCCCACGAATGCACGCACACACCCTCCCTCCACTTTTTGCATGCAATAGACCCATCTTTTGCCCTCCCCAGGCTCCAGAGGCTTTCTAGGAGTCTGGGTGGGGCAAAAACGGCCTCCCTTGTTCCCAAACTTCCAGGTTGCCTGTAGGGCCATTTTTCTCCCTCCGGAGGCTTCAGGAGGCTTCCATTCCTAAGCTTCCGGTTTGCAAAAAACAGGAAAAAATGAAGGCAGATCAGCTGGCCATCGTGCATATGTGTGCTGGAGCTGACAGGGCAACGCCTCGTGTGTCCTAACAAATGGCTCCGGGTGCCACATAGGTTCGCCATCACAGGACTAGGCCATGCCCACCACGACCACGCCCATCCATCAACTGGGCAGAGAACCTGTTGCTGAAATTTTTGAAACTCACCCCTGACAGTATCTGCAAAGTTACATATGGTATCTCTATTATAGCTTGGTCATATATTTATGTCCTGTATACAGTTTTCTCAACCTCTTTGCCTCTAGATATGTTGCATTTCAGATCATTTAATCCCCATCTGGCATGGCTAATGGTCAAAGGTTGACAATTTATAGGACATACACGCACACAATTGAAAAAAAGAGGAAATAATGTCAGGTGTGAAAGGTTGAGTCTTATCTTCTTTTTATTATTTTATAGGCCAGTCTAGCAGTCTTTTATGAAGAAGGGTGGAAAATAAATGCTTTACGTTCCTAACTAAGTATATTTATGCTTTTTAATTTGCACAAAGTTCTGGACATGCTTATGCAGAGATTCTCAACCAAGAACATGTCATTGCCTAAATACATTACAGGACAGTCATATTCATGTTTCCATCCAAAATACCTCTAACCCTCCCCCCCCTTACAAGTATTCCTTACTAATTTGTCCATAAATGCAGTCAATAATCAAGGGAAATGCACACATCCTTGTATTACATACCACTCAGTGTTGAACTACTGAATGTTCCCTTGCTTTAGTTTCATTCCAATCATTTCACGATTGCTATTCTTCAATCCATTCCCTTTGTTGAAGGCTCCTAGTTTAGTCCTTTTCACCCGTTTCTGTAATATTTTTAAATTATTTCTATTTCTGCATTTTCTCTCCCTTGCTGTCTCCCCTATATGCTTTGCACCTACTTTTGTCTCTTTCTCATTTGACAGAAATAAGTGATTATAATCAGTGATTGCATGACCTCTGTAAATGTCATATCCTAAATAAATAAAATGCATTTGACAGAAATCATTTCCTTATCAACATTTTTTTCTTTTACACCACCTCACTTCATCGTATTATCATCTTTTCTGTACTTCCTATAAGCATAGCTCCACACACTTCTGTAATTCTTTTCATTCTATCACAAGCAATTTCTCCATTTTATTTTCTTACCTCCATTTTTCTTTCAATCTGTTGGGAAAGTAATTTACTAATTATTAATTATAATTATACTAATTATATATAATTAGTCATGTATTATCTGCTGATATTTCATACATGATTTGTACTTTCTGTTTTTGCAAATGTTCTACTTTCACTCTCATTTCTTTCACTTTTTTTCTATCTCCATTTTTGCCCAACATCTATTCTTGACATTACTACATAAATAATGGCCCATTGCTCTTCAGAATCTTTCATTTTGCATCCATTATTAATTCCTTTCCTATATCATCATAAACCAATCAATCATGTTTTGCAATTTATTGCTTTGTTATATGTATGCCTGAATGTTTAAGCCACATATTCAAACAGATTTACATGCTGAACAATTGCATTCTTGCTCATTTCTGCATCTTCAAATGGCCTCTCCCAACTCATTCTCAATCATCTGTTCATATAATGCTTGGGATCAAACTCGCGGCCTCACATGGCTGTCATGTGATGTATTGCGACGGTTTTCCCCTTCGCGGAGATGGAGTGGGCGTGGCCTGCACATAATGAATCTGGTCTGTATGTCCTCTACTACTGAATGATGGTCTCAACCCCATTTAATACTCAGGTATACTAGGTAAGGCATGATTTCTGACAATACTTTCTTTTTTGAATAGGCAGAGACCTTCCATGTAGATTTGTTGCAGCACATGGAAAAAAACACCAAGCTGGATGTACAGTTCATTAATGTAAGAGTCAGACTGATCCTTTGCTGCCGCCTCCTCCTCCTCCTCCTCCTCCTCCTCCTCCTCCTCCTCCTCCTCCTCCTCCTCCTTAGCTTCCTCTCTTTATTCTCTAGTGAAACATCACTGTAGGTGTTGTGTCCCTTGAATTATTATTGTCTTTTACAAGTTGCTATGTACAGTATATTAAGGGCTGTGCTGTGCTGAGCAAACAATTTATTGTCAAACAGCTGTGTACATAATGGCTGGTACTTGATGTTAGATGCCCAGAAAATCTAACCAGCCATAACCTTTGTAGCTCCACCATAATTATACTAAGTTGTTAATTTTTTTTCCTGAGTTCAGAGTAAAGATTTTATTTATTTTAAACATTTCAATTGTAGGATAGTTGGCAACAATATGAGAAGGAATACAGGCATAGAGTCGCCAGTATAGATAAATCCATGATGGACCTGCGGAGAATGGAGAGTCGTCGAGATAAGAATGTCTGGGAGCTGAAGGTAGGAAGCAGGCTGGCTGGATCTGGTGGGAAGTGGAGGAAGACTAGAGTTGAGGATCCAGCTATGGCCAAACTAAATGCTTAAAAATAGTGGAGTAAGTCCAGAATATTGGATTACAATGGAGAGACTGGTTTAAATCCCCACTTTCATAAAGTGTCCTGGATGGATGTATCATAAGGAACTTTAGTGATTTTTTAAAGCTAAATTTGTTTCCTAAGAGTTCTTCTTTTTCAAAATAAAAAATAAAAATAAAGGATCTTATTAGTTGTCTTGAGTTGTTTTGAGAAATAGTAGGATGCTAGGACATCTCTAAATCTGTCTCCATTTTCCCACAAAGATGCGTCATACATAATTCCTACCAGGGGATCCAAAGGAGAGCTTCAAAAAAATCAAGATGGCAACCTCAAGCATGTTATAACACACATGTAGGTGTGTTATTCATAGTCACCATCTTGACTTTGGACACACTCACCATGGATGTTACTATGCCGTAATCCTAAGGCTATTCCCTGTGAAACAAGCATCAGATCAGGCAATATAATGGACTGTGAGAATAACCTTGGGAGATAGGAGGAAGAGCTGTGATCTAGACAGTGATCCAATAAATGAAATCTGAGTCCAAAGGAGGGATAGGTGTGGAGAAAGTATCTTAGAAGGGAATGGACCTTGCACTGCAATGATTCAACGACTGCTGTGTAGGCCCAGTCAACTCTAAAAATTCAACAATACCTAGGATTTGAAATGACCCCTATTGGAGAAACTGGTTGACAGGGATTTTTTTCCTCCCCACCCCCTCTCTCTTTCCTTAACTGCAGGAGAACATGGTTCACTTGCGTAGTGAGCTCCAAATTTTTGTCAGTGAAAGCCAACAGGCTGCTGAGCTGGAGGAGAAACGCCGCTATCGCTTCCTGGCTGAGAAGCACCAGTTACTGTCCAATACTCTTCTCCAGTTCTACACCAAAGTGAGGAGCAGGGGAGGAAAATGTAACATGGGGAAGAGATGGAGACAATTGCGTGCATTGGCATAGCTTGGTTTTTTTGACAGATACCTTTATTTTTATTTTTAAAAGGTTCTGGATATGGTGTTTTCTGGTGGGGAGAGAGAAGGAACAAGAATCTTAATATAAGATGTTTACTTCTCCTTGTCAACTTCTACAAGTTAAATACAAGCATGGAATGTTTATACCATAAATGAAGATATGATGACATCTTAACAGGACAGAAACCCAAGCCCATATATTTAAATGATGCTGACTTTCTAGTCAGGGGTGGGATTGAAAATTTTTAGCAACCGGTTCTGTGCCCGGTTGCTTGGGGGGGCGTGGCCATGAGGGGCCTAGCCTACTCAGCTTCCTGGACCATTATGGGGGGGAGTTTTTGTTCTCCCCAGGCTCCAGAGGCTTTCCTCGAGCCTCCAGGAGGGCAAAAACAGCCTCCCCTGGGCTCTGGAGCCCCTCCGGAGTCCCTCCAGTGTCTGGAAACAGGCCTGTTTCTGGACTTCCAGAACTTCCGGAGGGCCCATTTTTCACCCTCCCAGAGCCTCCGCGCTGGCCCTGCATTTACCTGACATGATGAACGAGCCCCGTGGAGACTCCTGGGAGGGAAGGGGTGGGGTGGGCGGGTCCAGCCAGTCCTTCCAATTACCGGTTCGGCGAACCAGATGTAAAATTAACATCCGGTTCACCCAAACTGTTCCAAACTGGCTGAATCTCACCCCTGCTTCTAGTTCTCTTTGAAATAGGTCAGGAAAGAGTGAAATTGCTTAAGATTTAAAAAAAAACCTGTTTTGTTAAAAATAAAAAGTGGCCAAGTAGTGCAGGCTGTTTTTTTAATTAAATAAATAAATAAATTCCAGCCCCTTTTTGTGATGGCGAGTGCTTGTCCCTCGCCAGAATTGTTGAGTTTCAACCTGTAACTTCCAAATTTTTGAATCCTGCTAAATGAATTAAAAGGAAAAGAAGGAAAAAAAAATGCTGGTTGTGCAAAATAAAAATAAAGATGCCTACAAATCACAAGGTTAACATTATTGATTGTCTGATATTATTTATGTTTACATTTGAGAGCATTTATATCTGCTCGGGGCACTCAAGACGGGAGCATTTTGAAAAGGGGTTTGCAGGCCGATCAAAAAAAATCAAGGGGGCCACAACCATGTGATTAACCCTAAACCTTTTAATCTCACCCTACTCCTTCCTGGAGAACCTCTGCATACTTTAAACACTGCTTTAAAGGAACAAGAGAGCATTTCAAATGTGTTCTTTCAGTAAAATATTTTGGAATGTTTTACGTCTTCTACAGCTTTTTACAATAATATCCAGGATGAAATCTCTTTTTATTAGCCCTGCTAAAACTGTGCAACTGATGGCTCCCTTTCTCTTAGCTTTGTTCAGATGAACTAATGTTTTAATTGATTTGCTTCTGAAGGCTCGGACCCTCATCCTGAACAAGGCACCACTGTGGAAAGAGGAACTGGAGGCCTCTCACAATCCTGTGCAGAATGTGCTCAACTCTCCACCTAGCCAGAGACAACCCACTGGCCACCTCACTCCTACTCACCTTGAAAATGTAAGAGAAAGTGGACTAACGCAGGAGCCCCAGGAAGGGAGGAGGCGTCAAATGAATGACTTTTAGGTTAGAATTAGCAAGGAATAGAGACGAGTCTCCACCACCATATCAATATGGATTCCCAAAATTCTATATCTCAACTTTTCGTGCAATCAACTTTCACTCTAATTCTCTCCACCTTCTGCACTTCAGAGGCACCTGGGCCCTTTTTTTAATCCATGTGCCACCATGACTGCAGTTTATAGATAGCACCTTCATCCAATTCATACTCAGTTCAATTTTGTACTAGAAGACAGAGCAATTATGGGAGAATCAGCCGACCAGTTCCCATTCTTCCTCTTTCAAATATGATGCTTGTATGTATGTATGTATGTTTATTAGTCTTGTATGCCGCCCACTCCCGGAGGACTCCGGGAGGCTTACAATAAAGAGGGGAAGGGAATAAATAAGACAAACAAACAATTTAAAATACAACAACATTCATAGTTACCGTGGGGCTGGATACTTCAACAGCCCCCAGCCTGGCGGAGCAGCCAGAACTTAGTGGCTTTACGGAAGGCCTGGAGGGTCATAAGGGTCTGGATCTCCAAGTGGAGCTCGTCCGGAGCTGCAACAGAGAAGGCTCTCCCCCGGGGGGTCACCAGCCGACATTGGCTGGCAGATGGAATCCGGAGAAGGCCTAGTCTGTGCGATCGAATCGGTCTTTGTGAGGTAATTGGCAGGAGGCGGTCTCTCAGGTACCCTTGTCACTGTTCCCTCCACTTTCTACGAAATGATAAATAATAAAAAGGATAACCCAAAGCTTAAGGAAAGGCAAAAAAAAGCTTCAAGCATCCATCTGCCTTGCAATCTCTCAATTTATCCTTGCGTATCTATGTTTATGCATTTTGTGAGTGCAGTTGGGTAGATTGCCTTGGGAAATTAGATCTGCTTCATTTCCTAATGCAAAAGTTCATCAATGCCTGCAAAAGTTGCATGGCGGCTTTACATATTACTACTACTTAAAGCCTTATTGCCAGGTTTGGCTGGGACTGAGAGAAACATGAATTATGAAGTGGAGGAGATGGTGAACCCAGCCAGAAATCAAGGGCATCTCGGATACTGAAAGTATGCACATTCATATGTGGTGGAAGTGCCGAGGAATCATAATCTTTGAAGATTAACTGAAGTGCATAGCTCTTTTGCATTTGGAGACCTGCATTGGTCGGACTTAAAAAATAGGTTACAGCCATCAAAATCTTCAGGATATTACAATATGTGCAATTTTATTAGCACATTTTGAAAAGTTGTTGAAAGAAGACAAACCTAGTAACCAACTATTCACTGGACTAATATAAATGCTTTGAATGTTTCAGAAATAGAAAATAGAAAGGATAGTTTGGGGAAAGCATAATAAGTGAAATTATAGTTGGTGTAGGTATTCAGAATTTGTGTTCCTTTCCTCCTGAAAGTATAAGCTGACTGACAGTTGATTCAAGGGGAGCAGCATGTCAGGTGTCTAGGGAACTAAGGTTCCCAAAGGGAGGGAGCTATGGATACATCTCTTTTCCAGCAAAGAGGGAGCCAACTTTAAACTTCATTTATGCTCCCCTGAAGTATCTATATCTAGTTGTAGGTTCTGTTCTTAGATTATTGCTTTTCTCAGCCTCTACCAAAAATGGTTAAAAATAACACTATAAGAGTGCATGGTAGCTCTGCAGCATCTGAAAAACCTGAACTCTCCTAACACTAAATTATTTTTGTAGGATATTAGATACAAAGCAAATGGGGGTGGTGATGAGAAATGAGGCTTTTCCTGCTTTTCAGTATTTTTTTTTGTTAACCACACAGATTGTTGCAGAGGAATTCAACTGACAATGAGACAGAAATATAAAGAAGCTAATTAAGCAAACGTTATAGGCATATTGCTCTAATCACCTAAACATTTTAATGTTCACTTATAGTTTTTTTCATTGGGATATAGCAGGGAGAGGGAGACATAATGCACACATGGAAATGGTCCTGATGCTCCTGGGCTTCTTAGTTTTTCCCCAAATACATATAATTTATAAATGTATCTTTTTAGACATGCAAGTGGATCATAGTCTTTTTGCACACAAAACCATGGTGATTATTAAATCATAAGTTTATATTGTATACGCTCATTTTACTTAGATCAGTGACGGTGAACCTTTTCGTCATCGCGTGCCGAAAATGGAGTGCGCGCGGGTGCGGGCGTGCAGCTGTCTGGGCCACAACCCAGAAGAAGAGTTGCCCAGGGGGCATGCATGCACTGGAAAATAAACTTCTGATTTCTGCCTTGCGCATGTGCGCCGGCCAGCTAGCCTTCCAGTTACTGGAGTGCATGTGCGTGTGACGATCAGCTGGCCAGTGCACATGCTTACGGCGGAAAATGGAAGACCAGTTCTTCCAGTTTTCGGCACTGCTGCATGCACAAAGGCCATGCATGATCATTGTGCGTGCATGCGTGCCAGAAACCCGGAAGAGGAACGAGCAGTGCCTTGTATGCCAGACGACATGGCTCTATGTGCCACTTCAGGCACGTGTGCCATAGGTTTGCCATCACGGACCTAGATGATACTTAGACAATCAAGTAGCAACTGTTTCTGTAGCAATAAAGGGGTGTACAAAATCATTTTGTAGTTTGTCACTTGTGATACTGTACTACGTTTAGCCATATCCTAGTAGAATTGTGAATTTTCTGTACTGAAAGGAATAATAATGTTCATATCCAGTTTTATCATTGGCCCACTTTCTAAACTTTGCTTGCTATATGATTGTGCATCTTGGTTTTCTATCTTGGTATTTGTCTAACTTGTAGAATTGTTTAAAAAATAGGGAATTTATTTTTCCAGCACTAATTGAGAAGTATACCCATAATTTAATTTAAATTACATATTAAACTAATTAACAATAACTTAATTTTAAATTATAATTAAATATCTTTAAAATTATTGAAGAACCTAAAGGAAATAGTGGGCCTAAACCTCCTAGTCTGGGCCAACAGAAGATACGGCAATTTTGGGTGTAAGAATATCTTGATCACTGCAATGGAATTTGCTTTCTTGAATGCTTTACTGGAAGGATTCACTCTTGCTATCCTTCTTTTGGTATAGCTCCCAAGGCTTCCAACCGATTTTGGTCCAATTATGGCAGGACAGAGCTTCTCCCAAGAGCCTCTGCAGATGACGCCATCCGCTCAGCCAGAAACAAAAAGGAAAACAACGCCAAGAACTCCTTCACTTGGTAAGATTATACACGGATTATATAGGGATTACGAGATTGAGAATCTCTGCTAAGACACATTTTGTAGAGATTCCTTGTTGCGAGTGAAATACGGACGTTTCTGTTTATTTCAACCAGTCTGTCGAGATTTAAATGTGAGGATTATTGTGAGGATCAAATAAAGTGATTTGGGACTACATAAAAATGAATATAATGAAAGCAATTATAGCAATAGCACTTAGATTTATATACTGCTTTACAGTGCTTTAAAGCCCTCTCTAAGCAATTTACAGAGTCAACATTTTGCCCCCAACAATCTGGGTCCTCATTTTACCCACCTTGGTAGAATGGGAGGCTGAGTCAACCTTGAGCCTGGTGAGATTTGATCTGCCAAACTGCTGGCAGCCGGTGATCAGCAGAAGTAGCTTGCAGTACTACACTCTAACCACTGTGCCACCACAGCTCTTGTTCATTATGACAAATGAATTGTACTTATTAATCACATTTATATACAGTAGCTGCCCACCTCATCAGATGACTCTGGGCGGCACACAATAACCAAATAAATCAATAATATAAAATAAATCATAAAAATAATCAATATAAAATTATGGACAATCATTATTTTTAAAAAAAGAGTATAAAAACCACAAAGAGAGAAAGTAAGTATAGCAATTACATATCATCCACAAACTTGGCATAACCAAGTCTTGAGAATGTCTTGGACATTAACAGAAATGGAACTCATTTAACTTCTGGGAGAGAAAGTAAGGAAGACAGACACCAAATAGTTGTTGTGGTCCACCAGTGGTCTGCAGAGCTGGCATCAGATTTGGATAGTGAGGAGGTTGTGGAGGAACATGGGCCAGTCCTGGAATCTGGGGAAGGCTTGGATGAGGGCTCTGCGTCGAAGGCAGAGAGGGAGCCAGGGCCATCTGGGAATTATGTGCTGCCTCCAGAGCCTCCGGAGTCTGACATCAGTGAGGCAGAGGAACAGGGAGAGCCTGTTCCCAGTGTGCACATGCGCAGAGCTGCCAGAAGGCAAGAACAACTAAGACAGAAAGGGCGACTCGGGAGCAAGTCTTGGAGATGATTGGCCTCTCCCATAAGACATAAAAGAGGAGCAAACAGATGTGAGCCTTTTCAGGAAGCAACTTTATTCATTCTGGTTGGTTTAAACTCTAATGTTCTATTTGGCCTTGCAAAAATAATTGGCAAGGTTTCAAGGGAGATTAAGGTGGGTGCTTATCAGCCTTATCTTAAAAGACTGTGGCAGACTTCTGTCGGACTCTAAACAGACTAGTTGTGATCATTATGGACTGTGAATGAGCATAATTCACAGCCATTTAAATAAAAAGGGGTTTTGGGACTAAGCCAGAGGTAGGCTCCTACCGGTTTGGACCGGTTCAGCCGAACTGGTAGTGGTTTGCCGGCCTGGGTTGCCACAACCGGCAGCAACCCAGGCCTGCCACGCCTCAGAACCGGTTCCCTGATCAGCACGGCATGTTTGTTTTTCTTCATTTTTTAATGTTCTGTACGTGCACAGACCTATTTATGGGCAACTGCGCATTGCACGTGCGACCGAAGCGAGAAAAATTGTGTGCGCACCGAACTGGCAGTAATACCGGCAGCAACCTACTCCTGGACTAAGCATGTGACTTTTACTGTGTCAGGAAACCTAGGTCAGAACAACAGTTTTGCCTCAGGTGACACATCTTATGAACCAATCATTATGGAGTTTGGGTCTCTTTTAGAACAGCAGTGTAAGTTCATGAAGAGCTTTGGTCTTTCATGTATCACAGGCTCCGCTTCTCCTGGTCTTTCTCGCTCCAACTCCTTCGGAGAACAAGCAGCATGGAGGGCAGAGGCTGGCAATAAAGAGGGCAACAGCAGCCATCCGCTCAAAATGCAAGCAATTGTGCCTCATGTGGCAGGTTCAAACCAGACTCTTTTGCCATTTGGCATTGGAGATGTGGTTACTGTCCTCCTACCAGAAGCTCAAAATGGCTGGCTGTATGGCAAATTGGAAGACACATCAATGTAAGTCTGATCAGATTTATTTCTGTCAAATGGGGTTGGATGGCAAATGGTGGGCCTGGTAAACTTTGATGCAGCTCCTAGATCTTCTCATAATGGAATAATTGGTAACGGGGCAGAAGGCTAAAATTATTAAATATAATAATATTTTATTTTAATTGTTCCTTAATGAATAGAAGTATCAGGGATGTTGGATGGCAGTGTCCCAATATTTAAGAGGCTACTAAAAGAAGAGGGGTTCAATCTAGACTCCAAGGCACCTTTAGGCAGGTCAAGAAGCAATGGATGGAATCTAATCAAGGAGAGAACCAACATAGAACCAAGGAGAAATTTCCTAACATTTAGAACAATTAATCAGTCGAATGACTTGCCTCCAGAAGCTGGAGATGCTCCAACACTGGAAGTTTTAAGAAGAGATTGGACAACCATTTGTCTGAAATGGTATAGGATTTCCTGCTTGAGCAGGGGGTTGGACTAGAAGATCTTCAAAATCCCTTCCAACTCTGTTTTTCTATTTAATAAAACAATTAGTGTTTTTGTATGTAAAACAATGGTGACTCAACTTATCTTTTCAAAAATTCTGGAACTTTATATCATTGAAAAATTTCAAAAGCTTTGCTCGAAAGATATCCCTCTTGCCCTCTGTCAAGAAAAGCCGAAATCAAAATTTTGCTTTACAAATCATAGACAGGAATAACACAGGTATAGATTTACTATTTCAGCATTGTATAAGACATCAAGAATATATATTGTATTCTTGCAATTCAATTTTAATTAAATGTAAATTTATGACCATGATTTTTTCCTGGTTCTACATCAAAAGTGACTCCTGCCTTGTGCCTTTGATTTCAGGAGTGGCTGGTTTCCTGAAGCTTATGTAAAGCCTTTGGAGGAGTCAACCCCTAGGTACAGTCTACAAACCTGAATTGTGTATGTGGTGAAGTTTAGGAGACACAGCAGATTAAGAAAACTTGGTTAAATGAACTTGAATGTATAACCATCTTATCTCCTATCATGTATTGCTGTACCACTTTCCATTGTGTTAAGTTGACACAAAATGGAATTTGTAACCAAGTCAGTGGTGGGATTCAAACTTTTTTACTACTGGTACTGTGGGCGTGGCTTTGTGGGTGTCACTTTGTGGATGTGGCAGGGGAAGGATATTGCAAAATCACCATTCCCACCCCACTAACCTGTTTTCCAGCTCCGTTCTCCTTTGCAGGGCAACAAAAGAAGATCAGCTGGGAGGCTGGGAGGTGGTGAGGGCGGGGCCAGCCTATTTGTCTTTTCTTTGAACTACTCAAAATGTATGCTACCGGTTCTCCAAGACCTGTCAGAACTGGCTGAATGCCACCTCTGAACCAAGCCAATTTCAGATGCCAGCCTGTGCAAATTCAAACTGAAATTCATTCCATAATGAGACAGTAAGCTTCAAATCTTGGCTAAAGGATAGTATGGGAAGATCGAATCTCACCAGGCTCAAGGTTGACTCAGCCTTCCATCCTTCCGAGCAGAGGTGGTATTCAGCATGTACTGACCAGTTCTGGAGAACCAGTAGTGGAAATTTTAAGTAGTTCAGAGAACTGGTAAATACCACCTCTGACTGGCCCCGCCCCCATCTATTTGCTGCCTCCCATTTCCCAGCTGATCAGGAAGGAATGGGGATTTTGCAGTAACCTTCCCTTGCCACACCCACCAAGCCACACCTACCAAGCCATGCCCACAGAACCGGTAGTAAAATTTTTTGAATCCCACCACTGCTTTTGAGGTGGGTAAAATGAGGACCCAGATTGTTGGGGGAAATATGCTGACTCTGTAAACCACTTAGAGAGGGCTGTAAAAACACTATGAAGGGGTATATAAATTAAGTGCTATTGCTAAGTGCTATATAAAACAGTATGTTTACTCATTTCCTTGTCAACTTTTTTCTCCTTTCTTGCTTAGAGGTTTCCCTCTGAGGAGCAGTCGTAGTATGGACAATCTTCTAGATCAGTCTACTGCTTCAGCGCCAGATAATTATTGGCAGAAATCCAGCAGGCCTCAGTCTTCACTTTCTTCTCCATCTTCAGTGGGAGAAGGCACTCTTTCAAACAGCATATCTAATGCTGCAACTCCCAGCATGGGCTCCAAGGTAAAGCTTTATATGAATGAGTAATACTGCAGGATCTTTTCAGAACTCCAGATTTATTCACAGATCAATAAATTTGAATGAATGATGGCTTGCAGCAGATATCCTCAGCACAGCCTTCCAAAGGAGTTAGGAATGCATCCTGGTTGGAAACTCTGGTAGTTTGGGCCCCAACACCAGGTTGGAGAAGCTTATTCTACAGGGATCTTCCTGACATTTTTTTAGTGCAGTAGAAGAGTTGGCTTGCGTTCAAATCATACAATTTCCTATGTTTACTGAAAATGTGCTAGAACCAACCTAGCTGCAGCTGCTTTGTAAATAAGGACAATCATATGATCACCCACATTAATTAGATTAATTAATGAATGAATTAGAGCGCAAAAGGGTGGAAAACAAACACAATCTGGGCAACATTTTTGAATTGGTTTAAGTAGGAGTAGGCATTTTTTTTTTGGCAACCACTATATTGTAAAAATTAGCTTCCAGTTGTTTACTTCTCCCTCCAGCACCAAACAGCTCTGCAGGTAGCTTGATGTTGATTATGAGGCAGACATTGTGAACAAGAATGTTCTCCCCCACTGGGAACAAATAGCTTATGATGGGAAATGTTTTACTGGCCCTTCCCTTTGTTCTACTGTAGGGAGAAACTGGTGGGTAAGGTAGACCCAACATCTCCTGATCATCCCATATTACTTTTCTTATTAGAGACATTAGATGTTTCTCACTAGAGATTAGAGACGCAAAAGTAGAAATTAGGCTATGCATTAAAGGATGTAGTTGCTCATTTGGTAGAGTTTGGTGTACAAAAATAGTTACTCATCTACTGAATGTGGCACGCCAGTCTTCCCTGGAGTGAAAGTGGGGCAGTAATATAAGCATCCAGTTCAGGATAAGGTACTTCCAGAGTTTGAGGGCACAGCAAGTTATGCTTGATCATATCCCAAAGGTTGTAAAGCAGTGTTACATCATATCCTCAGTTGCATACCTGCAATTAAACTGAATATCAGGCTTGGAAGGGATACTGCTATGGGATATATGATAGCCATTAGATTGTGAAACTCACCAATTGAGGCAAAGAGAGCAGCTGCCTTAAAATAATATTTTAATATGAACTCTTTATTGGACCCATTGCATAAATTTACCATTGCACTGAAGACAATAAACATGGGCATTTATGGAAAGCACAATTAGTACTAGCAGGGAGAAGACACCCCCACATACAGTACCCTTCCCACAAGATGTAGCAAGCCTGCATGAGATAGGAAGGCAGAGTTCATTAGTTACTCCTTGCTGTGGCCTAAAGTGAAAATTGCTCCCTTAAAGTTGTTGTTTCCACAAAGGTACAAATCTTGCGTGTTAGTTGTGTTCCCAAAATCACACCTAGTTTGACCCCAAATGGTTAAGGAATTTCCCTTTTCATACTCAGTGAATTCTGTCTGTCATAGTCTGTCCATAACCTCCCACAACTTCTCCAATTCTTCTTGATATATTAATTTACAGTCCCTACTATGAGGAAGTTTTCAACCTTTTTTGAAGCTGTCGTTCTCCTTCCTTTTTTTATGTAGAAGCATAACAACCCATCCTTCTTTGCTTCTATCCAGTTCCCCCTTCATTCATATCAATTTTGGTCCTCTGTTCTTCTGCCCCACCAGGAGAATCTCAGTCACTTCTCTTTCCCTTCTTAGGGTCCCTTCAGTTCTCTCCTCTTCTCCATGACATCCCAGCCTGATTTCTGGTGGCTCCGGGGCAGCAGCTCTTTCTGCTAACAGTAGGACCCTTGAGTGGTGAACATGGAATGGGATGGTGGTGATGGGAATTGGCCAGCTGGGGAGATGCCTTCCTTGGCTTTCTTTCTGGGTTGGGCACTTTGGAGTACCTCTTCCAAAGGGGTTTAATTTATAAAAGAATGCTAGTATTATGGTGGTCCCTGCCTTCAGAAATATAAAACAGTGTTGTTGTTTATTGTTTGCTGTGGATTGAGAATTAGGTTGTGTTCACATGAAGGGTTTAAAAAATGTGCTTCAGTGTTCTTTAATTCTGACATGAGGAAAGCAACATTTGAATTACCTATTTTACACTCCATTGTTTCTGAAAGCCACAGAAAGTAGAAAGTTTGTTGGTGGTCTAGAGTAATATTTCTCAACTTTGGCAGCTTGAAGATGTAGGGGCTTCAATTCCCAGAATTCCCAAGACAGCATGCTGGCTGAGGAATTCTGGGAATTGGAGTCCCTACACCTTCAAGTTGCCAACATTGAAGAAACACTGAGATATTGACAGGAAGCATCCTCAGTGCCTTTCCTTCTGGAAAACAGTTTATGACTGATCCCACTGATGGCTACTTTGTAAATGGGGAACTCCACTCCGCCTAGGATGAGATCTTAAAATGCATCCTGGGCTCCTCAAAGTCCGAGGACTCACTTTTTCCTTTAAAAGAGTTTGCATTGCCCACATTGAGTGCTTTTCTCAGGACTTGCAAGTGCTTCTGTAGGTAATTTTTCTTGGGATCACAAGGAAGGCCTTGCCTGACCCATCATGGGCTTTATCATCCTTCACACCTGTTCTTTAGAATTCAACAGTGATCCATGGATCTGAAGTGATGCATTTTGACTCACGTGCAGTTTGACCCCACAAATATATTTATCTGCTCATTAAAAGAATTCTGTGATTTCTTCAGATAAATTCACCAAACATATATGATTGGGAGGAGCACGCCCGAGCTTTCTGTTTCCATCTTAACATATGTGAACACTCCATAGAGAAGTGTTCTCCATATTTCTGAAAAATGAGGTTTATTTCCTGCTCATCACATCAAACATCAAAGCAAATACATTTTAAAACTTTGCAAGTTCTGAAAAGAAGATTCACCATAGTTTTTGGAGTATAAGATGCACTGGAGTATAAGATGCATCAAGATTTTAAAGAGGCAAAAACCTCTTTTGCACTCTGCAGATCTCCCAAAAACGGCCCATTTCTTTTGCGAAAATGGGTCGTTGTTTTGTCAAAAAAGGGCATGCATAGCCTTTAGGAGCCTTATAGAGTGCTCCTGGGGGCTGGAGGGCAAAAACGAGCAAAAAACTGCCCATATTTTGCTCATTTCTGCCCTCCCCAGCCCCCAGGAGCACTCTGGAAGCCTCCTAAAGGCTATGCACGGCCATTTTGGTGAAGGGGGTGGGGTTTCGGGATGCCAAAAATGCTATATTTAGTGTATAAGATACACCCAGATTTTTACTCTCTTTTTTGAAGGAAAAGGGTGCGTCTTATATTCCGAAAAATATGGTATATTTCTTTATCTATCCAGGGTATATCTATTAAAAGACATGCCAACAACAAAGCTGGAAAAAACGGTAGCTGTAAAAACTTGGAGAGCAGTCACCCAAGAAGGATCAATCTGATTAAAACCACCCATTCTCCTGGAATGGTCCATAACATACTAAAGCACAAAAAGTATTACACTACACACATTATGTAAATTGTACAAAATTGAAATAAGCCCAGAATCTTGAGTGCACATATTGGAATAGCCATTAACCAAAGTATCCAGTGCTGTTCATGTGAACATATCCTTGGGTGTAGTGAGTGTTCTTTTTTGAAGTGTGTATATACGTCTCAACAAAGTGAAACGAGAAGGAAGTTGCTCACATAACCAAATCTCTCCACATAAAAAACCAATATTTCTGGCTCACCTGTATTGTCTGTGAAACCATCTTTAATTTAATCCAGGGGTCCCCAAACTTGACAACTTTAAGACTTGTGGACTTCAACTCCCAGAATTCTCCAGCTGGCTGTAGAATTCTGGGAGTTGAAGTCCAAAAGTCTTAAAGTTGCCGAGTTTGAAGACCTCTGATTTAATCTGTCATTTTAAAAATACTAAGCCCATGCAAAATTTGCACACAGTCCAGAAATTCCTGCTTTATGTGTCCCACCCCCTGTCTACATGTCTTTCAAGGAGAAAGGGTCCTTTATGCCCTTGTATCCTCCTTGTAAGAACAGCTGGGTTTTTCGTTTGTTTTTGCACATGATGTACACAAAACAAGAACGTGGATCGGGCAGGGGTATGTGCGTCCAAGTAATTCATTTTATTTCCTTCTTCCATAGTGTGGGGAAAATGTTATCCCTCTAGAACCTCCAGCATCTTGGGGCAGGATTATGATTCACTGCTTCTTGTTCTTAGGATAGCAGGACCTGAAGGAATAGAAGAGAAGAGAACTCTTTATTGGCCAAGTGTGATTGGACACACCAGGAATTTGTCTTTGGTGCATATGCTCTCAATGTACATAAGGAGAATAAAAATACATTCATCAAGAATAAAATGATACAACACTTAGTGATAGTCAAGGTTACTAATAAGCTATCAAATCGTACTAGGAAACAAATAAAAACAATATAAATTGAAAGATACAAGCAACGTGGTTGTAGTAATAAGTGGGGAGAGATATATACTAGGAAGGAAGAGAAGAATAATAGTAATACATTCTTGGTAAATTATTGACAGAGTTGTGGGAATTAGTTATTAAGCAGAGTGATGGCATTCGGGGAAAAACTGTCCTTGTGTCTAGTTGTTCTGGTGTGCAGTGCCCTATAGTGTCGTTTGGAGGGTAGAAGTTGAAGCAATTTATGTCCAGGAAACTGAGACTAATCTTCAAAACTGTTTTTCATTGATTGAGGAATGCAAGAATAGAAGTGGCCTTAGAAAACGTAAAGACCAGTTTTGTTCTTCCTTTAAAAAAACGCTCTACATCTTTCCAAAGATGATAAAGGTCACCTTTCTATTTGGGAAAGGTCATATTAGAGGTGGTATTTAGCAGGTTCGGACCAGTTCTGGAGAATTGGTAATGGAAATTTTGAGTAGTTCAGAGAACCGGTAAATACCACCTCTGACTGGCCCCACCCCATCTATTCTCAAACTCTTGAGTCCCAGCTGATCGGGAGGAAATGGGGATTTTGCAGTAACCTGCCCCTGAAGTGGGGAGAAACTGGCGATTTTACAGTATCCTTCCCCTGCCATGCTAACCAAGCCATGCCTACTGAACCGGTAGTAAAAAAAATGTGAATCCCACCACTGGGTGCTATGGTCCTACTGTTGGGACTTAGGTGGACTGGGGATGGATCTCTGGACTACCTGTTCATGCATACCGTGGAACGAAGCAGAGGTGGGGGTGTTCATTTGCCAGACAGCTGGGAAAGAAGATGGCTTGAGCAAAGTGTGTGATTAAATCACACCAGGGAAAGAGTCATATTGTGGATCCCTTGAGCCAAAAATATACTAGCCTCATAGAAAAGCAGTTCTGGAGTCATCTGCGTGTATGCATTTGCTGTGTTCATGCTTTTTTCCTCTTCTGAATATTTATAAGGGGATTCCTTCCCAGCTTTAACATACTTTTGATTTATTGCAGAAGCCAGCAACACGGGATCATCCTCCAGAGCTCTTTCCCAGGTACACTTTCTCTAAATTTGAACTTAATGTTGTCCATTTTTTCTTGAGTTATTTATTAAGATTCAAGAAATAACAAAGAAACATCTTTCTAGATACACTTTTTACGTCTGTTTAATGACGACTAACATTTCTGCCTTCATACTATTGCAAATGCAACCACTTTGAAGTAAACCAGGATTTAGATCATTCAAAATTATCATTTATTTATATAATTAAAGTCAGTTTAATTATTGTTTCAAACAGGAAACAAAATGAAGAGGTTGAGTATACATATAAAGATTTGTTCAGGTGACCAAAATTGCACCAATGTCCATTTAATTAAAGAAGGTTCATTTTGCAAACTAATTTTACTTTAGTTTCTAAGAACTATTTCAGTGCTTGACTGGTCCAAGCCATTTTGCTATTTGAAAGTGGAGCAAAAGATGGGGGTTATGATCTAAAGCAGCCAAGAGGCAAAACATAAAATTAAAAATTAAAATTCCTACATGTCTTTCTCCCTTCATCTAGCAACAACATTTTATTAAGAATAAATAAAATTGTGTCTTTTAAGTAAGGGTTGCCTGCTCTGGAGGGCTATTAGAATGAACCCAACATTTTTAACCAATTCTCTGCTGCCACCTTGTGGCTGTCTAGCTCATTGGTAGCTGGAAGCATCTATATCAGCCATGGTGAAGCTTTTTTGGTTCGTGTGCCATAAGGGGGGGGGGGGGAGCGCAGGTGGGGTCGTGCGTGGAAGTGCCGTACCCGTAATGCAACACACGTGTCCACACCAGTGCACATGCTCGCATGAGAGGCACCCCCCCCATTTTTTGCATGCTTTTTTCGCCCTTCCCAGGCTCCAGAGGCTTTATAGGAGCCTGGGGAGGGCGAAAACAGCCTTTCCTGCCCTCCAGAGGCCCTCTGGAGGCTTCAGGGACCTTCAGGAGGCTTCCCTGAAGCCTCCGAAGGGCAAAAAAATGACCCTACGAGCAAACTGGAAGTGGCTTCTGGTTTGCTCATAGGGTCCTTTTTAGACCTCCGGAGGCTTCAGGGAAATCTCCTGAAGGTCCCTGAAGCCTCCGGAGGGCTTAAACCGACCCTACGAGCAAACCAGAAGTTCGTTCACGAACTTCCAGTTTGCCCATAGGGATGGTTTTTTGCACTCCGGAGGCATCAGGGAAGCTCCTGAAGTCTCCGGAGGGCCTCCGGGGGAGGTGGGGAGGCTCTTTTCGCCCTCCCCAGGCTTCTATAAAGCCTCCGAAGCCTGGGGAGGGTGAAAAATGGCTTTTCAAAAGGGTGAACTCAGTTGACAGGGCAACGCCTCACCATTGGTTCGCCATCCTGGATCTATATAAATGATGGAGAACGCACGCTTGTCTCGGCCGCAACCCGTAAGAAGAGCTTACATGTGGCATGTGCACACTGGAAAATGAACTTCCAGTTTCCAGCCCTCACATGCACACCCGCCAGCTAGCCTTCCAGTTACTGGTGCGCCTGCACCCACAAGGATCAGCTGGCTGGCATGCATGTTCACACCAGGAAACGGAAGACTGGTTCTTCCACTTTCTGGCACTGCTGCACGCACAAAGCCAGCTGATCATCGCGCGAACATGTGCCCCAGAAATCTAGAAGAGGAAGTGGTGATGGCGTGCGTGCCAGGCATCATGGCTCTGTGAGCCACCTTGGGCATGTGTGCCATAGGTTCGCCATCAGGGATCTCTATCCTGCTGATTGAAATAGCTGCTTTAACCTACCTAATGAATGGAATCCCTCTCCCTGTATCATCTTCTTCCACTGAAGATCGTCTCCAAATTCCTTTTAAAATGAAAGTGCCCTGCAACAAAACAATTAGCCTCATATTTCATGTAGGGATCCCTCTCCTTAAACATAAGTGTCCTAGCCACACTTTCAGTCTTTTTAGATTGGATTGTGGCTTTTTTAAATAGTGAGTTTCTTTAAATCAGGTTAAATGACTTAGCCTGCTGTATATTTTCATCTTCTGTCCTATTAAGGCTGCGGTTTTGCTCGTGATATTAATGTCACAATTATTATATTTGCTCACTCTCTTGGAAGCTGACGAATGAAGGGTATAGTACCATGGCTATAGGATTGCATTGTAAAATATTTATATCTCATGTTTTTCACTCCCTTGAAAGATTAGGCAAGATCAAATGCACCATTGTTTTGTATTTGTGCGCTATGTTGTGGGATTTTTTAAATTAAATGACCAGAATCCCTTTCACCTATTTTCTAAACAATTGTCATTTATTGTATGGCTTGAGACTTGCTTAGTAAGAGCATCAGTTGCTGTTAAATCATTCTCTAATCTTAGAATTTGGGGGGTGTTAAAAAGAGAGACGGTTGACATGGTAGCAATGTTTCAATATTTGAGTGGCTGCCACAAAGAAGAAGGAGTCAATCTATTCTCCAAAGCACCTGAAGGCAGAACAAGAAGTAGCAGATGAAACCTTAAAAAAGAGAGATACAGCCTAAAAATAGAATAAATTTCCCATCAGTGCATTAACGTGTGAAATGGGTTGCCTTCAGAAGTTATGGGGGACTCCATCACTGGAGGTTTTCAAGACAACATTTGTCTGAAATAGCAAAAGGCCCTGCTTGAGCAGGGTGTTGGACTAGAAGACCCCCAAGGTCCCTTTCAGCTCTGTTATTTTATTCTAAATATGCATCAGGAACACCTTGAACTGTTAGAAAGCATTTCACAGCCAGCTGGCTATAAATGCCACAGGGATTTTCAGGAGGAATGGGTCACGGATACATTTCTTACACTTTAGTGCAGCATTTTTCAAACTTGACAACTTGAAGATGTGATGTTATCTTTTGTCCCAGTGATTGAACTCATTTCACTTCGTTTTCATCCATTTAGAGGTACCAACCCATTTGCCACTGTCAAGCTGCGACCAACTGTAACCAATGATAGATCAGCACCAATCGTCAGACGAAAATAATTTCATCATAACAATTATGCAACCGTGTCATTGTACACTTTATTGTTATTTCCCCCCCCGTAAAAGATTTCAGTGTGTTTTTCAGTTGAATTGTACAGCTTATATCTTATATTAAAAGTGAAAAAAATCTGATTTCCCTTGGTCTGATTTATTTTACATCTCAAAAATGTGGCATTTTAACAAGGATATGCAGGCTTTTTACATCTGCTGTATATGACATATAGGATGGGTGGGAGGGGTAGGGCAGGGTGGGAGAGGCCAGCCAGGGGTTATATTTGGGGCTTTGCCAAACTGGGCAGAATCCTAGCTAGAGAATCGCCCAAACCTGTGCGAACCCCCAGCAGTCCACACCTGAAAATAGACGTTTTGTTATAATTTTATTTAATGAAGCTGAAGGAACCTGGCTTGGCTGCTCAACCTGGTACTAATGTGGGGATCCAATGGACTGATGTACTTTTGAGATCCCTTAAATCCCCATGTGGATCTATCCTGCCAATATGTTACTTTCTGGGGTTGGGGATGGTGAATCTTTCTAAAAAGTGCTGTGGGATTCCTGTCTATATGTTGCTGTGGGGAAGGTTGGCCCTCGTGAAGACTAGAGACAATTTGGCTTATGTTTTAAAGATACTGTTGAAAGAAATGTCCTTATGGGTTCAGCTCCAAGTGGGGAAGAAGACATTGGAGACATGGAGGCTGCTTGGAAAGATGGTTTATTGTTGGACAGGACCACATGGCTTGAGTCCTGAACAGAAAAGGTGATCACATGTTTCAATGTAGGTGGAGAAGAAGAGAAGGGCTGAGGAAGGGGCTTGCTAGGCTTTTTATACCCTGTTTAGTCCCACCTCACTGTTTCCTGTTCCTGTGTAAGAAATGTATTCTGATTGGTTGTCAGACTCCCATGGTGCCATGCAGGGGGCTACTCTCTAGGCTGTTTTGAATACAGGTATGAGTTCTCAGATGCCACGTGGAGAGTTGAGTAATATCCCTTCTCCCTACAGCTGCAGTGGGAAGTCTTTATTATGTAAAATGGGCTAGCCTGGCCTTCTCAATGGCCTATTGACAAAGTGTGGATGGGCAGGAAGCTACAGGCAACTATTCTGTCTTTTAAAGCATGTTTCTTTCTTTTCACATCCAGAGAAATATTCTGCCTTTTCAATATTTCCTAGGATATTTCATTTTTCTGGGAGAGGGCTGGATGATAACTTCCCACAATACCTAGAGAACCAAAATTGTGCAAATGCCTGGAATAAAAACCTGTTTGCCAAACCAGCAGACCCATCTTACTGGTGATTTTCATTTCATCAACCTTTCATTCTTTATGGTCAATTCATATTTTTCCATGCTTGTGTGAATATAACCAACACTGCACCATCTGCCTTCACAAGGAAAGGTAGCTGTGATACAACTCCCAAGGTTTGTACGAATATGAAAAACGAGAGCATTGAACTAAGTTGAAAATCTCACCCAATATTATCAAAGTAACGTTTGAACATTGAATCAGTCATAATAATTTTAATGTCAATAATGTGGGGTATCTTTAGGAAACAGGTGCCAGCAGGGCTGACGTCCAGGTTCCTTGTCTGCTGTTTAAGCTAATAGCCACCAGGTGGCAGCACAGGCTAGCAGTCAAAGGGTCTTGTATTTTTTTTTTTTGATGTATTTTTTTGTAAATATCCTGCCTGAGCCCTGTTGTTGGAGTGGATGAGTTAGCAACTAATATAATTAGCCTAGAATATTGCCTTGAATCAGTTCAGGCTCTTGAGTTAAAATATCTATTGGCATTTTTCTGATATACAAGTGATATTCGTGCCTTCTCTTCATGAGGAAGTCCTCATGTTATCCTTGTTATCTTCCTTCCTAATTCACCTGAATCATTGCCACGTACAGTTGCCATGACTGGTACGAGTGTGCCACTGGTTATAGGCAAGAGAAGTGGTGAGTTTTCTCCTCCAGTTTTCCTGCTATTAACAATTTAACAGTAACAGAATTAGAAGGGATCTTGGAGGTCATCTAGTCCAACCCCCTGCTCATGCAGGATACCTATACTAAGTTTACTGCCAAACTGCCGACCTTTCTGATTGACAAGCTCAGTGTCTTAGCCACTGAGCTATTCATCTTCAGCACAGCACTATCAGCAGGGAAAACATCCACTTTTGCCAGAAATAAGACTTGATGGCCTCTCCTTGAAGTCCCCTAGGCTTAAACATTCCATTGGACATCTCCCAAGTTAAAATAATGGGAACCAAAGAAAGATATGAGAAGACCTTGGACAGAAATAGCTTCAGAAAGGAGGGAGAGCCACATTCTGCCTCTCCCACCTGATATTTTATTGCTCTGGACTAAAAATGTTTCCATCCCTTCTGCCTAGGTAAGTCTTATATATTTTTGTCTTTTTTACTACAGTGCCTACAATGCCACACTGAAGTGACAAATTTAGAAAAAAAGTAGAGGGAAGATGGAATGTCTCTCCCAAGTGCTGTTATGATAGGATTGCATTAGTTCTTTGGCATGAAATAGAAACATGTCTGCCCAAGCACAGCATAAATATTGATCTTCTCTGTGTTCCTAAACTGTAATCCTAATCTTTCACTATCAGTACAGTCCTAACCAAAACTAGATATCAATAGTCATCCATTTACATCAGCATTGTTTCCATACTTTTCATAGTTTTACACCCACCATAGTTTTCATATCTAGGCAGGGGTGGGTTCCTGCCAGTTCTAACCTCTTCTATAGAAGAGGTTCCAAAAATCTACAGTGCCGTTTAGAACCGGTTCCAGCTCCCTCACCCTGCCCGTCCGCACATCATCAAGGTGAAGAGCGAGAGGAGGAATTCTGGGAGTTGAAGTCCACAAGTCTTAAAGCTGTCCAGTTTGAACACCCCTGGGTGGTTTTTTTTTCTAAAGGGCTAGGGGTGCAAGGGTCTTGTAACTTGGCAGCTTTAAGACTTTCATGCTTCAAATGCCAGAGTTTCTGAGCCAACATTTTAGTTGCTAAGCAAGAGCGTTGTTAAGTGAGTTTCACCACATTTTACAAGTTGGCCACGCCCACCCAGTCACATGGCTTGGAAGCCACTCCCACTCAGTCACATGGCCAGCAAACCGCTCCCACCCGGTCACATGGCCAGCAAGCCACTCCCACAAAGCAGGCCACACCTACAGAAGAGGTGCTAAAAAAATGTGAAACCCACCACTGCATCTAGGTTAACTTCCATTATAGGCAGTCCTCAACCTAAAACCATTTGCAGTTACAACAGCACTAAAAAAGTGATTTACAACCCGTCTTTGCACTTAAGACCATCACAACATCTGCATGGCCCCATGATCAAAATTTGGGTGCTTGGCAACCAACATATATTTACAATGGTCACAGTATCCCAGGGTCATGTAATTGTGTCCTTCCCAGAAACCTTCTGACAAGCAAAGACAATGGGAGGGATTGGATTCACTTCATTTCCATGTGATTTAAGTACCGTATTTTTCAGAGTATAAGATGCACCTCCCCCCCGTAAAAGAGCGTGGAAATGTTGGTGCATCTTATACACTGAATACAGCCATTTTTGGCCTCCTGAAGCCCCATCCCCGCATCCCATTTTTGCAAAAAACGGGCCATTTTTTTGCAAAAACGAGGGCATTTTTGCCTTCCCGCAGCCCCCAGGAGCACTCTGCAGGCTTCAGCAAGACTGGGGGAAGGCAAAAATGCCCCCATTTCTTGCCCGTTTTTCACAAAAACAGGGGTGTTTTTGCCTTCCCCAAGCCCTGCTGAAGCCCGCAGAGTGCTCCTGGGGGCTGGGGAGGACAACCACGGCAAAAAGGTTATAAAATCAATCTGACTCACTGAACTGCCTTGCTTAGCGATGGAAATTCTGCTCCCAATTGGGATCATAAATTGGGGACTACCTATATTCACTCTCACCCATCCAAAATCCTGCTGCAGCATTTCCACTGTTCTCCACTAACTGCAAGCAGAGAAGGAGTGATGCTTGTTGGGAATGTCTCCCAACAAATATCATAGATATTAAAACTAAAGCAAGCGAGACATGATGGAACTTTGAGAGCTGACACAAGCGACACTGCAGTCCCATTGTCTGAAACTGCCCCGCCAGAAGTGATCGGAAACATCATCCTCCAGGTTCTAGCTGGAGGAGAAGTTCAAAAGTATTTTTATAACTGAAAGGACTGGAAACTGCTAAAAGATCCAGCAGTGTCAGCGGAAGTGTATTATCCCATTCCTCCACTACACAATATCCAAATCGACAGTTCAGATGGCGAATACAGACAGACAGACAGCATTTACCTCCCTTTGCCCTCTCTCTTGTCACACAAGCATGCCCCTTGTCCATCCACCTGTATGGAGTTCGGTTTCTACTTCAGTTGAGTAGGGTAAAACACCTGTCAGTCACCCTTTAAACCTAGTTTAATTGAAAATATGCCTGGCTTTCATGGTCAGAGGTTGCTCGTTTTGATCAGGAAAGCTTGTTTTGCCTTCCCCAGAAAAGCCTACATTTCAAGGCCTCGTGTGGGCCTCCACATAAATGCGGCATTGTTTCAGGAGCTTGCATAGGCGGGAGGGAAGAGGGGGAGCAGAGAGACCTGTTGTGGCTCTTTCAGCCGATTAGCCTTATTAAAAGAAATTAAGCCCAGTTTTCAAGCTGCCTTTCCTACCTGGGCTCTTAGTCCGTTTCTATGACAGGAATGTCTGGGTAAAGGAAGGGGGTGAAGGTGAGAATGAAGTTAAGAAGCTTAGCAGCTTAAAAGCCAAGATCTTTCACTTCTGCAAGGGTAGGTATTAAAAGTCCGTGGGCTCACTGGTGAAAGGTGAGGGCCAGTTTATAGGAAGGATCTAGTCTCACTCCCACTTACTTTTTTACTACTTTTCCCTTTTAATATTGTGCCACAGAATCCTTTCCTAAGTGTTTACTTTTAAGGATAGAGCTTTCCCGCCTGTTGGATCAATTGATTATGTGCCATCAAATTGGTATCAACTCTAAGTGACCATATAAATGGATTTCCTCCATAATGATTGGTCCGTAACCTTCCAATAGTGCACCTACTATGGCTTTATTATTTGATTCTGTCCCCTTCGATGTTGGTCATCTACACATCTTAAAGTTGCTAAGACTGAGAAGCACAGGGATCGATTAAGGCAGTGGTCTCCAACCTTGGCAACTTTAAGACCTGTGGACTTCAACTCCCAGAGTTCCTCAGCCAGTTCCTCTGAGAGTTGAAGTCCACAAGTTTTAAAGTTGCCAAGGTTGGAGACCACTGGATTAAGGTACCTGCATGAGTCCCAAGCTAAGAGAAAATGAGGAGAAGTTGGGGCACAACTGTCAGAACAGTCTCGTCTCTGAAGTTGTTTTTGGAAAGAGGTGAAGGTTTTCCTCTTTCAACAGACTTAAGGAATGGTACTGAACATTGGACCTGGCCATTTTTCTTTTGCTGAGCCTTGCTTAAGTTTTATGGTTTTTAGGTTGATTTTATGGTTCTTATGTTTGGAGACATTGTTTATACTGAATTACCCAGGGAATATTGGTTCCATATTGTGAAATAAATATATACAATGTATTTAAAGAATATAGTATTGCTCAAGATTTTTTCTTAAAAAAAAAACCCACGGCGGGAGGAGGTGGGAAGGAGAGAGAGAGAGAGAGAGAGAGACAGACAGACAGACAGACAGACAGACAGAGAGAATAATTTTCAGGTTCAGCAATCCTCAAAAGTCAAGCATGGCTACTATGCTTGAAGCTAAAGAAATTTTAAAATTTTCTAAATTTATGATCAGTCTTATACATGTCTCATGATTTTCTCTCATTCATGGGATCTTTAAGCACATTTAATGTTCTATCATAGCAAGGTGCACTGACACTGAGGAAAATCGGATAAATGTTGGGAATTATTATTTTATTTATCTTTCTTTTATTTGCAGGAGTTGGGGGTGGGGGAAGAAGAAAATAAATCAAGTGTAAAAATGGTGGGGAAGTGGAGTTGTGCCTTGAGGTGATTATCTGATGCTTCTTGTATCCAGGTAATAGATATGAACTCCTTTGGTAATTCGACAGTGCTCTGAATTTGAGTTCCACATCCTGCCTTTTTCTTTTGCTCTGGGTCTGTAGCTTATTGTTTCCTCTCAGTGCCATATTACTTTACTGTATTATATTAGCAGCACTAGTGCATCTTCTTTTTATTTCACTAGCCGATAAACTCGCGTTGCCTGGGTATTTATTTATCCTAATTCTGTATTAGGTTGGTGCCCCCTTGTGGAGTACTGGGAAGCCATGGCAACTCCACTGTGCTGTACAGTAGTTGCCATCTTAAGGCACAACAGGCTGTATCCTATCACACTAATGCACACTATCACTGTCAAAAGTACTGTGATTTGACACGATAGATATAATTCATTCCTTTTCGTTTTAGCAGCCAAGGCATTCCAGAGCTGGAAAACACACACACACACACACACACACACACACACACACACACACACACAGGGGTGTTAGGGGTGTCTTACCCCCACAGTATTTGTTTCCAGAGAGTAAGTCATCTGTGTACCAAGTTTGGTTGAAATTGCTCGAGGCATTCCAGAGTTATGCAGGAACATACACACACACAGCCATTTATATATAGATAGATTAGTTTATCCTAGTCTGATGAACTCAAACTAATCCCTCAAATAGTGCAGGAAGTCTTCTAGAGCAGAAATCCTTAACGAGTCCTTCCGCCTTCTGCTGTTTTCTCTTTTTGGGGAAAAACAGAATTCCTCAGAAGATTCTGGCCCAATTATAAATCTTTTCATTCCCGTTGGCTGGGAAAGCCTCTTAAAAATAGTGAAGTGTTTTCTTTCTGCTAAAGCAACTTCTGCTTCTTTAGCACTTTCACAACATAAGCAGTTGCTGACCCACATCCATTCACTTTGAACAGCTTGGTCCTTGAACCCCAGGGCAATCTGGAGGAGCCAAGCTAGAAGCCATTTAGATGATTACTACTCTTGGCCATTGAAACTTTGAAATCCCAGCTTGAAGAAAAACTTTTGCTGGCTAGAAAACTGTAAACAGAAGGCTTCTTCCAAGAGTTATATTATCGTGGTCTGAGCCGGTTAAAGAAATATCCCTTCCTTTCTTCCTCAAACTATACCTGGCCGAAAAAGAGGATTCTCAAAGGTGTTGGTCTCCTTGGGAAGGAAAGTATCCAGGTCTGTATATTTATATAGGTAATACTGTATTATGACAATGTAAGATGAATGTACTGTTGTATCTGTTGTCGTTAATTTTGATTTTTTTTAAAAATTGATTATGTGCCATCAAGTTGGGGTCACCTCTTGGTGACCACATAGGTAGATGTCCTCCATGATGATCTGTCCCTAGCCTGGTCTTTCAGGTCTTCTAGCTGTGCACTCACAGCCACAATAACTGAGTCCATTTCACCTTGCTGAGCAATGGAAGATGTCCAACTAATTTTCATTAAACCTAAATGCTGATCTTAGTAAACTGTTCAAGGTGTGTCAGTAAAGACCAAATTAATTTGCCATAAAAGCTTTTGAATCTGGTTGTTGTTGCCTTGTTAAACTTTGAAAAAGAAAATAATTTAATAACAGCCCCCCCCCCTATTTTTACATATTGCTGCTATATGACTTCAAATGCAGAACTCTCTAATTTCCTTGGAAGTAAGAATGAAGAACTTTCTTAGCTTGTGGATTCTGCTGTACAGAAATGTGTACATATACCATTTATTGCCCTGAGAATAAATTCTCTAACTCTTGAATCCATTCATCTTTAAGCCATTTAACTTTTTATCTACATACACGTACAAGGCAGCAGCAAAGAGAAGGCATGCAAACTTCATGCACACCCTAAACTATAGCTATGTTCCCATCAATCAATCCTGTTGTTCTGAATTAATTAATGTCACTAAGCTAAGAAACTTCTTCAGCTATAGTTTTATTCAGGGATAACCATTTTTTTCTGGTGATTTGCCTTCTAGTTTGTTTTATACAGTAACAGGCAAAGCAATGAAAAAAACCCTCTGTGTGCTGATTGTTTAAGTTATTGAAAATATATGACTTACAACCATGGGGAAAAAAGTAGATGTCTATGCTTGTGTGTATTCATTTAGAAAGATGATATAGGGAAGGAATATAACTTAGTAGTGGGACCTACCTATTCCCAGGTAGTAAATATTGAAAAAGATTATTGAGAAATAGATGGATAAGTGAGTTGATATTGTATATAATGAGATCTGTTTTTTGAAAATACATGGCTAACAATCCAGTTACATTCCTGCATTATGTCAGTATATGGAGCAATCTCCCATGGTCTTATTTATACAGTTAGTCCTTGACTTACAACAGTTCATTTAGTGACCATTCAAAGTTACAATGGCACTGAAAAGTGACTTATGATCATTTTTCATACTTACGACCATTGCAGTATTCCCATGGTCATGTGATCAAAATTTGGATGCTTTGCAATGGGTTTGTATCATTGCAATGTCCTGGGGGTCATGTGATCAGCTTTTGGCACTTTCTGACAATGGGGAAGTCAGATTCACTTAACAACTGTATAACTAAGTTAGTGTTCTGACTAGGCTTCCTGAGAAAGCATAAATCACAAACTTAGTCCCAAAACCCCTCTTTCATTTAGACAGCTGTGAATTATGGTCATTCACAGACATCCTGTGAAGATTCCGACAGATGTCTGCTCCAGCTGACACAGACTTTCAGGGTAATGTGGAAACTTTATCTCCCTTGAAACGCTGCCAGAGGCCTAATTGCCAATTAGTTTTGCAAGGCCAAATGTAGCACAGAGTCAAACAGGACTTCTCAGAGCTCAGAGGACTACTGGTATTTATATTTAATTGGTTTTTTTATTGTTTTAGATTTGTTTTTCAATCTTTGTTTAATGTATATTCACCCAGAGTCTAGCCTGTGAGATCAGTGGCTATATGAATTTGATAAATAAAATATCAAGATGATTGGAAATCCATTGCAAGCATCCACAAAGGAAGGCAAACAAACAAAAACAAAAAAAAAACAAAATCCCAGCGGAGAATGGTTGATGCATATACTGCCATGTTTAAAAAAGACTAAGCTATGATAGAGTTTTGCCTTCAGGGTAAGCTTCAGAGGTTGTATTCTGTTGGCCTGAACTGGTAGCGGAAATCGCAGATGGGCCTGCCCGCCCACCCACCTTGGCTTTATGCTATCCTGTTTAGGCACCTTTTTTTAGCCAAAGCGCATGTGCGGAAGGCTGAGCGCATGCACGGATAGGGCACGTGCAAGTGAAGTGTGCATGCGCTCACACCTGCAAACTGGTAGGGAAGATAAACGAATACCACCCCTGGTCAGCTCCATAAATATTGGAGCAACTTAATCAGTGGTGGGTTTCAAAAATTGTTCGAACCTGCTCTGTGGGTGTGGCCTCCTTTGTGGGAGTGGCTTGCCATCCATGTGACCAGATGGGAGTGGCTTGCCGGCCATGTGACCAGATATGAAGATGCCGACGACACTTGAAGGAGCCTCCTTAAATTACCTCACATACAGCACTGGCATGCATAAGAATATGATGTAAACTTGTTTTTTAAAAGGCATCTTTGGTTTGCGTTAAAACAACTTCAACACATGCAATGTTCTGATTGCACCACAAACACAGTAATCATCCTTACCTTTCACAGAGGCACTGAGTTTTATAAATATGAGCATGATAGTGTAGAATAATCATATCCAAGGACCAGTGGTGGGTTTCTGTAGGTGTGGCCTGCTTTCCAGGTCCACTGGTGGAACCTCTTCTAACCGGTTTGGTAGATTTGACGAACCGATTCTACCGAATAGGTGCAAACTGGTAGGAACCCACCTCTGAACTTAATACTTCAAACTGGGAATCAGGTTTGAAGATCTGAACGGCAAATGTGGAAAAAAAAAAGAAAATCCCCAAAGGCTGTTTAAAATAGCTATTAATGGAGCAATGAACGTTACCCAAAACCGATTTCCATGCAAGAGAAGCTATCACTGTGAAGCTTCTATCTTTACTCTGGCTAGCATTACTAATTTGATTTTTATGTGTGCTTTTTCAGTCTATGGGGCTTTATTTAAACAGTTCAGGAAAAAGAAAAAAAAAGAAAAAAAAGAAAGGAAAAAATAAGCAAGCAGGCAAAAAAACAGCCAACAGCAGAACTATTAGGTAACTGAGGGCTTCTTGTTCTATGGGTAATCCTCGACTTCTGACCACAGTTGAGTCAAAAATTTATGTTGCTAAGCAAGACAGTTAAGTGAGTTTTCCCGCATTTTGCGACCTTTTTTTGTCATGGTTGTTAAGTGAATCCCTGCAGTTGTTAAGTTAGTAACATGGTTATTAAGTGACTCTGGCTTCCCCATTGACTTTGCTTGTCAGAAAGTCACACAAGGAAATGAGATTGAAGGAAGACGCCTCCCCTCTCCTAGAAGAATGAAATATTTTGAAAAATATTAAAAAGGCAGAATATAACATTTTCCTGCATGAGAAATGGAGAAACATCCTCTTGAAAAGCAGCCCCCACCTTTCTTAATAGCCCCCAGATGATATTTTTTGCCCATTAGGAAAGACTGGGCCATCCTACCTACAAAAAAACCTTCAGCTCCAGGACAGGGGAGGATTCCGGCTTCTATAATTGCCGGTTCACTCAGGGACGTGCTTTGGGCGGGCGCTTGCTTGCGTGATGCATGCACAGTAGTAAAAAAGTTGCTTCTGTGCATGCGGAGAAATAAAAAACAAGATGGCGGTGCCTAGGGCGCCACCAATAGAACCAGTTTGGGGGCATGGCCAGCCGAGTTACTACTTACTCGGCCGAACCAGTCTGAAACGGTAGGAACCCATCTCTGCTTCAGGATGATGGGATTAAGACATGACTGTCCAGGACATAATAGGATTAACCCACTAGCAGCAGAGCTGACTACATTGCACAATTTTCTAGGGACATTGCATCAGAGTCCAAACCTCAACCAAACCTGGGAGCTCAGAAACCCAGCTATGACCTCTACAACAGCCAATAGAATACATGTTCTTGCACAGGAACAGGAAGTTCAAGTGCAAAGCCCAAGAGAAGGTATAAATAATCCCCCACTCTCAACTCCATGTGGTCAGCTGCCCAGGACCTCAAACCCATCTGGTTTTGCTCCACCAATAAACCATCTTTCCAACCAGCCTCCATGTTTCCAGTGTCTGTCTCTTGGCTTGGAACTGAACCAGGTGGACGTTTCTTCCAACAACATGACTCAGGGATGCTGCAACCATCATAAATACATGCCAGTTGCCAAGCATCCAAATTTTGATCATGTGACCACGGGGATGTTGCAACAGTCATGAGTGTAAAAAAGATAAATCATTTTTTTCCAGTGCCATTGTAACTTTGAACGATCACTAATTAAATGGTTGTTAAGTCAAGGACTACCTGTACAATAATCTTGATAGTGGCCAGCAAGGTTTGTGATGATAACATAATTAGATGCAGAGGGTTAATTTTCCCAGTGGTTTCCTTATTTCTAAGATATGGAATACATTGACCACATTGGGTTATACTTGTGCTTGTGAGTAATCTGTGACTCTTGTAGGGGTTTTCTTGTAAGCCAAGTGATTAGCAGAAAACAAGCAGTGAAGTTCAGTTGACCAAGGGGATCGATCAGATGGAGAAATCACCCTCACCTAAAATCACTTTTAAGCCTCTGTACTTAGTGCTTGAAGCTTGACACAAAGTCAACATTCTGTGAGTCATACAGTCCACTGAATCACTTGTTAGTCTTCATGCCTAAGTAGAGACAGGTAATCTGAAACAAAGGTTCTGAAACCTCCAAGAGGTTTGTTTTGAGGCAATGGTGCACATATAAAGCCCCTCAGCTGGAGTCTTTTGGAGCTTCATATTGATAACCAGAGCATGAATAATAAAAGGATTAAGGTAAAATACCTTGGCCTTCAAACCCATTAACTGGGCATGCTATTACATTGGTGACAGTGGCAGAGAAAGATTGGAGGTTGCTCTCTTCCATTTACTTGACATTTTACAGGTAAGGTCACTTCAATTAGCACATGCTATAGCATGGAAAGATATGTCTAGAACACTGTTTGGGGGCTATCATTAGCTCAGTAGTCCTTGCCATCCATGATTATTAACATTAGCCAGGATTGAATTTTTAGTTTGGACAAGGGATAAAATGCTACCAGTTTGGACTGGTTCACCTGAACTGGTAGCAAATATGCTACCAGTTCGGACGAAACGGTATTTCCAACGATCAGCTGTGATGCACAATTTATATTAGCTAAAATAGTCGGATTTCTTGATTTCTAGCTAATCTAAATTGTGTGGCACAGCGGATTTGCCCCCCGGTTCTACTTACCTTTGCAGGTGTGCTCAGTAGCAGGCTCCACCCACTCACATAGATGTCATCATGTCCAATTTTTTTAACTCTGCGCATGTGCGGAAGGCCCTGCGCATGTGCGGAAGTGGCATGTGCGCTCACATTTGCGAACCGGTAGCGAAAGTAAGTTGATTTCAGCCCTGGTCTGGACCTCTGAGACGACCAATATATTTTCAAAGATGAGTATGGATTTTACTGCCCAAGGAAGACATTTGTAAAGGCTGATTCATTTTATTCCCAAAATCTGGTTTTAAAAAGCAAAATTTAAAAATGAAAATGTTTTGTCTGTCCTCTGATTTTACTATATTATCAGTTAATAATACTAATATATCCAACCTCTCTGGTGAGCACCAGGTTGGAAAATACTGTTCTAAATTTAAGGGGCAAGAAAATGATACACATGGACAAAAAAAGGAGGCGGATACCCAAAGCAACGGGTGGCCCGTTGGCCGCCTCTGCAGGCTGCCCCTGTGACCATTCTTGTCCTTCTGTCTTTGCTACAACCTGTGCTCCACTTGCTTTCAGGCTTCTTCTCCTCGTTTGGGCCATGAGCAGAGATGATGTGGAGGAAGGGCAGCTGCCTGAGAAAGCAAAGCCTCCTGATGGTGGCTGGGGCTGGATCATATTGCTGGGCTGCTTCGTCATCACTGGCTTTTCTTATGGGTTTCCCAAGGCAGTGAGCATTTATTTCAAGGACCTGATGCATGATTTCCATGTGGGATACAGCGACACAGCTTGGATCTCATCCATCATGCTGGCCATGTTGTATGGAACAGGTAAGAATTCCACATGGAAAAATCCCATTGGGGGTGTAAATCCATTTAGGGTTAGGTCTCCTTGAATTCGGACAGCAAAATGGAGATTGGCAACAAATCCGGAGTACATGGGTATGTTTAGGAGGGCACTGACTTTTTGAATCAGCCTTATCTACACTTCCTGGTAAAATACATGGAAAAATCCATTTGGGATGTAAATCGACTTAGGGTTAGGGTTAGCCTCCTTGAATTCAGACAACAAAATATCCCCATATCTTTAGAGCAAAACTGTATACAGCCACACTAATGTCATGAACGATTTAGCTATTTGTTGAGAATGGCTATGCAAAAGCCAGCCCTTTCCATCTGTCTCCCTTTATGCCCATTCACAGGCCATGGCTACCACTATCTTAAGCTTGGCAGAGACCTATGGTATCCATTGAGCTTTTATAAAATCTTCAATCCCAATATGTTTTGGGGCGAGGGGGGATGTGAGAGATGTTAAGAAAGAAAACCCCTACAACATGCAAAGACATATTTTTTTAAAGTTGAAAAGTTCAACTCTATTCATTCTACACACGGACACACAAATAGTGAACCCCACAAGCTAAAAATAGCTTCCCGAACCATGCCTTAGATCATGGGTCATGTTATGTTCTTAATAATTACCCTGCGGGGCTTCCTTGCAATTTTGAAAAATTGAGCAGAGAAAGTCTTATTCCACATCAAAAGTTAAAACTGGAGCCTTTGTCTTCATTGCTTGCAAGCGTTACCTAATTTAATTTTTTTTTAACGAACGCTACAGTCCAAGTTACAGCAAAACCATATTGTCCCTTCCCTAGACAGATTTTTGAATAAGTAGAAAGAAAATGAAAGGGAAGATTATGTCGGCAAAATAGAGTGGGGAAAAAAGAGTGTGACATAAGAGTTTAGGTGGCTGTACCCATTGCCACATGCAATGCAGCACCGAACAATTTTTCCTGTTGGAACGCAGCCCACAACAACCAAAACTGATATTGTCTGCCGCCCTATGTCTGGCAGCACCGGGTTTCAGCGGGGCTCTATGGCGGACGCGGTGGCATGGCTTTAAAGTCCCAGTGCAGCTTTCTGCCATAGAGTGGGACGCGTCCTGCTCTATGGCGGGCACAGCGGCATGGCTTTAAAAAATAAAAAATAAAGTGCCAGCCTGCGCACCAGCAGAGACAGGTAAAACACACACACACACACAAATTACTTATAATAATACAAATTACAATTACTTACAAATTACAATAATTTTGAATTCCTCCCCCCTTCCTCCAACCCACATACCTTTTCCATCTGTTTCACAGAGGATTTCAACTCTCCTCTTGTCTGCATGATGACAATGTAAAAAATGTAAAAAGAAAAAGGCAAGAGCTGCTAGTCAGGCTGGATTAGCTGCTGCCAGAGTCTCCAATGGATGACTCTGCTTAACTGTTTAAAAAAAGCCTCTAAAAAGTGCCCTCTACAGGAAGAGGCGAGAGCACCATGTGCCTCCTCTGCATAAGGAATTTTTTGCCTTTTAACCCTTGCTTAACTCTGCTCAAGTGATCATAAAGATAGACTAAATGAGGCACATGATTCTCTCGCCTCCTCCTGTGGAGGGCACTTTTTAAAGAGGCTTTTTTAAACAGTTAATCACTAAGCAGAGTCATCCACTGTGACTCTGGCAGCAACTACCTCAGCCTTTTTCTTTTTTTTTCTTTTCATGATGACAATGGTGAGGCCCTGCCTCCCCTGACTGCACGTCACTGCTTTAAATATACCCAATAAGATGGATAAGATATCATCTAACATTCCAGGAAGCTCTATAACAACCTAGACACTTTTGCAGTTCTCCAAAATGTCTTAGTTTTAAACATTTCAAAGCTTGCAATTTTTCACTCTTCCTGAACTGAGTGACCTTCAATAATGCAAAGTTTGCAGTGCCCAGGTGGCTGGGACTTAGAATCAGTCTAGCAGCACCTGATTGGGGAAAACTGTTACCCACAATCATTGCTAATTATGAAAGCAAAAATATGTCTCTGTTCCACATTTATGGCATTCCCCCTCGCTCCCGACACCACATATGCAAAGCTTAAATTTCCCAATCTCCACAAAAACCATGTAAAGGCAACAGTACCTTCACTACTCAACAAATCCAGGCCATCTTAAGATCATCTGTTGTTTGGGATTAGGAAATTGCTGCGGTTTTGCCTTCCTTTCATATTATTCTGGTCTTGCCCCTTTTCTGATTTCTGGGATGCCCTGCAGGACCTTTGAGCAGCATTATGGTGAACCAGTTTGGGTGTCGGCCTGTGATGCTTGTTGGGGGGCTCCTGGCTTCCTCTGGAATGATCCTGGCCTCCTTCACCACCAACATCATTGAACTGTATTTGTCTGCTGGAGTGCTGACAGGTGAGCGTTTGCAAAGTGGAAAAGAACCCCCCTTGTGCAAGTCCACTTCAGAAAATGATAGGTAACATGACATTATTGAAATATTGCAAGGATGATGTATGCTATATAACTGTCATGGCAAACCTATGGCATGGGGAGCCATATTTGCCAGCAGGGCAACCCTCAGCTCTGGCGTGCATGAGCGTGTTGGCCAGCTGATTTTCAGCCTTCTAGAGGGCCAGGGGAGGCTGTTTTTGCCCTCCCCAGGCTTCAGGAAAGCCTCCGTAGCTCAATGGGCGAACGGGAAGTTGGCTTCTGAACTTCCAGTTGGGCAGTTGGGCCTGTTTTTCACCTTCCCCAGGCTCCAGAGGCGTTCCTGAATCCTGGGGAGGCGAAAACAGAGGGCCAGGGAGGCTCCCCCTCCCCAGGCTTCAGAAAAGCTTCCGGGGGCTGGGGAGGGTGAAAACTCACGTGCAGGTGGGTGGGCACATACACACAATTTTGGCACACCTTTAGAAAAAGGTTAGCCATCACTGCCATCTAATGTAGCTTTCATGTTTACCCTTCAGATCCGATGTTTGAGAGAAGCTCATATATGTCTCTATTGATTGTAAGGAGAAATAGCTTTAAATAAGGGTAGAAAACAGTTATAGGGACTTAGGGTTCCCAAGATATTTCTAATATACAGTTCTCAGAAGACCCAGTATAACCAGTGGGAAATGATTCTGAGAATTGTAATTCAGCAGCATACACTGGGCTATGCAGGTAGTCCTTGACTTACAGCAATTCATTTAGTGACCATCAAAGTTGCAATGGCACTGCAAAAAAGGGACTTATGACCGTTTTCACACTTATAACCACTGCAGCATCCCCAAGGTCACATGCTCAAAATTCAGATGCTTGGCAACTGACTCATATTTATGATGGTTGCTGTGTCCTGAGGTCACGTGGTCCCCTTTTACAACCGTCTGACAAGCGAAGTCGATGGGAAATCCAGATTCACTTAACAACCATATTAGTAACTTAACTGCAGTGATTCACCTAACCATGGTGGCCAAAAAGGTCATGAAATGATGCAAAATTTACTTAACAAATGTCTCATTTAGCAACAAAAATTTTGGGCTCAATTATGGTTGTAAGTCAAGTTAAAAAAAAAAACCTGTAGTGTTTTATTACTTGTGTTGAAGAGCAACTTTAATGAAGTTAAATTAAATAGCATATTTTTTTGGGGGGGGGAATATCTCCTTCAAATACAGGGACCCTGAAACATTTGCATCAGTTGAGACTTGAGAGCTGATGTCTTTCCATTGATTGTTCCTCTTGTAATTTTTTTTCCAGGTTTAGGGATGGCTTTGAATTTCCAGCCTTCTTTGATAATGTTGGGATCCTACTTCGACAAGCGCAGGCCACTGGCCAATGGGTTAGCTGCAGCTGGGAGCCCGGTCTTCCTCTCAGCGCTTTCTCCACTGGGACAAGTCCTGCTGGAAAAGTTTGGCTGGCGAGGGGGATTCCTCATCATGGGGGGGCTCCTCCTGAACTGCTGCACATGTGGGGCACTCATGAGACCCTTGGCAGTTGGCACGCAGAAGACAAGGGAGAAAGTCACGGACACTTATGAGACTAAAGAGATGCTGCCAATGGGAGGAAGAGCAGAAGAGGTGGACGGCACCCTGGACAATGTTAAGAAACCCAAGGAACTCAAGAAGCAAAAGGCCAAGAAAACGAAAAGCTTGTTAAATTTTTCGATCTTCAAAATCCGGGGTTTTATCATTTACACCATCGCCAAGTTCATCATGGTTCTGGGCCTCTTTGTGCCCACAATTCTATTAGTCAACTATGCCAAAGACACAGGAATACCTGACAAAGAGGCGGCGTTTCTTTTGTCCATCATTGGCTTCGTAGATATTTTTGCCCGTCCATCCTGTGGATTGTTTGCTGGGATGAAGAGGGTACGACCCCACATAACCTACCTGTTCAGTTTTGCCATGTTCTTCAATGGCCTGACAGATATCTGTAGTGCCAGGGCCAACACCTACACATCCCTTGTCATCTTCTGCATCTTCTTTGGCATTTCCTATGGCATGGTGGGAGCTCTGCAGTTTGAAGTGCTCATGACTATTGTTGGGTCACAGAAATTCTCCAGTGCAATTGGGCTTAACTTGCTCATTGAGGCCATTGCTGTGCTCATTGGACCACCTTCCGCAGGTAAGTCTAACTACCTTTCTTGTGTAGAGCTTCCTTTGAGGTAGACCATATTCAGGCTTAGTCCTATTTATTTATTCTGTTTCTCACAAGCTGCGGTGGTGCAGCGATTAGAGTGCAGTTCTGCAGGCTGCTTCTGCTGACTGCCGGTTGCCTGCAATTTGGGAGTTCGAATCTCACCAGGCTCAAGGTTGGCTCAGCCTTCCATCCACCTGAGGTGGGTAAAATGAGGAGCCAAATGGTTGGGGGCAATAAGCTGACTCTGTAAACCTCATCTGCAGCATGCTTCTTCTGCCAGACCTAATGAGATGGGCAGATGTCACTGGGTGGAGGTGGCCCTCAAATAAGGCAGAGGTTAAAGCCCACACTTTGAATTGGACCTGAAAACAAATTGTCAACCAACGCAGTTTGCAGAGCAAAGGTATGGCATGTGCCACTCTAGGCATACGCATAACTGTTCTGCAGTGCTCTGCTTTGTATCAGCTGATACTTGCTGAGGGCAGCCCCAGGTAAAATGCATTATAGTAGTCACTCAGGAAGTGACTGAACTTCCTGGGCCAGGAACAGGCAAAAGAGACACAATGCAAAGTTGTGCCAAAGGTCTTCCAGCCACAACATCTATCTGCTCTTTGATTTACTTTATCATGTTCTGTCTCTAAGGTTATACTGTAATAAATAAGTGACGGGGAATGTGTGTGGAATGCCCATCCAGCTGCCATTAGTTGATCAGGTTAATGTTCATGGATACTTGAGGTCAACAGCATTTTGAAATACAGGGTCTAATGGGACAGCCAGCTTGGTCTAATATTTAAGGCACCAGAGTAGAAAGCGGAAGCTGCGAGTTCGAGTTCTGCCTTAGCTGTGAAAACTAGCTGGGTTATTTTGGGCCAGTCATTCTCTCTCAGTCCAATCCACCTCACAGAGTTGTTGTAGAGAAAACAGGAGGAGGAAGGTGTGTTGGCTATGTTCATTGCCTTGAATTATTTGTAAAAATAATCAAGGCAGGATACAAATAAACAAATAAATTTCCATGTTACAGAAATACTGTGTTTATCTCTTCCATAGTGATTCTAGTGCAGCCCTCAGTAATTCTGTGAATGAAAAGGGGGATGTATGAAAATGTGTTTATATGTATGTTTGGAATTCATACTAAATAGAGGCCTAATTGAAGTTCTACGTTTACAAAACCTGCAAACTTACAAGCTGCAAGTCTAAGCACCTCGGTATGAAACTGTGGGAACAGATTACAACGCAACTATGCTATGCTTTGTTTCAAAATTGCAGGGCTACTGGTAGACGCACTCAAGAAATATGAAATTATATTCTATCTGGCTGGCTCAGAAGTGGTCTTGTCTGCTCTCTTCCTGGCTGTTGCTTCGTACTGCTGCTTGGACGTGAAGAAAGAAACTACGCCTCAGCTAGAGAATCCATCGATAGTTAGAAGTAACTGTGAAACGGAAGAAGCAGAAGCCGATCTACAGGAAGCAAAGGAAAGCCTCAACAATGATCAGTCTCTGGCCCACAGCACTGAAAGTGTTGGAAGTGACAGTGGGAATCATTCTGCAATGGACAAAAATGGTGGACACCCCAAAGGGGAGAATATAACTATGGTTCCAGATGGTTGCAGTTCTGATCAGCTAGAGGAAAGAGTTTTAGCAACATAGAGAGCCAAAAACAAACCAAAAACATCCAAAGGCCCAGTGACATCAACACATGGGATCTGATTTACTCAAGGAGGAGGATATGGAAAGAATAAATTCTTCAATGGTATGACGGGCAGGGTGAGGATCCAGGGAGAAGCTTTTTTTTTTTTTTTAAAGTACAGATAGTCAGAATGGTACTATGAACAAAAGTTATGGAATCCAAACCATAGCATACCTCTGCCATGAATAATGAATTGTATAATTCTCTTCAATATTATATGGGTTTGCACTCATACATATATCAGCACTTACATTACGTTACACCCACATTAGTTTTAGTGATCTGTTGGCTGCTAATTTAATATCACTTCTTTATCCATCTACCTCTACAGTCCTGGTGTTCAGCAAAACTTAAACGTGATTATTCTAGCTTGAACATGTGTTTAATTATAATATCAAAAATGTAGAACAGAAGAATCCTTGTAGCTGGGATTGAAGAAGGAATAATGTTACAAACTGGCAAGCAGGCATTTTAAAAGTGTGGCCAAATATCATATTCTTGTTACTGATAGTAAGTAGATAATTGGTCAAAACTAGAAGCTTTTATCCATTCTAAATTAGTATTAGATGACAGATGTGTTGGCCAGATTCTATAAATTTCAGAATAAACCTCTTCGATAAACATGACAAGAAATTAGAAACAATTTTAGTTTTGCCTTAAATAGAGCTAGCATGATGGTGCTATGGAAATTAGAATTTTTGTATGCCCGTTGCAAATGGTATATCAGATAATTTATGCTATGACTCAAGCCATACACTGCAAGTGACTGTCCTTTGTGGGAACAATTTGGTACTAGAAACTAAGAAATCATAGAGCAACAGTGGTGCAGTGGTTAGAATGCAGTACTGCAGGCTACTTCTGATGGCAGCCTGCAATTTGGCAGTTTGAATCTCACCAGGGTCAAGGTTAATTTCCGAGGTGGGTAAAACGAGGATCCAGATTGTTGGAGGCAATATGCTGACTCTGTAAACCGCTTAGAGAGGGCTGTAAAAGCACTGTGAAGCGGTATATAAGCCTAAGTGCTGTTGCTATCTAGATCCTAATTGACAATATGATGCAGGACTTGTGGGCACAGAAATTTAAAGCCAAAGTAAATACTCGTATTTATTGCTCACAACAGAGATCATAAGACTTGTATGCCTAATATATTTTCAGAGTTGTAAAACTGTAAGCATATGTGGCCAGTATATGACTAAAAGTAAAAACATGCCATAACTTTATCTTATTAACAGACCCAGTTTTGTATGTTTTCTTGCATTGTGCTGGAAGAAATAGTCTTGGAATCTTTTAAAGTCTATACATAACTAGAAGGAATATTTTTTTAAAAATAAACCTTCTCTGATCTATGTGTTGTTCATGTATTGTGTATGTTATTGTATGCATGTATGGATACACACACAGGCATGCACACACACAGAGAAACAGTCTCAGCTGCCTTAGTCTAGGTGTCATAGATTGACTAGACTGAGATCTCTAGGGCTTTCTAGATGTGAATTTGGAAGGCAACAGATTTTTTTAAAGGTTTCATTTTTAAAATAGTTTGGATTTAAGATGCTTTTAATGATTGCAGATGTTGTAGATCAGCTCGTTTGGTTTGCAAAAAAATAATAATCAGGGATAGTCTGATAGCATATTTTCCAATTAAGACATTTCATTAAAAGTATGTATGAGTTTTTGTGATCTGTAGCTCAGTTCTTCCCACAGGACAGCAAAATCAATGTAGGGTTTCAGTTCAAATAAGGCTGGGGATGGGTGGGTGAGTTTGTTTGCCAGAAGTCTCCCCCTTCTGGGAGGTGATACAATGGGAAATGTTAAAGGAAAAATCAAGCAAAAAGGAAAGGAAGAGGTAAGATGGCAGAGCACGGAATATTTTAAGCCAGTAATATTGTTCTACTCAGGCAGGTTACAAGTTCAAGAAGTTTCCACATGACTTTATGATTATCCGTAACATTTAATCTAAACGGAACTGTATTTCCATATATTCTGAACAGTCAATGTTAATCTTACAAAATGTGCTGTCTCTTATCATAATGCCAATGTGGTTGGAATAGGATAGAGCTGTAGTCCAACAGATTAGGAGTACTTTAGGCTGTACATGTGAGATGAGCCCAGAACTCCAGAGAGTAACTTTTGTTTCAAACAAGACAACAGGCACAGAAACTTATCTGTTCTGATGGCCGTTTTTTCCTGCAATAATTTTGCACACAAAGCAGACAGCCTTATTTGTAGGTGTAGATATTGTAGTGAATTCACATATGCCACATTTGATGTGGATCCAGGAGAGAAATTCAATTGGGAAAGTTCCTATAATAGCTTATAGTATATGACACCATAGCTACCGATAGCCTTATCCAACATTGAAATATTCAATGGGGTACTGATGGAGAGCAACTGTCCCAGTCTGGAGAAGGGGTCAAGCAAGAAATTAGTCTGGAATCATTACGTAAACACAAGAAAGTAAGGTCTGACCCCCTCCTGAATGATTTTGAATCTTATCTAGTCTTTCCCAGGGGAAAGTTACCAACTGAGCATTCCTCTGGAATAGACATAGAACAATAAAGTAGCTTGAAGTGTGGATCTGGTTGTTCACACCTGACAGGTGCCTATCAATACAACTTATTTTCTCATTTCTAGCACATTTGAGAGGAGTTGCTGATCAAAATGATATAAGAAAGTCCACCTGTGCTTGTCTGTGGGTTTGGTTTTTAGGGACATTTTGGAAGCGTTTCCCTTTTGGAACCAAATGACTTCTGCAATCTGGAAGGAATTTGATTCTTCCATTATTCAATTTTTTTTCTACTATGGTGTAAACAGAAGGATTAAGGAGACACAAACCTAAAGCTTAAGTTGGAAGGAAAAAAACCAGAAACTTCATATTCTTATTAGAGAATAAGAATCAAGTGGAATCGAGTCAAATCGAATTGTGGGGCTAGCTAGGACCTTGGAGGTATCTTAATCCATCCTCTTTGTCAAAGCAGGAGTCCTTATTCCAATCTGGACAAATGGCTGGCCAATCTTTTCTTGAAAACCTCCAGCGATGGAGCCACCACAAATTCAGGAGGTAAACTGCTCCATTGTTTTAATTGTTCTGTAAGGAGATTTCTCAGGTGGGGATAAGCTTCCGCCCATTGTTTCTTGTCCAACCCTCAGGTGATTTGGAGAATAAAGATACCCTCTTCCATGTGACAACCCTTCAAGTATTGGAAGACAGCTATCATGTCACCCCTAAGATTTCTCTTTGTTAGTCACTCTGTTTGACATGTAAAATCCCAGAGATTATTTTGACCCTAGCTTGGCTTTCTTTTGGTGTGTTTGTGTGTGTGTGTGAGAGAGAGAGGGGAGGGGAGGGAGGAAGGGAGGGAGGGAGGAGGGGAGAGGGGGAGGAGGGGGGAAAGAGGGATGGAGGACAGGAAGCAAAAACCAAAACCACAGAGAAACATGTTCGTCATAATACTCATATAGTTTTTCTTCTTGCCAATTGGTACCAACTATACCAATTTAAGGAGGAACAAAGGCCCTTTCTTCTCGAAGGCAATACTTTATAATTAAACTATTTTATTTGAAAACTCAACAAAACTTTGAGCAGCGTTCCTCAACTTCGTTACTTTGTGGGTGATGGGACTTGCAACTGGAGCGTGGCAGCCTATGGAAACTGTGATATAGGATGGGGAGACTTCTTCACATCATATAAGTGGCATTTGTCAAACTTTCACATTATTAGCCATCATGTAACATGTTCTATCAATGATTTCTGATAGGTTGTCCCCATTGGTATAAATATTATTGCAGACAATTTTATTCTTTTTGATTTTATTTCTGGCCTATTTTTTGTAATTTTGTTTTTAGATCACGTCTGAATATTGCACTTAATTCAAGAAAAAAAAGCGAGAGTAATATTAGTAATTCTCCCCATTCCCTTTGACAGTTTATCATTCTCATTTCTAAGGCTGCCAAATTGATGATTAATGAGTGGGAAAGGAGTGCTAGGGGGACAAACATAAGTCTCCCTCTCCACAAAGACAACATTCAAAAGGGGAAAAATGTGTAGAGGGTGAATTGTATGAATTAAGAACTTAAGTCTTAAAATGGTGGACTTACTATTAACCGCAATAATCTTTATGTCTCCCTTTTAAGGGCCTTGGCAATGCAGAGAAGTCAACATTTTAACACTAAATTTCCCCAAGGGCAGTAATATCATTCAATATTAAAAATGACAGAAAAGTGATGGAAAAAGAAAACCCCAGGAAACCAAAGGTGTTCAGCATTTTTACATGAGATACTCAGCTACTGAAAGAAAAAAGAAATAGAAAGAGAGAGGGAGACTGAGAGGAAAAGAAGGAGCTGTATATTTAATCATAGTCCATCTACACAGGAAGCCATATTGGGGAGATGGTTGAAGGCTGCTTAAAGGTAATTTCAGTCCAACCAGGTCTGGAGGAGGTCCATGAGATTTCGAGAAAAGCACAAACGGAAAAAGAGAGATTTCCCCTCCCCGCAAGATTTTGCATACATCATTACCCAAATGCTCCCATTCAACACAGAATCTTGATTCCCTAGTTGGCCTTGTACAAACAGAAGAGTCACTGGACAAGCTGCCTAGAGAAATAAAATTTATCAGTCTCTGACGGGATTTATGACAGGATTTAGAAATTCAGGCGTCATCAATGAGTTTCTCTCCATTTTCTTCCTCTTTTTTATTGCATTCTCTACTTCCACAGCCTTCCTCTTCCTCCTCATCTTCTGCTCCATCCGTGAAGACATCCTTTTGGCCGTAACTCAATGTGGTACGTGCAAGGTCCACCTCTATTGGGAAAACATCTGCTTCTCTTAGCACAGCATAACAATCATCATAGTAGTTGGAAAGCGTGGACACAAAACGCTGGAGTTGGAATACAATATCTTGCACTGCAAAGGAGAGAAATCATTGAACAAAAAGGAACAAAAATACACCTTACCCCTAAGCTTATAGCCCAGGTTGGGGATGTTAAACTCAATTTCATTGAGGGCTGCATCAGGGTTGTGTTTGACTTTGGGAAGCCCGGGTGGGAGTGGCCAGCTTGACATCAATCGTGTCGGGGGTGCCTGTGGTGGCCCAAGTGCTCTGCCAGTGAAAACAGGCTCCCGGGCTCCGTTTTTGGCTGCGATAGTCTCCTGCAACCCTCTGCCAGTGTAAATGGAGGTTGGGAGGGCCGCCTGGCAGAGGCATTGTGGGCTGTCCTTTGCTGTTTCTGAGGCGGCCCCGGGAGCCAGATCTAAGCACCCCACAGGTCAATTCCGGCCCCTAGGCCTTGAGTTTGACACTCCAGGCCCACTCAAGGCTTATGCATGACAATAATCAAGCACTTTATAAGTGGCTAAGCTATTTTGGCTCTTTCAGGGCTCTTTCATATATATATATATATATATTTCATCTTAGAAATATTCTTATTTCTAAGGAGCTTGATAGTTTTCATCTGCAGATCTGGGTCCCTCAACATTCTGGGAGGCAAGTTGGATCTAAACAAAAAGCAACCACACTTACCATGTTTCTGGTCTAGCAGCTCCATCTTTTCTAGCACATCCTTCCTCATTTTGGCAAAACGTGAACGTGCCTCCTGGCGGCAGCGCAGGATTAAGCGATATTCATAGTTCCCAGTTCCAACCCGGTAGAGAGGCTCTCCCATGGCCTACCAAAAATAGTGTTACTATAACAACCGACGGGGTAGATTGAGCAACATCTCATGTATGTATTAAAGCTTCTTTCATGCACCCTAGCAAACTGTGAACTCCTCACATGATGCTGCTACATCTTTACTTGGCCAAAAGTCAGACATTAAAGCATCTTTTGCTAAAGGAGCAGACGCCTAGAACCCCGAGGGCAAGAAAACCAACATTTAAGGAAACAGAAACTCATCACAAGGTCATCACATGGTAAGTGAGATCAAGGGACAAATCAGAAAGGTTGTCAGCTTTTCCAGTCCAAATTAATGGTGAATCTATCCCATAATTAACAGCAACTTTAATGCAAATCAATATTGACATAATATGCTCAACACTCCCTGGAGCTATTTGCTCCACACTTTAATCTTGATCTTTAAAACTGAAACTTTAACCTCTGTAATTTGCATTAGCTATAATTTTATAGCTAATTATTTCATAATAATTTCATGTAATTTGCATTAGCTATAAAGTTTCTTACCATATGCCTTTTCAGTAAAAAAAAGAGAAAAATCTGCTATGAATCTGGTTCTCAAGATTTCAACTTTAGAAAGCTTTTCTTTTTGCTCAAATAAAAATAACGGCCCCGCCAGATGCTTATCAGATGATTTGGCCTTTCCATCTAAGGCTGAGAAAGGATGATGTGCTGGAGATCATAATTGTCATTATGAGTAACAAAAGCCACAAAACACTTCTCTGTATTGAGTCCACTGGGATATTATCGATCCATCTTCTCTGCAGTGACAATCAAACATTTGGCCTCTCTTCAGTGGAACTCATTAATACTTAAACAATCTATGATTGTGCAACGCAAGCGAAACAATCTATGATTGTGCACTCAAAATTCCAATCTGGTCCATCGTTTCTGGAAGGTGTCAGGATGGAAATGCTGTCCTTGGAGCATGCCAGATGAAAATGATAGCTGACATAAAACATTATCAATCTCAGTTGAAAAATTGAAATCTATCTACCTACCTGTCTGTCTGTTGTGTGTGTGTGTGCGCGTTCCAGCATAACTCTGGAATGTCTCAAGCAATTTCAACTAAACTTGGTACACAGATGATTTACTTTCTGGAAAAAAATACTGTAGGGGTAAGATACCCCTAACAAACCTTGGGGTATATGTTCTGTTAAGATACAGCCTATTGTGCCTTAAAATGGCTTGTACTGTACTGCCGTAAAATGGCTTCTACTGTATAGCGCAGTGGAGTCGCCATGGTAACAACCTCACAGAACTCTATAAGGGGGCTCCCCCGGTAAGGGAGAAAATCCAACATTAGAAATTACGTTTGGACTGGACATTTTCCCGCTATAAATAAATACCCAGACAACATCAGGTTATCAGCTAGTAAGGTATAAACTTAATTCTTAAGTATCTTAAGAGTTAGGGAAAACTGAGGCATCTAGAAGGTTCATTTGATAACAACACGGAATGAACACAATAAACTTCCCTAAATTTAAATCTTTGAAATCAAGCAAGTATCTGAGTATGTCTATGAACAAATCTGGAATCTCAGCAGAAATTAGAACCTCTGTACTTACAATGCAGCTGTATTCTTCATCATCCATCTCTTTCACCTTTAGACAATACGACTGAAAGGGAACAAAAAGTGCAGTGTTACAAGTTACAGAAGAACCAGTTATAACAATGGAAAAAATAAAATGTCCACAATCCATTCCATTAAATGCAGCATTATCCTGAATTGTTAGATATATTATATGCACAATATAAAAAATTTAAAAAGCAGAAAAGTTTGATCAGTTTACCTTCAAAGCATAACAAAGATTGAAATTCTCTTTCAAAGAATATGCATTTTAAGCCCCTTGTTTTTTTTCCCTAAAGGAATAATTAAACAAAAAACAGCTCACCAAATACTCAAACTTGACATCCAAATACTTCTTGATAGTTAATCTGGTGTCAGGAATTGCTTTGTTCAGATAGGTGTTCAAGTCAGTCAACATCTGTAAGGAAATACTGGGAGTGAAAACTGAAGATAAAGCAAAATAAAACAGACAAGCTTTCGTATGTGAAAAGGCTCACCACCCAAAATTAGCTAGTAAATAATTTGGGGATATTTCCATCAAGTATCATAGTAGTTAAGCCATTTGACACATAGTAATAGATCAACTTTGTCATTAGAGTAGATGACAATCTTATTCCTGAGCCAATATTTTTCAGAGTATAAGACGCACCTTTTTTCCTCAAAAAGGCTGAAAATCTGGGTGCATCTTATACATTGAATACAGCATTTTTTTGCCTCCTGAAGCCCTGCCACTTCACCAAAATGGCCGTGCATAGCCTTATGAAGGCTTTCAGAGAGCTCCTGGGGGCTGGGGAGGGCAGAAATGAGCAAAAAATGTACAGCCCTCCTGAGCATTGCTTTTGCTGGCAGAGGATTGCAGGAGGCCATCCCAGCTGAAAACAAAGCTTGCAAGGGCCACTTGTACCCTGCCCCTCCCCGAGAGCTCCATTTTTGCTGGCAGAGGATTGCAGGAGGCCATTTCAGCCGAAAACAGAGCTTGGGAGCCCATTTTCTCTGGCAAGCTCTCGGGCCACCATAGGTGGCCCTGACACAAGTGACCTCATGCTGACCATGCCCACTCTGGCCAGACCCACCCTGGTCCCCCAAGATCAAACTCAATCCTGATGTGTCCCTCAATGAAATCAAGTTTGACGCCCTTGATTTAGAAGGAAAGAGCCAAGGTGGCGCAGTGGTTAGGGTGCAGTACTGCAGGCCACTTCAGCTGACTGTTATCTGCAGTTCAGCGGTTCTAATCTCACCGGCTCAAGGTTGACTCAGCCTTCCATCCTTCCGAGGTGGGTGAAATGAGGTCCCAGACTGTGGGGGCGATATGCTGACCCTGTAAACCGCTTAGAGAGGGCTGAAAGCCCTATGAAGCGGTATATAAGTCTAACTGCTATTGCTATTGCTAAGGAAAAGGTTCCCACCTATATCTTTGGGTAGTGACAGAGCTACACTGGAATTCTAGACAGGTAGACTACAAACTTAAAACCATTAGGTTAACAAATGCTTGATGTTATCATGGTGCTGAAGCAAACAACTTACAACAGTTCTTATGCTTAAAACTATTGCAGTGTCTCTGGGGTCACATAATCAAAATTTGACAGCTTGGCAACTGGCACGTATTTATGATGCTGCTGTGACCCAAGGGCACATGATAACCATTTGCGACTTTCCCAAGGGGCTTCCAACAAATGAAGTCAATGGAGGAAACTGGATTCGCTTAACGACTAGAGCAAGAAATCAGGCACTATTCCTTTAACAATTGCATTGCTTAGTGACAGAAATTCTAGTCCCAATTACAGCTATAAATCAAGTACTACTTGAACCTCAGACATAGTGGTATAAAACATATGAACTCTCAAACAGTTGTGTTACCTACCTAGATTATCATACTAAAATGATATTTTATCTATTTTATTTAGTACATTTATGTGGCCATCCATCTCACATGAAGTGATTCTAGAGAGCATACAACCATTACAATAAAACAACAAACACATATTTAAATTATCAATTATAGTTAATAATTGTTTTTATTTTAAAAAATGAGAATCTCCATAGACATATTAAAAATCTAGTGTTTAAGCCTGTGTGTACAGTTTTTACATAAAGAATTATTGTTTTGAGCATAATAAAGATAAAACACACATTCTTACTGGTTTAATGGTTTTTAAAAGATGGATTCCAAATTTCTCAATACTGCGATGAGCATCAGCAAATTTTACAAACGCTTCACTGGCTGCTGGCTGAGGTTCCCGTACACCAATAACCGAAAAAACATCACCAAATGCTGGTCATCATACAGCAAAAACATGCAATAGAAACTGGAGTCAAAAATCATAGGTGTACTTTCTACATGGCTCAATTTTTTCACCACTTCAGAATGACTGATACCCTGAGGATAATGAAACTTGAAACCTGACATGGTTTCAGGAGGGCACCGGAATGCAAACATGCCTAGATTTAGACTTTATGCTGTCCCATTTTAAATCTCATTCTAGTCAGTAAGCTAGAAGATATTTTTCAATAGGTTTTTCTGGATAATGGCTCACACAGACCTGGTACCAGCCCTGCATGCAACCCAGACAGTCTAGCCCAAATTTTGGAAACCAGTGGCCATATCTGGAATTTGGAAAGAATATTATGGCCATTCTCACAAAATTGGTGCCATGATGGTTATGGCCAGGGATAAACCTGAGATTGTGCTTCGCAAGGTTTTCTGTTTCCTTAAGTTTCCTTCTGTTTTTCTTGTAGGCAACCAAGTACACTTCCTAAACACCACTGCAGACCCCCATCAGTTTTTTTCTTATAAATTCATCTCCGACATTAGCAGTGCCCAGAAGAATGTTGGAAATATATAACATGCTTACTTAGCTTTTTATTTTTTAGCATACTAGTTGCATATTATTTTAATGACAATGAGCTAAAAATAAATTAGAGTTGGCGGGAATCGGATTAGAAACTGGGTGTCTGTGAGTTCTAGTCCCGCCTTAGGCACAAAACCATCTAGGTGATCTTAAAGCCAGTCAATTTATCTCAGCCCTAGGAAGAAGGCAATGGCAAACCACTTCTGAAAAACCTTGTCAAGAAAACTGCAAGGATTTATCCAGGCAGTCTCCAAAATTGGACACAACTGAACAGAAGGGGGGGGGAGGTGGAGCACACATTAGCATCTCAATACAAGCTGCTATGCTATTTTTAAAAAGGTTATGGCCATAATTGGCAAATGCTCTATCCATTTACCTCTGTGAGTTTGAGACAGTTCAAAGAAGGCTCTGAGGAGACTCTTTGTATGCTCTGTCATCCCTAGGCAAAATAGAAGGAAAAAAATACTAGTTATTCATTAAAATCTCATTTATCTAGGAACTTTTGTTACTTTTCAGTCTATATTTTAACACTAAACCAGATGTTTGGTAAAAGGAAACAAAATCAAAATATGGTTGGGGACAAGTCAACACTGATATGGTTTTATTCTGAGATTGCCTGCAGAGGTAACTGAGTGGCGAAAGCTGTACTGACCAAGTGCAAAAGTCATTCTTTGCTCTTCACTAGTCGTATTCTGTGCTTCTGGGAACAGTCTGCTCACCACAATGGACCTATAGTTACTAAACCACACAAAAGCATCAACTCTTTCCATCTAATGTAGGATAATCTGCTTGTGGCTCTAGGGAAGGAACTCTACCTACAGACAGAAGAACTTGTCAACAAGACTAAAAATAAGCCATGCTGAAAAATTTACTGATAAGAAGCCATGCTATCAATATATGAAGCAAAATAATGCTTCAAGGTGCTTTTTATATGGTAAACAGGATATAAGCAAACAAATTGGTAATTCCACCACTCAATTGTGATCCTGATCTCAGGATCTATCCTGTTTCCCAAAAATAAGAGCCACCTGGAAAATAAGCCCTACCATGATTTTTTCAGAATGCTGGTAATATAAGCCCTACCCCCTAAATAAGCCCCAGTTAAGATTGTCAGCCAGACGGACACATTTAGTGCTGTATTTTCCCCAAAATAAGATCTAACTGGAAAATAAGCCCTAACGCGTCTTTTGGAGCAAAAAATAATATAAGACTCGGTCTTATTTTTGTGGAAATAGGGGTACTTGTAGTTGCCAAATATTCTCTACTTCTCTCTACTACTGCTCCTTTCCTTCTACTGAGAAACATTCACTCTCAAATTCATAAACTGTTATTGCACTAATTTGCAAGATAGCAGAAAGCGGGAGACAGTGCAATGTCAACACATACGAGGGGAGTTTTACTATTTTTCAATTATTGTGTTTTAATGGAGTGGGGGAGACTTTATAGCAGCTTCACAATACCATCAGCCATGGTTGAAATGATACAAAGTCTGTCCTGATGATCATTATTGGCACAATAATGGTTGAAATGTTCTTGAAGATGCTGTAAGTCACTAGTGGGGAAATTATCTCATTCTGTGTGTTTGCATAAGAGGGAGTTTATCTTAAAAAGGCAGTGGATTGAAGAAGGCAACTTTGTAGATGAGAGAGGTGAGAGAGACAGTCCACATCTGCTCGTCAAATGTTCCAGATGCACGCAGGCCTAACCTGCCACTGCATGTATGTCATTAAGGGCTGAAAGGCTGCTCATGTACTGTATGTACAATGTACTTACTAAAAATCAATTGATCTTCCAAGAAATCATGATTGATATGAGCTTAAGATAACATTTTTCCAGACTACAAAGGAAAAAAAATGTCAATACCTTTATATAGTTCTGCAGTCCTCTCCAGCTCTTCTAATCGCTTTACCAAGCCATCTAGAACAATAAATAAAAGAAGTGGATTACAAAAGTAAATTATTTTAAGAGCATAAAGTGTTACATCTATTATTTTACATCCTGCACTTGGGAATGATTGTCTTTCTTCAAGGACACTGTTCCAGGTACTGTAGGAATCCCCTAAAACAGAGAAAAAAACTCAAACGTCTGGCAACTACCCCTGTTTTCACCACCACAGAGATATAAATAATTGGAATTGAGATCGTGTCAGATATTTATTTCCTAAACATTGAGGTTCAGACTAAAAAGACAAATGCAACAATGAAATACAATCTGAGAGTGAGATAGGTGGCCTCTAAATTTGATAAATCTCCATATATAAAAGCAAAAAACCACACGCATCATCACAAAATCTCAGGAACCGTAAAGCCTGCAAACTTGAAATTTGGCACCTCTGTTCCTCTTGGCTTCTAGATGTTTGCTAAGAAAGGATTTTTCTAAATGACCATCAGATCATTAGTGTTTCTTTTATTATTGTTAACACGTTCTGATGCTAAGGAGTTAGACACTTTACTCCCCCTCCCCATCTGAAAAGAACTCTGTTCCAACTACCACTTGGGCACAGGCATGGGCAGTACGTGACTCATCCAGACTGCGGGCTGAGAGTTTAGACCTTCTACTCCCTCTCCCCATCTGAAAAATGCTCTGATGCTAAGAAGTTAGACTGAGGGAAAGAAGGGGATAAGATAGGAGAGGCCTCTGCTGGGCAAGCAAATATAAAATGTGAACAATATCTTTGTTTATCTTGATTTAAACATGCAAGTTCAGCATAGTACTTACCATTGCAGAGGATAGCTCGGCTCAGTCCTAGGGCATCTGCTGTCCCTGAGCTCATGTTCTCTACCAGACGGTGCTTCACTTTCTTTAGCACTGCATTCCAGAAAAGAGACATATAATCCATAAGCACCATTTTCCAAAATGTAGCATAATCCCTGCATTTCACAAAAACAGGCTAAAAATAAATAAAGAGAGTCAAAGTCTTTCCTTACCAATGTCTAAAGTTTTTCCCTGCTTTGGATCAGCCTGGAGCTTGTTGTAATGAATTGTCACTTCTCCCTAGAAGACCAAAACCAAATATTATGGGTTGGTAAGAGAAAGGCACTACTACTTGCATGAGCAAAAACCCAAAATTTACATTCCAGCAATCCTTGGAGTTTCTCACCTTCACTATCTGTATCATTTTGGCTACTTCTACTTTGGTTTTCCCTTTGACTGACTTCCCATTCACGCCTGTGATTTCATCACCAGCTGCCAACGTTCCATCAAGAGCTGCAGGAGTATTGTCAAATACCTGAGGAGAAATACATAGTGATGATGGAAGAGCCGTGGTGGTGCAGTGGTTAGAATGCAGTAATTGCAGGCTAACTCTGCCCACTGTCAGGAATTCGATCCTGACTGGCTCAAGGTTGACTCAGTCTTCCATCCTTCTGAGGTTGGTAAAACGAGGACATAAATTGTTGGGGGCAATATGCTGACTTTGTAAACCACTTAGAGAAAGCTCTAAAGCATTGTGAAGCCGTATATAAGTCTAAGTGCTATTGCTATGATCAAAGAAGCCAAAGAACTATAGTTTTCATGCATAATTGCTACTTTTCTTTCCACATTTGTTACTTATAAAAATACCTTAATTTTCAGAAGTATCATGACAGGACATTTATAAACACTTGTTGCTTATATCTATAGCATGTGGTGCTGAAGCCGTAGAAAATCTAGAGTTACTTGGTTGAAATATGCCATTTTACTAAAGGTTTATCTGACATCCATTCTTCTATAATAAAAGTTGCTAAATGACCTGAAGTGTTTTTTAATCCAGAAATTTCAAACTAGGCGCTTTTTCCTCCACTTTCCATCGTTCACTTACCATTTGGGCAGCTTCCTATATCATACTTCATTAGACACAGAAAGAAATCTTACTGCCACTTGTGAAGAGGTTCATAGTCTTTTGAAATTAGAATACATTCAAAACTAGGACTAAATTGAAACCCTCTTGTTTAACATCCATGGCTGGATTTCTTTTAAATGTTGAGTTCACATATAAGATTCAATGAAATTGAAGTACCGTATTTATCGGCGTATAACACGCACCGGCGTATAACACGCATCCCCCATTTTAACACAAAAATTTGAGTAAAAATTTTTTTCATTAAAAATAAATGACTTGGAAGCTCGGAACTTAATGTTGGATTAAAATTTATAACATTAGAACATGAATTACTTCCCCACCCTCTTCTGTCACATCATTTTCCCCCCTCTGATCCCCCTGTACCACCTAATCCCCCCCCCAGATCCACCTGTACAACCTAATCCCCCTGTACCACATAGTCCTGATACCACCTGTACCATATAACCCCACCCCCCATATCACATACTCTTTCCCCCTGCGCCACATAACAAGCCCCCCCCACATAAACCCCTATTTCTATATGTTTTTGTTTTCACCACAGTACCTGGCCTGTGTCGCTAGCAGACTCAGGTTACTCTTTAATTGCGCTGACGAGTAACGTCCTCAGCGTAACGTCAGGGACGTCACTCGTCAGAAGTACGGTGGCCTCGGAGGGTCCTGAGGAGCAGCCTTTAAAACAGCAGCGCGGGCGGCTGCGGACTCACAGCTGATTGGGAGAATGCCGGCGCGTACACTTGGGACCAGAGAGCAGGCGGGCGGGAAGGTAAGCACCCGCAATGATGGAGAAAAAATACAGGCAGCGGGCGGCTCTCTGGCCGCTGCGAGCCGCTGCTGCTAGGATGGGGTTAAATCAGGCAGCGGGCGGCTCTCCAGCCGCCGCTTGTTCAATGATGGGGTTAAAGCGAACAGCAGGTGGCTGGAGAGCTGCCGCCACTGCTGCAAGGTAGGGGTTATATCAGGCAGGGTAGCTGGAGAGCCGCCGACGCTGCCATGAAATGGATGCTGCACTTCTATGAGTATCATGGGCGCCGGTGAATCAGCTGGAGCAGGCAGTTTGGGACCCGGCGTATAACACGCAGTATCGGCGTATAACACGCAGGCAGGGTTTAAGCTTGCAATTTTAGTTTTAAAACTGCGTGTTATACGCCGATAAATACGGTATCTTTCTAGTCCAGGCCATACTTATTTTTATGAAAAAGAGAAATTAGCCAGACCAGAAAATACATCAATTTTGTTGTTTAATTTAACTCACTGATACATAAATGGATAAATCAATTAAAAATAAATTATTATTATTATCCCATAAGCTTTATGCACTGTAATCCACCACTTTGCTTTTTGCTTTTTTTTTTTTACTATTGTTGCTATCGCTACAGGCTACAAGACTGGATCTTTAGAAAATGTCCCCACAATCAAAATTCTGCTTCCAGGATGTTGCATGCAATTTTCATTATTATTATTATTTTCTTTCTCAGAATATATTCCTCTTCCCTAACACTAACCTGGACGATATACAGGCAGGGGCAATACTGGGCTCCTCCACCTATACTAATTCCAATCAGATTCTGAGAGTCTTTCTTCAAGGTCACTGTTCCAGGTACTGTAGGAATCCCCCTAAAATAGAGATAAAAACACAAATACCTGCCAACTGCCCCTGCTTTCACCACATCAGAGATATAAATAATTGGAATCGAGATTGTGTCAGATGTTTATTTCCTAAACATCAAGGTTTAGACTAAAAAGACAAATGCAACAATGAAATACAATCTGAGAGTGAGATAAGTGGTCTCTAAATTTGATATATATATATATATATATATATATATATATATATATATATATATATATATATATCAAGAAACCACACGCATCATCACAAAATCTCCAGAACCGTAAAACCTACAAACTTGAAATCTGGCACACATGTTTATCTTGGCTTCTAGGTGCTCACTAAGAAAGGATTTTTCTAAATGACCATCAGATCATTAATGTTTCTTATATTATTATTAACACACTCTGATGCTAAGGAGTTAGACGTTCGACTCCCCCTCCCCATTTGAAAAGAACTCTGTTCCAACTGCCACTTGGGAATGGACATGGGCAGCACGTGACTCATCTAGCCTGCGGGCTGGGAGTTTAGACATTCTACTCCCCCTCCCCACCTTAAAAACACTTGGATGCTAAGGAGTTAGATTGAGGGAGAGAAGGGGATAGGAGAGGATCAATGGGGCGAGCCTGAGGGAGAGAAGGGGATAGGAGAGCCAAAACGTCTTGCATGATTAAACTCTGGTCTCTTGCTGATATTTTTTAGCCTCAGATTACCAGCCAGCACGCCTTAGATTTTAAATTAGTTTCATGGCAGCATAAAGCCAGATGCAAATTTATTAAGTTCATTCCATTATTTTCCAGCACAGATTACTGCTGCACTTCTAGGACTTACTGTCTTTTTAAAAATAAAATCTGATTGTTTTTCTTGCAGGCATTAAAATATGATACTTTCAGACATTTATCACAAACTTCTCCTGTAATTTTGACAGTATATATATCTATATTCTTATTGTAATTTATTATTTTCTCACTCAGTTCTCTCCAAATCTGTTGGATTCTGAAATCACAATCTATATAATAAGACTGCCAGGAGAATATAAATTCAATCAAATAAAAGCTGAAAAAGAGTAATCAGCTAATAACAATACAAAAATTAATGCAAACTATATCCATAATTGCCTAGGTTACGTTTCTTTTTTGTCATTTAACGAAAGAAATACTGAATATTTTGACTTGACTTCTACAGAATACTCTTTCCCAATCCAAACTGGAGAAAAAAGTCTGTAAATGAATAAAGTGCCAATATTAAGGCATTTTGATTTGGCTCTAAATCTATTAGTCTCTGAGTGTGTTTTGCTATTTTTCTGAATTCTTGTTGCATCTTTTTTTTCAGTTGAGAAATTATTGTTGTGTGCTTTCCAAACAATTCTAATTCCACTTCTCCCCAAATCAAACACAAAGACAAACATTACTAGCAGGAAACAGGGAAAAAGAAAACTTACAGCTTATCTTCCTCAATGTCATACTCCAAGTCTGCAAACATTGTTCTAAATTAGTGATCCCTTTATGAAGAATCTGATTTTTCCAGACTACCTAAAAGGAAAAAGAAATCATCAATGGAGATTACTCATCTCATATTTTCATATGCCTATCAAAATCTTTGTCTTTGAGTTTCTAACTTCTCCTGTATCAGCTGAACAATAAGAAAAACTGCCTCCAGGAATCAATACACGGAACATATTACCATTTATGATGGACCTGTGGAGGCTAAATTTTTTTGGAAAAAGATCAAAAATTGGCTGGAAGCAATAACAGGGGTTAAAATAGAATGGAAACCTGAAGTTTTTTTATTAGGAATAATGTCTGCGAAATACAAAAAAGAAATCCAGTATTTAATATTACATATAATTACGGCAGCAAGGATTGCCTTTGCCCAGTAATGGAAAAACAAATTTAACTCCAAGCGAAGATGAAATAATAAGAAAGGTTATGGACTGTGCTGAAATGGACAAACTAACTAAAGAAATCCAGGGAAAAGAAGAATCAGAATTCTACCAGATATGGGATAAATGGTATAGGTGGATAGAGGAAAGAAACAAGAATCAATGAAGGAATATAACAAAACTCAAAAATAATGGATATGAGTAAAATAAGAGGGTTAAGAATGGTGAAATCCAAATGAAATACAATAGAAGGGGAAATAATATAAGGTGAGTGGTATCGATTGATAATTGCTATTAGAAAGAACAGGAAGCCCCTGTTCGTATTGTATTGTGTAAATGTGGTGTACGTCTAAGTTTTGTGTGTGTATTTTACATGTTTGTTAATAAAAAATAAATAAAAGAAAAAAAGAAAAGAAAAACTGCCTTCCTTCTCAGATTATTATCATTAAACGATCTATGAAGCTATTTATAAAATATGAAAAATATCACAATATAACGTAAAGGCCTAGTTCCTAACTTTAAAATGTTTACAGCTAAAAGAGGATAAATTATAATAAATGCTATGTCTCAATACTACCAAAGCTTTATTTCTCAAGCCCAGTCTTCAAGTAAGTGATTCTGCTTGGATGATATCCGGCATCATTAAGCAAATCACTGTGGTCATTAAGCAAATCTAAAGTTATGAAGGGAATTCCACAGCAGCAAATATGAACCCATTCTTCCCAAATGAGTATTTTTGCCATAAACCAGCAAAAAAAACCCTTACAAACCATGATCATGTGACTGCAGGAGCTGCAACTAGTTCTAAGCCTGTGGTCAAGCACCCAAAATGTGATCATGTCAGGCAGTTGTGGCATGACATTTTACAATTGCTAGAAGTGCTTTATAGACCATACAGCTTGCTACACAGGTAGTCCTCAACTTAGGACCATGTAATGATAGATAGTTCAAAGTTATGACAGTCTCAAGAAAAATGATTTGTCCTCAAAGTTATAACTGTCAACTATCCTTTTGGTCTCATGATTGCAATTTGGACGCTTTATAGCCAGCTCACATTCATGAGTGTTGCAGGATCCTATTATCACATGATCACCATTTGTGATTTTCCAGCAGTTTTCAACAAGCAACATCTATTGGGGAAGTCAGACAACATGATTTTCTTAACCAGAATAAAAATGGTAATAAAATTGAGTCCAATCATGTGATGACTCATTTAACATATCACTTAGCAGCCAAAATTCCGATCCTAATTGGGATCATAGATATATCATATTTTTCACGGATAAAGCATCAGACTTAAAATGCCAACTTTATTTTCAATCAGATTCACTAGTTTATCTAACTCTGTATTGTCTGGTCTGGCTGGCAGTACTTCCCAATCTCAAGCAGTCCTAATTTCCCAGTCCTGCTGTTTTCAACTGAAAACTACTTCAAATGGAGGTGTCAAAATTTAAATCATCTTTTAGCTATCATTATTTGTGCTAGCTACCAAACAAGTAACTCTTTTAAAGATAAATGCATAATAGCTGCAGCAATTAGGTATGTGCATTCTCAAAAATCCATGTGATTTGTAATGACCAAAACCTGCTACTTAAGTTCAAATTGGTTAACTATTAGTCTTTGACAACTATTCTCTCTTCCTATTTTGCCATGTCTTGGAAACATCATTGTAACCTGTATCTTTGAAAGTCTAATAAGTTTTTTAAAAGAAAGACCTTTAAAAAGTTTGATATAAATTGCTTTCAATATCCACTAGATATGTAAATACAAACTGGTGCTAAAGCTGCTTTTTGAGGCTGCAAACAGTCACTTATTTTCAGAAGACAACAACAATAGTGGTATAAGAGTTAGAGTGTGATGTAGTGGTTAAAATGCTGGATTAGAGCTGGAGAGATTCTGGTTCATCCTCAGCCACAAATAGGAGGAGGAGAAATTTCCTGACAGTTAATCAGTGGAACAACTTGCCTCCAGAAGTTGTGAATGCTCCAACACTGGAGGTTTTTAAGAAGATGTTGGATAACCATTTGTCTGAAATGGTATAAACTTTCCTGCCTAGGCAGGATAACCATTTGTCTGAAATGGTATAAACTTTCCTGCCTAGGCAGGGGTTTGGGCTAGAAGACCTCCAAGATCCCTTCCAACTCTCTTATTCTATTCTACTCAATGGATAACTTTAGGCCAGTTGCTCTAACCTACTTCAAGGAGTTTGCAGAGGGGGAAAATGGAAGACGCAGATCTATATATCCCACCCTGAGCTTCTGGACGAAAGACATACATCTAATAAACAATTGTTAGTTTTGAGGACCGGAAAAAGTTGAACTTAGCCACCAAGCTGCAAAATTGACTTGGGCTGACATGTTCATAGGATAGGCTTTTGCAAGGTATAGGCACCCCCACCTCTTCCATCCCACTCCCACCCAACAAAGCACAATGAAATATACAAATAAATAAGCTAGGCACATCCCCCCTCCGCCCCCCATTGACAATCTTAGGCACAGGAGTCACCTTGCATAAAGGACCGTGGACCAGAAACGTTACCTGTTTTCAATGGCCAAACGGGGGGGGGGGGATTTACTGCCGAACCCAATAGGGAACCCCTCTTTCCCCCAATCATCGCCCCTTCCCAGAGGAAGGACAACGCTCTTCCCCCAAGAGAAATGCAGCCATTCAACCACTGCCTAACCGGAAGCTTCTGCCTCCAGCTCCTCGCCCACCTACCCGTTTTTCTCTTCCCGTAAGAGCAGCAGGACCCGGGTAGGAGCGGGGGAGCTGTCTCCCACGTCACTGCCAAACCTGCCCGTACGACTCCGCCCCCAACTTGCATAGATCCAGGAGGCTTTGAGTTAAGGAAGATATAGGAAACACCGGGTTGGGGGGGGGGGGAGAGAAATCACCTTACTAACGTCTCGCGATACTAAGCTTGGACTGTGCGATCTAGTTTTAGAAATGAGCCGCCTCAGTAGGTACTGTAGTAAGACGCTCTTTTGACGTCACAAAGGCGCGGGCGGGGGGAACCGAGGGAAGAAGTCTGGTTTCCTTAGTTCAGTGTTTCTCAACCTTGGCAACTTGAAGATGTCCGGACTTCAATTCCCAGAATTCCCCAGCCAGCGAATGCTGGCTGGGGAATTCTGGGAGTTGAAGTCCGGACATCTTCAAGTTGCCAAGGTTGAGAAACACTGCCTTAGTTAAAGGTGAGCAAGGTGGAAAGTGGAGCGCCACGTTTTCAGCACAACGGCAGAAGATTGGTTGTAGTCAGAGGTCTTCAAACTTGGCAACTTTAAGATTTGTGGACTTCAACTCCCAGAATTCTCCAGCCAGCATTGGCTGGAGAATTCTGGGGGCTGAAGTCCACAAGTCTTAAAGTTGCCGAGTTTGGGGCTCCCTGGGTTGTAACAAACGATGAATAGGATCTGTTTCAGGGGTACAAATTGGCAAGTGGCTTAAACACAAGGGAGGGACGGTCCTTGGTGCTCTCTGAGCTTACTTGTTTTCTTGCAGACGTTTCATTAACCAAACTAGATAACATCATCATTTCAACCCCGACCTATAAGTAACAGAATAAATGACAGAATAACAAAGTTGGAAGGGACCTTAGAGGCCTTCTAGTCCAACCCCCTGCTCAGACAGGAATCCTACCATTTCAGACAAATGGTTCTCTTTAAAAAAGTTCCAATGTTGGAGCAGCCACAAGTTTTGGAGATAGTTGTTCCACTGATTAATTGTTCTAGCAGCTGAGTTGCATCACTGCATTAGATAGGTAAGAAAATGCTAATTTATTCAATCATGTATTGCCCCCCTGGTCCCATTATTTTCTGCCAAAGGAAAATGGGAGTGATTTTTTAAAAAATGGGAATCGTGCTTGTTGGGAATTCTGGGACTTGGAGTCCACAAGTTTCAAAGTTGCCAAGTTTAAGAAATGCTGTGACATTTCAAGATACCAGGATTGGGGGGGGGAATCATACAAATGAAATATGCTAACATTGGGAAGCTAATTAACATATGTGATCATCTATTTATTTATTTAGTATATGGCAATATCATACATGGACTAGCAATATAGATATTAACATTTAGTCTAAATTAGTAGAACCCAATAAAATATAAATGTTAAAATGATCCTAGACATTGATATCTATGATGAGATAAAAGGCAAATGTATTATTTTCTGTGATCAGTATCACTAACATTTAGGGCAGCTGAAAGCAAAGACCTCCTCCTTTATCTCTTCTTACCTGTATTTTCTCAGTGGTTTAACACTCTAGCCAGAAAACTCAAAAGTTTGTTCATTAGGTTTTGTTCTAATAGAAGCAGAAACATGGCCATATTATGAGTTTATAACTTTTTTTCATAAGTACTTCATGGCTACTAGCAAATGACAAGATTTAATTATATAGCACTGCTAGAGTTTATGTACTGACAATATAATTAAGCAAGTATACAACCAAGTGTGAGGTATAGCTTGACAGAGAAAATATTGCATACATTTTTACCTCTGCAAAAGAATTCAAGTCTTAAAAGGGGGATTTGATTTATGGAATCAATAAGGAATTTTATTGCATCATGTGCCATTCTCTCTCTCTCTCCCCCCCCCCAGCTGCTGTTAAAATGTCTGGAGAACCAAGGGTCTCCTAACTTGACTCTTGACATGAGGAAGAGAGCTGTTCTTCTATTCAAAAATGTGTCTGTGTGGGACATGAGTTTGTTAACAATTGCTTCTCTTTCCCTTGCTCCTTTAGGTTTTAAGTGCACAGTTAAGTGACATGAATGGGAGTACTGATCAAAGCATCTGACAGTGAAGCCACCCATGTTGAATGGCAGCATGTCATGCGTAGGAAGGAGTTTGATGTTCATATATGTGAGACAAGTAATAGATTCTTCCGACTAATTGAATTATGGTGAAGGACCCATTATAAGCAACAGTACTGTGAGAGAATAACCGTCATGCATTACAACTATATCTGTTTTGTATGCAGAGTTCAAAATTCAAGCTTTGATATCTTCTAGCTTTAAAAAAATCAGTGGCAGGTGATGGGAGGGATCCCACCTGAAATCCAGGTGATGCCTTGGAGCGCCTGCAAATCAGAGTAGACAATATTAAACTAAATCATTTCATCTGGAATAAAGTATGATTACTTACCTAGACTGGCTAGTTGGACATATTTTCTACAGGAAATGTTTTGCCTGAATAGAAATCACTAGATAAGGAACACTGCATGCAGAGGACCAAAAGAAATTGCTAAATCGCATTTCTCTGATATCTAGTCCTTTATATCTGGAAATAAAGTATTTTTCCATCCAAGAATTATTTCTTTTATTGTTAATAGCATAAAAAACCCATCCTTGTTCTGAACATGCTAAATCCTAAATAATCAGTTCATAATTCAGAACCATTAAAAATACATATTTGAACCAGTTTGTCTAGTGTTAACGCACCAGGCTAGAAAACAGGTGACTAAGTTCAAGTCTCACCTTAGCCATGAAGGCCAGCTGTGTAACTTTGGGCCACTCACTCTCTCTCAGCCCAGCCTACCTCATAAGGGTGGTGTGGGGAAAAGAAGAGGAAGGTGTGCTGGATGTGTTCATCGCCCTGAGTTATTTGTAAAAATAGTAAAGGCGGGATACGAATAAATAAATAAAAAGAAAATCACAGGTTTTTTTCCCATTTTATAAAAGTATTGTATAAAATTACTTGAAAAGAGGTGTAAACAAGATTGTGAACATGCAGCCGAACTTTGCAGTTGAATTTTAAATTGAATTTTTAATATTTCATAATCACCTAAGAGAAAAAGCTTCAGTACATAGTGTGCAGGTAATCCTCACCAACCATGATTGGAATTGGCAACCCTGTTTCTAAACGAAGTGGCTGAAATTGGTAAATCATGCGAAGTGCCTGACTTAGAACAGTAGTCGGTTCCAACTGCAGTTAAACGAATTACTGTGGGTTGTTAAGCATGATGACTTCTGACTTCCTGCTGGATTCCCTACTAACTTTGCTCATTGATTGTAAAGATCACAAATGGTGATTATGTGACCATGGGATGCTACGACTGTTGCAAATGCATCCCAGTTGCCAAGCGACTGAATCAAGATCATGTGACTTACAGGGATGCGGTGAGAACCACAATTTCAAGGAGCGGTCATAAGTATCATTATTCAGCATGGTTGTACAGTACAATACAATAGCAGAGTTGGAAAGGACCTTGGAGGTCTTCTAGTCCAACCCCCTGCCTAGGCAGGAAACCCTATACAGTTTCAGACAAGTGGCTATCCAACATCTTCTTAAAGACTTCCAGTGTTGGGGCATTCACAACTTCTGGAGGCAAGCTGTTCCACTGATTAATTGTTCTAATTGTCAGGAAATTTCTCCTCAGTTCTAAGTTGCTTCTCTCCTTGATTAGTTTCCACTCATTGCTTCTTGTTCTACCCTCAGGTGCCTTGGGAAATAGTTTGACTCCCTCTTCTTTGTGGCAACCCCTGAGATATTGGAACACTGCAGTCATGTCTCCCCTATTATAACTTTGGTTCCTGAACAAGATGTTAAGTGACGACTAGCTGTAATGTATTTTAAAATATATGTAATGTTGCCATGGCCCCATCAACTTTTTGGAGCTCAGCCTCCATTATGCAAGTCAAAGAACTGAACTGGCTCTCACTTGATAAAAATCTGAATAAGCAAGGAAAATAGTACAAGAGCACCATCATGTGGCTAAGTATCAAGATTGCTTTTCATTCATCTGACCACAAGGAGGAAAACAAAATGTAAATCCTAGTCATGCATAATTCTTTCTAATGCAGTAGTAAACATGTTTATGGTTTTTTCATACTATAGTATAAATAGAAAATGGACTGGAGATTGCAAGGGCTGCATTGGAGAATGGGCTTTAGTCCCTGATTGACAATTCAAACCCAAACATTTTTATATAAGCCCTTTTAATTTAAAAGGTCATCTGCCTAAGGCTTCCAAATGAAACCCATATCATTATGAAAATGTTTAATTCCTTGTTTTTCCTGGACTTTAATGAATTTTTGGGGTGTTTGAAATTTTACTAATTACATACAGCTCTGTTATAATCAAGAATTTGTTCTATGAGAATATTTTCTTCTTTCTTATAGAATATAAATGCAGTTTTATATGTAATTGAAGGAAATACGACTACTTATCACCTTAACCATAGTCAGAAAAGCATAAATTGAACTGTTCTGTTGCAACAAATTCTATTGGTGAGATTCAAATGGCATCTCTAGATTAATTCCTATCTAATTTAGTCTGTATGAAGGAGGAAGTCTGTATGAAGTTACGTCTGATAACTTTTCACTGAAAACCTAAACTTCATATACATTATGAATCTTTTGACAGGTCATATTTGAAATATTTTCAGTAGCAATACCTTGACTGGACTTGGAATTTAAGCAGAGTCAGACCTAATTAGTACTTATACAGTATTTCATCAGGAAATACCAGGACTAGAGGCTAAATTGGGAGGTTGGGAATCACACTGGAGGAAGATAATGGCAAATCACATTATTATTATGAACATGGAAATTGTGTGGATACATCCATGAAATCACTATGGGTCAAGCTTGACTCTAGGGCATTCTTTCTTTTTTATATGAAAGGGCTTTTGTAAGAGTGATGGAAATTGTGCATTGATAAATGTCGACCATGGTCAGCACAATTTATGCAAATTATTAGAAATTATAGTGTAGATCTAACATTACCATAGGAGGTTCACACCACTCTAAGCCCTTGAGGTTCATTGGTATAAGTGGCATCCTCAGAAAAAAACCTCAAATTTGTGAAATAGATATCAGAAGCATACAGTGAAAAAACCAGAAAAATTGAGCTCATGAGTGGTGCTAGAGATAAAAATATCTCTCTAAATTTTGTTATTGTTTCAATTGTTCACCTGTTATTTCAATTTCTCTGTAAAATAATTAAAAAGTCATTTGCAATTTTCCATATTGATCCAGTTTTGTATGCAGGTATCCCAGATAAATGAAAATTCTGTACAATTTTTTTTTTACTAATTCTGGAGCTGTGTATTTACAACTAGACACAAGAACAGTTTTCCCCCCGAATGCCATCACTCTGCAAAACAGATAATTCCCTCACCACTGTCAAACTATTCACTAAGGCTGCATTACTATTAGTCTTCTCATCGTTCCTATCACCCATCTTCTCCCACTTATGACTGCATGACTGTAACTTTGTTGCTTGTATCCTTATGATTTATATTGATATTGATTGTTGCCTGATTGCTTATTTGTGCCCTATGACTATCATTAAGTGTTGTACCTTACGATTCTTGACAAACGTTATCTTGTGTTTTTGTGTACACTAGGATCATATGCACCAAAGACAAATTCCTTGTGCATCCAATCACACTTGGCCAATAAATAATTCTATTCTATTCTATTCTATTCTATTCTATTTACAATATGTGCACTTTTAAGAAGGAAGAGTGACCCCAGCAACTACTGGGACTGCCCCAGTGTAGTTTTGAGATGGAGCTCCCCTCAAATAATCATTCTGGACAGTTAGGACCAAAAAATAGTCCAGTAATTGTTACTGGACACAAAATGACAAATACTAGAAAACAACTTCCTATCCAGTGACTGTCCCTGGGAAGATGGTCACATTTAAACCCATGGAAGATTTCTTCCACATCTCTATTCAGTGCAGAGATTGAGAGGAAATTATCTAGGCTCATGCAGCAGAATCAACCAGATGATTCCCAGATATAGGTGAACAACTTTGCCGCATGAGAAATACAATAATACAAATTACCATTTATGCATGCAATTATATAACTGCATATCTCACCAAAGGTGATTCTGGGAAATGCACAAAAACAGATTTAAAGGCTAGGGGGCTGTGAAAGCAATATATGCAAAATTTAAAAGACAGTTAATAACCTGAGACAGGTGTATCACCTGCCCCCAAAGTTTTCTACATGGAGATGCCTCAAGTCTTTCTGCATACAAAACCTATAACCTACCACTGGGTTACAGCCTTATTTGTACATATGAAAGCCAACACCATCTAAAGAGTGGCAACTTTGATTATACATTTTTCTGTATACAGTATTACAATAATGATTTTATTTCTATGATATCTATCTCACTAATATAGCAACTCCGAGTGGCTTACAATATAATAAAAAGTTTAAAAGTGCTAAAAACATTTAAATTTTGAATAAAAATATTAAATTAAGACTCAAGATGATGGGCAGCCTGGGGGGTGAGGCACACGCAATGTAGCAGGCCTTTTTGGGGCCCAAGGCCAAATGGCAGAGCCAAGTGTTTAGGCTCTTCCAAAAGCATAAGGAGATCTGGGAAGAAGTGGGAGAAGATCTCATCTCTGACAGGAGAGTATTCCAGAGGATGGGGACTAGAGGTTTAGAGGTTTTATTCAACTTGTATGCTGCCCTATTCCCGAGGGACTCAGGGCGGCTAACAAAACCGGAAGGGAGGGGAACAATACAAAAGGAAAAAAAACAAAGACAAACAACAATACAGAACCAATTTAAAAGGTCTCAGCAAGCACACCAGTTCGAGTGGGGATGGAACTCAGCAGCCCCAGGCCTGCTGGAACAGCCAGGTCTTAACGGCTTTACAGAAAGCCTGAAGGGTGGTGAGGGTCCGAATCTCCATGGGGAGATCATTCCAGAGGGCCGGAGCAGCCACAGAGAAGGCCCTCCTCCGGGTAGTTGACAGCCGGCATTGGCTGGCAGATGGAATTCGGAGGAGGCCTAGTCTGTGGGATCTAATGGGTCTTTGGGAGGTAATTGGCAGGAGGCGGTCTCTCAAGTACCCAGGTCCAATACCATGTAGGGCTTTATAAGTGACGACTAGCACCTTGAAGCATATCCGGAGACCAATAGGCAGCCAGTGCAGCTCGCGGAGGATAGGTGTAACGTGGGTGTACCGAGGCGCACCCACGGTCGCTCGCGCGGCTGCATTCTGGACAAGCTGAAGTCTCCAAACACTCTTCAAGGGTTGCCCCATGTAGAGCGCGTTGCAGTAGTCCAGTCTTGAGGTCACAAGGGCGTGAGTGACTGTTGTGAGAGCCTCCCGGTTCAGGTAGGGACGCAATTGGTGCACTAGGCGAACCTACAGCAAACAAGGCTCTTATCCTGGACCCCGCCAGCTGGAATTCTTTTGGCTGACAGAATCTGAAGGGTTAGTCCCATCAAGGTACCTTCTGAACATCCCTGTTTTACTCTTTCCTTCCAGTTATTGAAAATGCCACCAACCAATTTATTCCAGTGTGATACTTTTCTAAAAGTTGAAATATGTAGCATGCAATGTCAAATATCTCTATTCCATTCCATTCAAAATTCTACCAGATATGGGATAAATGGTATAGGTGGATGGAGGAAAGAAACAAGAATCAATGAAGGAATATAACAAAACTCAAAAATAATAGTTATGAGTAAAATAATAGGGTTAAGAATGGTGAAATCCAAATGAAATAAAATAGAAGGGGAAATAATATAAGGTGAGCGATATCGATTGATAATTGCTTTAGAAAGAACAGGAAGCTCCTGTTCGTATTGTATTGTGTAAATGTGGTGTACGGCTAGGTTTTGTGTGTGTGTGTATTTTACATGTTTGTTAATAAAAAATAATTTTTTAAAAAAAATATATAAAAGGAATGGTTGGGCTCATAACTCTGGACAGAAGAACTATCTGAGATCCAGCACTGCCTCAGTGGTTCTAGGTATTTGTTAAGAGTTTTGTGAGCCAAAGAACCCTTTGACAATATTTGTGGATCGCAAAACTGATGAATCTGAAATAGGCAGCACTCACTCTTGTTCTTGAAGAATCAATGCGTCATATTATCAACTCACAAACGTAAAATGCAGCTGTTATTCACAATAACACCATTCTTTTTATTTAATTAATAAGGGGAATATGTAGCTGATTTTTTTAAAGTGATTTATTCAAAAATTCCCCTCATAAAATTGGGACCCCTACCCAGGGTTACCCCTTGCCACTTCCCGACGCTATTTCTGGTTAAAAATCCTGAGTTTAAGCAGGATGACCTCATGACCTGGCTGCCCCCAAGGGTCATGGATGAAAGCAGATGGAAGTTTCACAGCCAGGTCCCTTGTGTGTGGGGCTTTTGTTCAGGGGGGTGGGATGCAATGGTCGGGGACAGTGCTGAATTGTTCAGAAGCATTGCTCTACCCATCATAATTTCCCTCGGTGGCTCCCACACCCATTTCATCCTTTATAGGAAGGAGGCAGATATTCTATCCATGCTCAGAAAGAAATTCCCTTTCTGTCCATTTAATTAGTCAACATCACTCATTATTTTCTGGACGTCGCAATGCAGAAAATGGGGATGCTAGATCTAAAGGTAAAAGATAACTTTAAAAATATTCTTAAAGTGGACTAGTGCAAATATACATCCTCTATTTTCTCTAACTAAAGTAGCAAAGCAGCGACATCTCTCTTAGAAGTCTGGAGGTATTTTGGTATCAAAACTGGGGATGATCGTTTATCTTATTTATTTATTCCGTCAAGTATGAATTAGATAACAGACATACGTATAGTCACAAACTGACTACCTACAACGCCATGACCGCATTGCTAAGATCATTCACTGAAAATTGTGCCAAAAGTTTGGATTTGAGTACAGCAAAAACCACTGGGAACATCAGGTTCAGAAGGTTTTAGAGAACGAGAAAGTCAAGATCTTGTGGGACTTCAGAATTCAGACTGACAGACACCTGGCCCACAACACACCTGACATAACAATAGTTGAAAAGAAAAAAGTATGGTTCATTGACATTGCAATACCTGGAGATGCAGGAATTGAAGATAAACAGCAAGAAAAAAATCACAAAGTACCGGGATTTGCAAATTGAAGTTGAGCGACTGTGGAAAAAGAAATTGTGTGTTGTCCTGATTGTAATTGGAGCCCTTGGAGCAATACCTAAAGGGTTACCTCGCTATTTGGAAATTTTAAATGTATCAGACTTGAACATTCTGATTCTACAAAAAACCACCCTACTTGGAACAGCTTATATCCTCCGACGTTACCTTAATAGTTCCTAGGTCCTTGGTTAGGACTCGAGCTGTTGAGCTATCAGCCAGCCCCAAAGGCTGTGAATCTCACCAAAGATTAACCACATAATAATACAATATATTATTATACACTTTATTCATTAAACATGAAACTCAGCCAACTGAACATTCAAAAATGCATTACAAATACCAGTGACTGGTGCTAATGGTTGATATGGTTTGCTGCCAACGTCCTGGGTATCAACAAAGTACCTCCTTAAAATATAAGATGTTCTCAGTAGCAGTTTTTTGCAGTTCCACTAGTGTTATTGCAGGAAGCTGCAATTGGTTGATGTATCTTGTAAAATTCTTGGACATGGTGCCAAGTGCCCCGATGACAATGGGTATCACTGTTACATGCTTCATCCATAGCCGTGTAGTTTCAATGGCCAGGTCGCGATATTTCATTATTTTTTCTAGTTCTTTTTCTTCGACTGGCATCTCCAGGAAGAACGATATCAATAAACTGTACACTTTGGCCCTCTACAACCATGATATCTGGTGTGCTCCAAATGACGATTAGTTTATATTCAAAAGTCCCACAAGATCTCCACCTTCTCATTTTCAATACCTTTTCCACTTTATGTTCACATGACTTTCTGGATACAGGTAAATCATATTTTTACATAATGACCAGTGGATTAATTTAGCAACTCGGTCATGTCTAGCTTTGTAATCAGTTTGCGCGATTTTGCTGCATTCACATATTAAATGTGAAACAGTTTCGACTTTGTTATTGCAAAGTCGACAGTTTGGGTTGTCAGTGGATTTTTGTATCTTCGCTTTCATGGCATTAGTTTCTAGTGCTTGTTCTTGAGCAGCCAGTATTAAACCTTCCATTTCTTTCTTGATAGTTCCCATCTTAAGCCATGTCCATGTCAAATTGTCATCACATTTTCCTTCAATGTTTTTCAAGTGCTGTCCATGCAAAGCTTTGGTTTTCCATCTATTTAATCTGTCATCCAGCTGTCAATATATTATTATTACTATTATTATTATTATCACAAGTGTATCACAGCGGCCAGTTGTTTCGCCGGATTTGGCATTGATTACTAGTCGGGCCCTACCCAGGGGCCTAAGATGTCATAACATATTATTATTATTATTATTATTATTATTATTATTATTATTATTATTCCACCATTATAACTGCTGAATCAGGTTATAAAATGCCAAAAAAGAAACCCACTGGAACAGTGAAAAATTTGACTTCAAAATAAAGTAATAAAACTACAAAAGGATGTCAGCAATCTTAAGTACTTGAAAGAAGGAAAACTAAACAACAACAAAAAGTTTACACAAAAAATACCACCTGGAGGAAAAAACAATAACGGAAATCATGGAAGAACTAAAACAACGTGTAATAGCAACAGCAAAGAAAATTGAAAGATATGAAAGACGAATAAAACAGTATCATGAAAATGTTCATTTCAGAAGAAATCAACACCTCTTCTACCGGACCCTGGATGAAAATTAAGTCCAAATTAATCTTCACCCATGTAAAGAAAAAAGTTTGAACTTTTGGAAAGAACTGTGGAAAAACTCAGTGGAACACAACAAAACGCCACCTGGATCAAAGTTATTCAACAACAAACAGCATGAAACAAAACGGAAAATATTGTAATAAAAACTGACATTGTGGCAAAACAAGCAAAGAAGATCAAGAACTGGAGTGCTCCTGGTCTGCATAAACTTCATGGATACCGGCTAAAACACTTGACCCACCTCCATCATCGCATGGCCACTCAATTTGATCAAATGCTTCAAAATGGAACAAGCAAAGAATGGTTAACAGCTGGTTGAACATACTTGATAAGGGAAAAGATCAACTTGATATAGATATATCAAATGGGGATTTAAGATCACTTCACCGATGAGCTTGGGTGGCCATGATGCCAGTGCAGGATACATCTAGTCAGGTTATTATGCTATGTCAAAGTCGGGACAAGGCCCGATAGAAGAGCGTGAGAAAGAAGGGTAACCTGCATTATTTTCCTTGTTTGTGCTAAATAATCTTCTGGCAATGAATTAATTTATAGGAATATCACAAATTTGTTCTGGCAAACTTATTTTTCCCCATGTCTTCATGACATAGCATTGATTTCATCCTGACCTGAACCCATACACGAGCAAGAGTAAAGTCATCTGTTAGCTGTTCCATTGTTCAGTAGTATTTTCCCATTTAAGCAGGCAACAAGCCAGGGTTTTTCACTGAATGCAGTCTGATATTTCATTGACTACCCTGATGACCCCCTAAGGTTTAGCCACCCAACCATATTGGTCAGTTTAGGCCAGAGTTCCTCAACATTGGCAACTTGAAGATATGTGAACCTCAACTCCCAGGATTTCCCAGCCAGACATTAGTCTGATGCAGGCACACCCCACTCCTCCAGTACTTGTATACTGCCTTCAGGGCAAGTCTGTATGAGCAGCAGGAGAGCAAAATCGGCCTTCCTTCTGAATCTACCAGATCATCATGATAGCTCAGAGACTCGGGATCAGCTTGGGTAGCAGTTGAAGTAAAAGCTATTGATGGCACAGGAAGTTGGACAACAAAATATGAGAGAGGGGTGGGGAGGGAGGGAGAAAGAGAGAATGCTCTGCGGACTCATGATGCAACTCTTCCTACCATAATTCTGTCAGCTGTTGTTCAAGTTGTTTTTGAATCAAAGTTTGTCCTCTATAGCTTCTGACTGCACCTAAACAAAATACATGGGCAAAAATAGAGCACTATCCCTGACAAATGGTTCAACCTGCCAGTCTAGCCACTTACTAAAACTCACCTCCCCATGATCCCACTCTTGAGATACTTTAAGGAGAGTGATTAGTGACTGCTTTCTTACCAACGGTGAAATTTGTTGAAGTGAATAGAAAGTCAGCTGAGAGAATCCACCAACATTAATGTGCCTGTACACCATAAATCAGGGCTCGCCCTTTGCCGGGGACATTGCCAGTGGGAGTGGTCAATGTTATGTAGTTAATAGTCTTATGCTGGTTCAAGAGCTGATGGATAACATTGTATGTTGACATCGAGAAGAGCTTGAGTAAATGTAAATTTCTGGTTGATTTAATTGGAAGTAAGAGAACATGAATTTAGCTGAGTTAGCTAGCTCACAGAACTGGGGAAGAGATTGGAGTAAATGTGTTGATGTAGAGAGATTTGGGAGGATGACCTGCTTGCAGAACATTCTTTACAGAATCTTCTTTGCAGAATGACAGAGTTGGAAGGGACCTTGGAGGTTTTCTAGTCCAGTTCCCTGCTCAACCAGGAGACCCTGCACCATTCCAGAGAAGTGGCTGTCCAATCTCTTCTTAAAAGTCTCAGATAATGGAACACCACAACCCTGGGAGGCAAGTCGTTCCACTGATTGATTGTTCTCACTGTTAGGACATTTCTCCTTAGTTCTAGTTCCTTTCCTTGAGAGAAAGAGTTTGCTTTCTGTGAAATAGATATTTTGTGCTATTTTGTGCTTTGTACAAGCATTCTCCTGGAATAGAAAACTTGAGTCAAATGAATTGCTTTGTGTCTGGAGCTTCTGTCCTACCTCTATCTTGTAATTGGCTCTTAGAGTGTATTTGCTCTTTAGCCTCCCTAGTTTCCAGCTTTCCTTCCGTGGTAATTGCTGCTAGTCTTGTCCAGCTGCCACTTGCAAAGAGATTCCAGATTTTGAGTGACAGCACAAGCAATCCTTCTTTAAGAACCCATGTGGTTCCATGGTTGTCAAACACATAAAGGTTAAATGATTATCTATAATCCTAGCATGATCATGAATCACAATTTGACCCAAATAGAATGCCATCATTTCCAACAGAGCAAGGAATTCTTCTAGTTAGTTTGAAAAGCAGGCGTGGACATGTCTATCTTCTGGTAGTTGGAGAAAAGGGGAACATGGGGAAGGCATCACTGTGAACTTTACTGCTGCCTAACGTTAAGGGAGGTTGAGTGTCAGGCAATCTTATAAACCGTCTGTAAATGAAGAGGTCAGATATTTAGCAAAATTTGTCCAGGGGTGGGATTCAGCCGGTTCGGACTAGTTCGGGTGAAACGGATGCTAATTTTACATCTGGTTTGCCAAACTGGTAGTTGGGAGGATGGACTGACCCTGCCCATCCCTCCCCTCTCCTCCCAGGAGTCTCAACACAGCCCATTCATCATGCCAGGTAAGTGCAGGGCCCACATGGAGGCTCTGGGAGGGCGAAAAATGGGCCTCCCGGAAGTCCCAGAAGTCCGGAAATGGGTATGTTTCCAGCCTCCGGAGAACCTCCAGAGCCCGGGGAAGGCCATTTTTGCCCTCCCCGAAGTTCAAGAAAAGCCTGGGGAGGGTGAAAACTGCCACCATGCCGCTGTGGTGCAGGAAGCTGAGTATGCCACGCCCCCATGGCCATGCCCACCTAGCAAACAGGCAGAGACCCATTTGTTAAAATTGTCAATCTTACCCGTGGATTTGTCCCTTAGCAGGCACTAGCAGGGAGACAGAAAGAGAGGGGCTATGCTTACCCCTCCATCTCCATCCACATCTGCTTGCAGTCCTTTGCAGCTTATCCCCAAAGGTATGTGGCCCTGAGCAGAAAAAGAGTTCTTATTTTTGGTAGAATATTATTTCTGATGGGATAACTACAGGTCTGTAATCTACTATGTGGAGCCTGGTTGAAGGAATACATATTTGAAAAAACTGTAATCGCCTGAACTTCAGGGAAAGCCAGTCAGGATCACGGTGACTAAAACTGTGACTGATCTCTGGCACCCATACCGGGAAACTAAGATTACCAGAAAAATAAAGGGGGAAAAAAATGGAACATTTTTAGACCTAGTGATGTGGGATGCCAAGAATGTTTCCTGCATTCTCAAAGAAATAGCCTTTTATTTCCTTTTGAGTTTTATGACTCTTTTTGTCTTCCTTCCTAAACTTTCTCTCTTAAATAGAAAAATATACAAGAAAGCTTCTTCCCTGCTTCCCATTATGGAGAAGCTACTGTACTGAGAATATGGGTATGACAGAGTAAAGGGTCAGAGCTTAATTGTTCTGTTGCAGGGGTATCAAACTCAATTCCATTGAGGGCCACATCAGGGTTGTGTTTGACCTTGAGGGGCCGGGTGGGCATGCCCAAGGTGGGTGTGGCCAGCTCGACATCACTCGTGTCAGGGGCCCTTGTGGTGGCCTGTGCTTGCGGCCCTCCCAAGCTCCATTTTCACTGGCAGACTGTGGGCTGGTCTGTCGCTGCTTCCAGGGCAGCACCACAGGCCAGATCTAAGCACCCTGTGGGCCGAATCCAGCCCCGGGGCCTTGCATTTGATTCTCCTGTTCTATTGTATTCTCAATTAAATGATAGAAAATTTGTCAGAAGGTCATCTAACAATTGTTCTATCAAACTTGTCTGGAGAAAGATGCTCTGTTAATCAAGCACGGTTTACTATGCAGCCATATTTAGACTACAAAAACCAAACAACCACTAGAGGACAGCAAAGAGTTATTGTTTTCTTTGTCTCTTTGTTGCCATCTACTGGTCTTCAGAATTGTTACTGCCCTGGTATGCTAAGCCTAGGTTTTGTTGTGGTCCGCCAGCGGCCTGTGGAGCTGGCAGCAGAGTCAGACAGTGAGGAGATAGGGGAGGAATATGGGCCTGTCCTGAAATCTGGGGAAGGCTTGGACAAGAGCTCTGCATCGAAGGCAGAGAGGGGGCCAGGGTTATCTGGGAATTATGTACTGCCTATGGAGTCTCCAAAGTCTGACATCAGCAAGGCAGAGGAACAGGGGGAGACTGTTCCCAGTGCGCGCATGCGCAGAGCTGTCAGAAGGCAAGAACAGTTACAACAAAAGGGATGACTTGGGACTAAGGCTTGGAGATGATTGGCTCCTCCCATAAGAAATAAAAAAAGAGAAAATGGACGTGAGCCTTTGCAGGAAGCAACTTTGTTCGTTCTGGTCGGTTTAAACTCTGAAGCTCTGTTTTGATTCTGTGCTCTGTTCGACCTTGCAAAACTAATTAGCAACAAGGTCTCTGCCAGCATTTCAAGGGAGATAAAGTTGGGTGCTTATCAGCCTTACCCTGAAGTACTGTGGTAGACTTCTGTCGGACTATTCACAAACTGTTTGTAACTCATTATGGGCTGTGAATGAACATAAGTCAGAGCCGTTTAAATAAAAAGAGAGTTTTTGGGACTAATTGTTGGGCAATGCCAAAAATGACTATATATGTCTCTCTCACACAGAAACCAATGTTGCATCAGTTTGAGAAATATTTTATTTACTTAAACAGTGACTAATATCCTCCCCAGTACATCCTTGTATCACAGCTTTCACATAATTATTCATATTTTTTTAAAAAAAGAATTCTAGTAATTGTCAGACAATAATTTGAAGCTTGTTAAGAGCAACTTTTGCCAGATTTTCCTTAGTCTGTTTTTTTCATATTTCATATATTATACCAGTGTCCCCCAAACATTTCGGCACCAGGAACTGTTTCTGTAGAGAGAGGTTTTTCTGTGAACCGGAAAGGGCGTAGTTTCACGTGCTGCCTGCATCCTGCAGATGGGGCTTTGCTTGTTTGCATGAACCAGTGCAAACCGGTGCTGGTCTATGGACTGTGAGTTCTGGACCTCTGGATTGGACAATTGGCATAATATATCTTGATTTTACCAAAGCGTTTGACTATGTATCCCTTTGATGCTTTGATTAGCAAGCTAGATAAATGTGAACTAAATAATGATATGACAGTTCAGTGGATATATGGGGGCAGGGATCTAAAAATCATACGCAGAGAGAACTCAGCAATAGTTCTTCATCAAGCTGGAATAATTTCCTAGGTGTTTGCTACAGGCTGGCATTTTGATCCCTCAATAATATTACAGTATTAAAAACTTGGACAAAGATATGAAGGGAATGCTTATCAAATATGCCTACACAAAGTTCTTCACTTGGGCAAGAGAAATTAAATGAATAGGTGCAGGTTGCAATATGTGTTGGGGGGTAGTTACCTAGCTTGATAGTATTACTTATGAAAAATATTGGAATAGTGCTGGACTGCAAATTGAATATGAATCAGCAATATGATGTAGCTGGGGAAAAAAGGCAATTGCAATTGTAAATTGTAAGGATAGATTCTTTTTTAAATCATAGGAAGCAATGATCTCATTTTATTCAATTTTGTTAAGATTTCATCTAGAGTATTTTGCCTCATCCTCGGCATGAGATTTTGTGAAAGATTTGAATCATTAGGAAGAGTTTCAGAGAAAAGCAACAAAGATAATCCTGGAACTCGTAATAAGGTCCTATGAAAAGAGAACGAGGGAACTCAGCATGCTTAGCCTTGAGAAGGGAAAATGAAAAGAGATATGATAGCACTCTTCTAGCATCAGAACGGATGTTGTATAGAAGGTCAAGACATGTTCCCAATAACTCCGGAGGGCAAGCCATTGAATAAGGACATTTAAGTTACAGGAAGGCAAAATCCCACTCAATATTCGGAAAAATTCCTAGCAGTGAGAGAAATTTGACAGTGGAACCAATTACTAAGGGAAGTGACAGGTTCCCCTTCATTGGGTGTCTTCAAGCAAAAGCTGGACAGCCATCTGTCATGGATGCTTTCATCTGGAACTGAGGATTGGAGAGAGTGGTTTAGATGGCCCCTTCCAAAACTAGGAAGTAAAAAACAAGCAAACAAAACCAAACCTGAGGTACAAATCAAATCAACCTGTATTGCCTGTATAAAGACCAGCAAAAGGAGTGTGAGGTCCCAAAAATTAAAATACATAAAAATGCCTAAATTAGAGCAATGTCCTATCACTTTACAAATATGATATTCTATATATGCATTCTAAAAAATTTTTATCTACTGTAAAACATTATGTCTATTCCCATGTCTGTTTTACTCCTTGGATTTATTATCTAAAAAGTAGAAAACAAGATTGACCTGTTCTGTGATAAGAAACTTTTGATGCAGGATGGATCTATATTAACAATATGGATTTCTGTGTTGCTCTGCAAGTCTGTAATCTTCTTTCTTAGGCTGCCAACAAGCTGTCTATATCTTTCCACTTGTCCGTTTATCTCATTTTCCCCATTTGTCATCACAAGGATCTCTCCTTTTGTTCCTTTTTTCACTCTGCTGCTCCCTGTGATCTACCTGCCACTAATTCTGGAAGTCCGCCCTTCTGCCTATGCACCTGTCCCTTTTCACTCACTTCCCTCCTCCTCTTTCTTTCTTTCTTTCTTTCTTTCTTTCTTTCTTTCTTTCTTTCTTTCTTTCTTTCTTTCTTTTCCACCTCTCTCTTCATCTCTTAGTGTCTTTTGCATGAATCAGTTTAGAAATCATGAGATCATTCTGTTTTTCAGCCTCACTGTGTTGATGGGAACATCACATTAAGGAGCGTGGAGAAGTGACCGGGGGCCATTGGGGTGACACTGACACCCCCTTTCCTCTGCCCTCCCTGTTCCTTTCCAACTGAGTATCAATGGAGGCCTTGTTGTCCAAAAGGAGAATGAGAGAAGCAAATAAAAAGGCGGAACATGTGATCTCATTGGCTTTATTTAGCTCTCCTTCCCGCCTTTCCTTATCCATCGACAATCATCTAAATAAGAATCCATAATCTGCCTTCCTTTGCTCTAAAATGAGAGGATGTCACTTTCAAAATTTGTTTAAATATTTGGGCAATGAAGGCATTTTTTATTCCATTAATGAACAAATTACTGTTGAAAGACATATTTTTCATATTTCTAAGTTCATTATGTGATACCACTCAACCCAATTAATCAGAACCCTATCAACAATCTGATTCTTGAATAATAAGGTCAACAATTGAAATATATTTAATTAACTTTTACTGCAAAGTGGAAACAAAACTTTAGATAATATTCTGATAGTAAGGAAAATTTCACTCCATGTCAGATATACTCCATGCCCATCAGAGGACAGATATAACTCCATTACTCCTCCAGATTTACTTTTGACTAAACCAGTCTTGGTAGGAAATACATCACCAAATATTAGGAGATGAGTATGCTAATTTGCATAATATTTTCTTGGACTTGTTTATTAAGAATAAATTACTACTTTCAATGGGAAATACAATATATCTGATTGGAGTATGGTCAGGATAAAGTCAGGTTTGATTCTTCCTTTAGAAAGGCTAAAGTAATTGCTTTAAGTGAATGGGGAAGACAGAAAAAGACAACAGCTCAATGCAGCCTATTCCTGCAACCTCCATATCAGTCAGTCAGTCAGTCTGTCTGTCTCTATAGTTTTCTTACTCAGAGTTAAGGCATTTGGGGAGTGTTGGAGAAGTAAGGCTTTCATGGCAGCCAGCCAGTTGGATTAGAAACTTATGTGCAGGTGGGCTGGGAACAGGGCCAGGCACAGATTCAGACATAATAGTACCTGCAGATTTGTCTACCTCTAACAAGGATTCCTCTAGTCATACTCGTTGATGTCCAAGTTCAAAGTTCTTGATCTTTTTTCCTAATAAGGGTCTTTAATCTGGATCCTCTAAAGTGGATTTGGATTGGAGAGCTCGCAAATAGAGGAAAATGGTTCAAATGATGCTCTCCTTTTACAATTTTTATATTGCCGATTGTCTTCTTCAAGTGGTCACCCCAAATCCTGGAAGAAACAGGGGGGGGGGGGAGGAAACTTTCTTCTGGACATTTCAGACGACTTGTTGTTTCCTTATCAATGTCTTGCACACAAATTATCTAAAGAATCCACTTTATGTTCTGCATGGATAACACTAGACAGTTGGTAATACCAATCCACTACTATTGCATTTTTAAGAAAAATGATTTGGGATTCTGAATGGCAGTTGACCAGTGGTGCACAATCTGCAACCATAGGCCTCCAAGATAACTTTGGTTGTGGCTCTCAGAGCCCTTCCAAACGATGCCACAAAGCAAAACAGAAAGAACGAATTACTGATATCATGAGAAATAACCAATAAACAACTAATGTAGGGGTTTCCACCTTGTTCCTATATATTTATATAATCCGTGTACTACTAATAGAAGTTGGGTTTATTCACAACAGAAAAGGATTTAGTTGAGATTTCTCATTGTACATTGCAGAAAAATACAAATGTTGAACAACAAGGTGTGATCTAGGCAGAAGCATCTGCAGAACTAACCACTTTTCTCACAATGACAAAAGCCATGTCACACAACCTTCATCCTGTTCCATCCCCTTGCCAGTTCCTGCAGGTGTCTCTGCATCTAGGCATTCATAAAAACAAATTCTACAGATGGCAACCACAAGATCAGCGTTATCACTAATCCAAGTTTCAACCAGAGGTTTTTACACAGAAAACTAGCCTCTATGAGAAACCAATTGGTTCTAATTATTTTGAATCAGAGTACAGGACTGTTAGAAGGAACTCCTAGTTTTCAAGTGAACTATCACAATGTACTGCTTTGAACTCAAGCACGCTTTTGCCTTTTTGTACGTTGATTCTCATTCCGATACTTCTTCTATAGGCTAAAAGAATATCTTGATTTATGAGGAAGCCCAGTTTTCAGGATGAGGTTCAGCAAGCCCATCTTCATATTTTAGAAGCAATTGGAATCTAGGTTTTTCCAACCTCAATCTGCTTTTGGAAAAGAAAACCTATGAGCCTTACCAAGGTGATTAATAGCCTGGCATTACAACCATTTGGTCCAAAACCTTCAAAACTCTTTCCTATCACAGATTGATTCTCACTGTTTACCCAGTTCTGGAGACTGTTCATTTGCAATCCCTAGGAAAGATATCATATGCATGTATTGGATTGAGTAGATCTGTTTCCATTTTGACTCATCCACTTAATGGGACACTCCCATTGCAGAAAACCTTAAGATCCCACTCAAATAATAACCAGAGAAATACTTGCCATGATTATGGCTTGGTCATTTTTTTTGTCATTCCATAGCTAGTTGGCAGCCAAGAGGGGTAGAGGCCAGAGCTGGAGGATTGGGGTGAGGAAAGGAGTCTGGGAGGAGGGAACAAAAGATTCCTTTGTAGTACAAGAAGAGAAGAAAAAAGGGAAAGCATCACCAAATGCCCAGAAGCCATGTTTGTAACAAGAGAACTATTCTCTTGAATTCTTAAAAAACAATTCCGAGCAAAAAGAGCCTGGCTGAATTAACCCTTCACGAGGGCGATGCAGTAGTGTGTGAGAGGAAGGCACAATAGTTATATTCTTAATGTTAAGGAAATTATTTGAAAATGAGGAGAAGCCATGATTAGTTTCATCATGTCTGACCTCAGTCGGGACATAAAGGTTTATTAAAGCAAGCCTTAAAACTGATTCCATAATTATGAGAAACACCCCACCCCACCCCAAGATATTGTGTTTTCTCTTATTCTAAGCTCAGATGGCAGATTGTTCCTAGCCAACCTGAGGATTTCATTACTGGCTAATCGTCATTAGTGCTACCACTCAAAGTTTCCCAATATTAGCTGGATGGAAGTTGATCAATCTACAGAACAATATATTCAGAATATATCTGTCTCTACATCCAAAACTATTTGGGGGAAAAGTCACTGGAGAATTGGTAACATTAAATTATGGAAAATATTTAGGCAAGAAAAGTTCATTAATCCACTCAGTGTGAAAAATCCTCTTTTTTATTGCTACCACTACCTGTTCTTTGTTCTTGTTGTGGCCCCTCAGTGGCCAGCAGAGCTGGCAACAGATTCAGATAGTGAGGAGGTTGGGGAAGAACATGGGCCCATCCTGGAGTCTGGGGAAGGCTCTGATAAGGGCTCTGTGTCAGAGACAGAAGCCATATGCCAGTTATCAGCTGCCTTTAGTGTCAGACATCAGTGAGGCAGACAAACAGCTGGAGCCTGTTCCCAGTGTCCGCATGTGTAGAGTTGCCAGACAAAGGAACAGCTAAAGAACAGGAGTCGACTTGGGAGTAAGGCAACAGGTGGATGATGAATGACCCCTCCCAGAGGAAATAAAAGAGGAGCGAAAGGGGAGTGGAGTTTGCAGGAGACAATTAGTTCGATTAATTGGTTCGTGACTCTCCGGAAACTCCTTGCCAAGTTTTGTAGATATCAGCCTGTCAGCTCTCCAAGCCAGATAAGGTCTGTGACTGTAAATCCTCCCTTGAAAGACTTTGCTGGATGTGAATGAGCAGAATTCACAGTAAATTAATAAGAGGGTTTTTATCCGGATCAGGAGTTTGCTTCATGCTCTTGGGAAGCCTAGGTCAGAACAGTTATCCTCCTGAGCCCAATCACAGCCCCATTGTCAGAAAGAGATGGCAAGGCAATTCCTTCCTTCCCTAAGCACTGTTACTGTTCCTATGCTTGACAAGGGGTGATAAAAAAAAAGTTCAAATCATGCTCTCATTTTCATCGATTTAGACATATTTGGCAAATGCCCAACTTTCAGATTCCAATCCTGAACACTGAATTGCACTTGCCTCTGGAATATTAAATGCTGAATGTCTATGGTACTTTATATTTATGACGTTTGATACTTAGTCCTCAAAATAGTTTTAGATAGTTTAGCCAGTTGTGGGGATAACCGTAAAGCACAGTTTAACTGGACATTTTCGTTGTCATTGTTGTTCTGTGGCTTTCCAGTAAGATTCACATTTTCAGAATGGAATTTTTAATGTCACCTATTTCAGCACAATCTCACTGTTTAAGACTTGTGTTCGTTGGGCCACCCTTGTAATTCAAAGGAATGGGACACAATCAGTGGGACTAATCCCCATTACAGCTGAGCTAAAACTAAGGGAGGAGAATCACTTTGCTGTGTGGCTCAGTGAAAGTATCAGGGACAAATCAGACATGTGACAGTACTGATTATTCAGACTTCTGATTACTTGGAATGAAGCAGAGCAAGCAACAAATTCTGCACTTTAATATTTCCAGGAAACCAAACCAGTGAGACCTCAATTTTCTGGATAATGATGATATTGTTGTCCCTGGAAATATCCTCGAAACCCAGCATAGGGGCACAACAATAGACCGTGGCAAGACTAATGATTTCTCCGAAGGAGCTGTGTGATCTTCCCGGTTACTGGTCTCTATATTCCTGGTGCCCTTTGTGCTAGAAAGCCCTTAGACGTTTCAGAGACATGTGGGTTGGGTGGGATGATAGGCAGATGATGATGATGATGCACTCTGATTTATGCTTTTGCTTTCGTAAATACGAGATCACATGTGTTGTGAGTGTGTATAGTTCAGCAGCACTTCGAGGAAATCATGTGGAAGCATGACCCCATCACTCCCTTTGATCTCCTTTGCCTTCACTTTAGGCTTTACAACTGCTACCAATAGTAACTCTTGCAAGGGATCTGAGATGTTTCTTGCTATGTACCTCTGCTCATCAATATTTTCTCTGCCAAATTCCCTATGCATTTGTTATATCACTGAATTCAGATTATCTCTATACATATTGCAGTCTAGATATGGGAATTAATTACTTTGTGACCTGCTTTATATTCAACTCATAAATCACAGTATGGTGTGTTTGATTTGTGTTACTTTTTTAAATTTTCCCAACAAGGAGGCTGTTGATTGTGCAATAATATAACCAAAAGAGATAACAAAAAGTTAGAGCCTTCTTTCTGGGTTTTCTATGGGTTGCAAGGCCGTGTGTGTGTGTGTGTGTGTGTGTGTGCGTGCGTGTGTGTGTGTTGTTCCAAACGATAATTGCATGATCACAGCCTTGTCTCTTTTTAAAAAGTGTGTTGAAAGGGGCAGGGCATCATTCCCATGGCCGCAGTTACCTCTTCTGGAATACCCTTAGTGAATTCAAAGCAAAAACTATTTTAAACACTTACATTATTTTTTTTAAACATGAAACATTGCACCAAACAAAATTGATGATTTGCTGCTTTATTTTGATGACGCTAGAAGAGGTAGAGGGAAGTCTGCTAAAATGAGGCTTAGTGGCTTCAGGAGGTAAGAGAACTACAGGAAACAAATTCTACTGCAAATCAGAAATTATGGGCTGTCATTGGGTGAGTTTAGCTACTTGTGGCTTGTTCAATAACTGAAGAGTAAAGCAAGAAATATCTTAGTGCAAATGTTGAGCTATCGCTTAAGAGGTTTTGAATGGGGCTATGATCCACTTTTTCCTGACTGAAATCCCCTCCCGCCTCCAGCTGCTTTTAGCTGCAAGAATAGAAAGAGAAATAGAGAAAGGAAGCCCTTAAACCATATTTTTTCTATTTTCCCTTTTGTAGCTAATTGAAGTTGGGAAGGAACAGAAAAGGAGATTTAAATCAGACAACTGATATGGTATAGTAAGGAGGAACAGACTATAATCTATCCTTAGAGACATAATCTTTCCCAGCTTCTGCTTCTTCTCCCGATTGAAGGTTATTCATACTACTCTTGGCTTATATTCAGACATTATACAAACAAATATTTATGAATGTCTGGAGTTCATACATTTGTGTTAAACCCTAATTGCTTTAATAATGGTTTGTTAAACAAAGCATTAATACTAAATAAGCAACAACATAAATTAACATGATATATACATCTTGCTATTTATCACTTCCTATTTAAGAGCCTAACCATACAGCATATATAATTATTTAATCAAATCAATCATTTTAGATGAAATAATAAGTTGAAATTTAATGCAGAGAATGAAAATCAATGGACAATCCAGGAAATCATATATTTACTTTATGTAATATTTTTTTTTGTAAATAATTATAAACCGTGAGCAGGAGGACAATAGGAATGAACTGATCTGGAAATATATTCCGATCAGTTTATTGAAACGTATGTGTGAGCATGCATGTATAGGAGTTTTGGGTTTCTTTCATTGTACAATAATCTAATAACATGACCACATGGCCTAAGTTTTTGTCTAACAAATTTTTAGTACACACAGGAATAGCCAATACCCTAGATCCAAAAAGCTCAGGACCCAAAAAGGTCTTGACAGACTTGAACAATGGACCCTATCCAACAACATGAACTGTAATGTGGAGAAAGGCAAGGTTTTACAATTAGGCAGGAAAAATCAAAAGTGCAAGTACAGATTAGGCGAAAGCTGACTCAAAAACAGTAATTGTGGGAGAGAGCTTGGAGTCCTAGTGGACAATCACTTAAAACATGAATCAGCAGTGTGCAGCAGCAGCCAAAAAAGCCAATACAATCCTTGGTTGTATAAACAGAGGCACAGAATCAAAATCACGTGAAGTATTAGTACTGGCTCATAAAGCCTCAGGAAGGCCACACCTGGAATCCTGCATCCAGTTTTGGTCCCCACATTACAAAAAGGATGTTGAGACTTTGGAAAAAGTGCAGGGAGGGGGGACTAAGATGCTTAAAGACCTTGGGGACTAAAACAAATGAAGAACGGTTGTAGAATTTGGGTTTGGCTAGTCTAGAGAGAAGAAGGACTAGCAGGGACATGATAGCAGTATTCCAATATTTGAAAGGTTGCCATAAAGAGGAGGGATCAACTTATTTACCAAATCACCCGTAGGACAAGAAACAATGGATGGAAACTAATCAAGGAGAGAAGCAACCTGGAACTAAGGAGAAATTTCCTAATAGTGAGGACAATTAACCAGCTTGTTTTCAGAGGTTGTGGAAGTTTCATCACTGGAGGTTTTTAAGAAGAGACTGGACAGTCACTTGTTTGAAATGGTATAGGCTCTCCTGAGCAAGGGGTTGGACTAGAAGACCTCCAAGATCCCTTCCAGTTTATTCTGATTCACACACACACACACACACAACATATAAACATACACACACCACACAAAAGAGTTTTTAAAAAGTCAAGGAGGCAGTAGTGGGCACACTGTTGAACCCTCACTATTTTTCCCACATGCTTTGTGCATATAATGTACATAAAAAGGGGACAAGGCGGCTGTATGATTGTGGATACCCTTATTGCTTTGTTGACCTTCCTTATGGAGATTTATATATATATATATATATATATATATATATATATATATATATATATATATATATATATATATATATGCATACCAGTGGTGGGTTGCAGGTGGTACGCCCCGGGACAGGCATACTGGAGCCTGCCCGGAGCACCAGGTACCATTCTGGTACGGTGCTCCGGAAGATCCCATCCACCCGCCCGAGCTCCTTACCTGTCCTTTAAAGCCTTTGGCGCTTCCGTGCACGTGCATGGCATGTACAGCGCCTGTGTGATGCTCTGCAAAGCAGCTGGAGCATTGTGGAGGCTTGCGGAAGTGTCGCTGGCAGCTACAATGCATGTACGCACCGCACGCATGTATGCGCACACTGCGCGCGTCCAAGTGGGTGACGCCAGGCCCATTCCAACTGTACCAGTTGGAACGGGATCCGGAACCAACCACTGGTGCATACCCACATCCCTATTAAATAATTCCATTTGAGGTAAACAATAGTATCAGAGTGCCAAAATAGAGTACAAAATGTTAAGCTAAAAAATTAAAGGCGAATCAAGAAAAAGGAAAAAACACTTAGTTGAATCTTGTTTATACCAAAACCATTCATTTTATCTTTCAATCCTTGTTAACCTAACAAATAATCATGTTCTTTATACATTGCACTTTGCATTTAAGATTCTTGCCCTTTCCTTTTTGACGATTTCATCAAATACGTCAACCACAACTTTATGGTCTTCCTCCATTTCTCAGCCCATTTACTCTTGCTTCATATATTTGTTTTGCAATTTGATTCTCACTGATTTCTGAGCTTTCTCCTATTTTATTTGAAGTGTGACTTCACTATTTTTCTTTGGGATCAACTGAGACTTTCACATCATTTGACAAAGATGAAGGAATGTAACTAGCAAAAGATTCCAGTGGGCTCCTTGGTACTCTCAGAGCTTTCTTGAAACATCTGCAAGAAAACAACCAAGCTCTGAGAGCACCAAGGATCCCACAGTTCAACTCTGAGTCACAAGTATTCTCTTCTGACAGTAAAATGTTCCAGATTAGAGAGTCTTGCTTGCATAGAAAAGCACAAGCATGCTTTAAGGAAAATTGGGCTCCTGATGTGCTTGTGGCAAACAGGACAAAATGTCTCAGCATTGACCATTACAGCCCTTACCACTGAATGCTGTATACATTGTACCAATATCTAAGGCTGGTGATCTATATAGTACACCATCTTACAGAAAAGTCAACAATGAAAATATTTTCTTTATCATTATTTTCAAAGCATTTTTAAAAGGAACACTAATTAAACTTTTCTTCAGTCTTTGCTTACTACTTAATAGACTAAAGCAGGGGTATCAAATTCAATTTCATTGAGGGCCGCATCAGGTTGTGTTTGACCTCAGGGGGTCAGGGTGGGCATGGACAGCTCAATATCACTCCTGTCAGGGGTGCCTTGGTGGCCTGTGCGCTCTGCCAGTGAAAGCAGGCTCTGAGCTCCGTTTTTGGCTGCCATGGCCCCCTGCAACCGTCTGTCAGTGAAAACGGAGCTCGGGAGCCTGCTTTCGCTGGCAGAGTGCACAGGCCACCACAGGCATCCCTGACAGGAGTGACATTGAGCTGGCCATGCCCGCCCTGGCCCCATGAGGTCAAACGCAATCTGATGCGGCCCTCAATGAAATCGAGTTTGACACCCCTGCCTTACGGAAACTGATCAAAGCAATAAGCTCTTTAGAGAACCATATGCTTTAAGTTCAATAATGGCAGCATGAAGGGACTTAGTCTTAATTCACCACCTACTCCAATCTACTAGTTGTCCAGGTAGTTCATCAATTTTTAGTAGCACAGTACTTCCTTGAACTTCTCCATAGCATGGCATCTCAATTCTATGAACCCATCTCTTCTTCTTCCTGATTTCCCCCTAGATACCTCTTCTATCTCTAAATTAATCTATTTAAAAGTTAATGCAGCAGTCCACTTCATCAAACTATTAAGTAATTTCTTGTCTATACTGCTGTGTTTATGTTAACATAAAGTAAATCCATGAAACTTTGGAAAGGTGAATTCAATGGACTGAAGACTTGCCTGCACTCGCCACTAATGAGCAGATTGCCTATATAATGTAGGTCAAGCATCATGAAATATGTGACTCAAATTTCATTATACTTGACTATGTTTATAAGGGATCTGCTCAGAAGTGGCAAGTGCTTCACTATCATCTTCGCTGTTATTTTCGTTTTTGGCTTTTTAAACTTTTGTTATTCATTAAAAAGCAAAAAAATAAATGAAAATGTAAATCCTTGGAACATGATTTTTTCATTTTGCTTTATGAACTAAACTAAAAGTTCTTGTTTGTAACTACAAGAAGTTTTTTGAGTTTTTTTCTCAATTGTGTGTAAACTTAAGTCGATACTGAAATAATATATCCCCAAATTATAATTTAGGGGATGGTTCATTAATTAAGAGAATAACAACATAAAAATCAGCTTTGGGATGGTCTATCACATTCATTACATCTTTAGTAGCATAATTTGTTAAATTTTCTTACAGTTTTTAATGAGTTCCCCCTGAGTTTTGTTCAGTTTTATTTATTTATTATAGTTGAGTATTTTGGCATTCTATTTTTTTTGTAATGTTCTAAACTAAGAAAAAATACAGTTTAAAAATAAAAAAATATGCTATGTGTGCATCTTAGTTAAAATGTCCCACACTGTTATGCAGCCATGCAAATACACACGTATTTGTTTATAAAGAAAAGATGCTAGTTGTGGCATTCTTCCACGTTTCCCACTAGTGCACAAGAAGTTGTTTCTTACCTTTAGTGTCTTAGTTGCTGTTCCAAATAGATTACAATGAAATCCCACAATTATGTGGCTGGTGATAGCAAGTAATTCTTATTATGTTCCAGCACCCTTTTCCATCCCATTACCTTCAACATCTCTTATATCTGGTATTGTAGCTGAAAGCAACAAAGTTGCTACAAAATATATGTATTGTTTATAGAATTTATGGACTCATATGTGCACCTGGTTAAAACAAAAAAAATCATCCACATTTTAACCTAGTATATTAACAAATTTGACCCATTTGAATTATAATATAATGTATCATTTAAGCTCAGAAAGATGGATTTAATAAATCATGTGTAAGCTTGATGTTGAGTTGGCAAAGTTAGAGCTGCAACCAATTCTGCAATTCTGTTTCTCTTTTAATCTCACCAAAATTAATTTATGTTTCTATGTTATTATAATAACAGGTCCTGCTATGGCTTCTGTAGCCTAATATTAGCTAGTATTAGATCTTCAAAATCTCGCTAGGATGCTTTTTAAATTTTGCTGTCCAAGATTCTTTGATTTTCACTTCCTTTTTTGTCTATGAAATTTTTTGACAGATGATGGATGCAATTTTCTACCAGTAAAAAAAACCACTACACCAAATATTTGTTTATTTATTTTATGTCCCATTTTCCAGATGGCTGCCAATGTGGTTCACAATAATGAAATTAAGTGTAAAGTATAATTACATTGCATTGACGAAATGAAAAGTATCACTCCTGTGAACGAGCCATAGAGCTTCATCAGGCATAAATCCTTTTATCTTCACTATTGGTTCAGAACTGGGAGCGTGCGCGGCACTTCTGCGCATGCGCAGAGCATCCATGATGATGTCTGGGCGGGTGGGTGGAACCTCCCGCCGCCACCACTACCAGTTCACCCAAACCAGGGCAAACTGGCAGAATACCACCTCTGTGCTTTATGTGAACTGTTACAATCACCATCTTGACTTTCTGACCATAATTTGCTGACATCCCTGTTAATAATTATAGTCTCTTTCATCTAACCTAATGCTTTAAGGATCCCCTACTCCCATTTAAAGCTATATTTATATTTTAAAGTAACATTTAATTTTTTAAAACACAATCTAAACATCAAAGGCTGGGCAATACCTTCACTAAGAGAATAGAAGAGCATGAGCAAATTTTTGAGTTCTCAAGAATTCAGGCTATCACAGAGATCAGAGGAAAAAGCAATATTATTTAGAAGATGTTTTGGTTACAAGGTCTGCAGTTTAAAATCAGCAATAAAAAGGAGGTTATACTATAGATTTGTTAGAGATATATTTTACTGCTGTCAAGTAGCATTCAGTCACCTACTATTCAGCTCTAGAAAAACCTGATACAAATACAGTAGCAAAGCACTGTAATTTGCTAGCTACTGCTTACAAAAATCTAATTGTTTTATAAGGCTGCTAGCTAATCACTCATTATTCTTCTCATAATGTTCACAGGCACTATGGTTTTACTCCTCCACAATCTGCTAAACAGACTTTCATCTACTGAAAGAGCAGTGTATTCAGCATGTGTGACAGAGTCCTTTATACAAGCGAATGTCAAAATTATTAGTACATGGTATTGCCTATTGCCATATAGAAGCATTAATATCTTATTCAAAGCAGAGTTCTCAAGACCCAACTATGATGGACAGCAAATATTCAAGCTGAGTAACAGATCTACAAAGAGTTCTATGGGCAGCTCAATGCGGAATTGTGTTTGTTTTCGTTATTTTATCATATTTATATGCTGCCCAAAAAACTCTGTCCAATATATAACAGATAAAAGCAACAAATATAAAAAAATAAACATAATAATTAACAGCATAAATACACAAACACACACATACACAAACAAACACAAACACACCCACACTATTGCAATTTAGATCAACCACCCCCTGAGTGCATTTCAAACAATTGAATATCCAGCTGCTGTGCCTATCGCTATAAAATCTGGAAAGTACCTAGGTGGGGTATATGTAGGATGGCTGCTTCTGAAGCTTTTGAGTCAATTAAACATTTAATCAAATTGCAAGCAGGTCACGTTTCTAATTTCATTTTTTTGGAAGAAGCTGTTTGTTCTTAAGAGCTGTTTAGTTGAAGCCAGTGGTGGGATTCAGCCAGTTCGCACCACTTCGGGAAAACCAGTTGTTAACTTTCTGAGCAGTTTGGTGAACTGGTTGTTGGACAAAATCATCAGGGCAGAGAACCGGTTGTTAAATTATTTGAATCCCACCACTGGTTGGTGCCTTTTCCCATTCAAGTGGCCAAAAGCCTACAACGAAGCAGATTGGTTTTGAGTTAGCATGCTGTATGAGCACAACCACTGTATTTGTGAAACATGGTTTACGGCATGCTGGGTTAACACCCAGCAGTGGTTTTTCAACAAACCATAGTTAAGGAAACCGTAGCTTTATGCAAAGAGGAATGCCAGCTATTGGTTCTGACAAGGCAGAACCTCTGCCTTTACTTTTGGTTCACCTGTGGAATTTTAAGAGTGGGAGGAAACAGATAAAGTGACTAAATCAGGCTCATAATGAAGAAGTTACAGTTTTCATTCATTTCTGAAAGTTCCCAACAAATGATATTTACTGTATCAGCTTGAAATCTAATTTCCATACCCATTTTTCTCGATGCCTTCAGAATGTTATTTAAACCATCATTCTTCTTCATAAATGAGGGGAACCTGTGCCTATCCAAGGTTGCTGAGTTACAATTACATCCCTCATTTTAGGCCATGCTACCTGGAGATTTGGAATAAAATAAAATAATAAATTTGGGATACTTTGTAATAAAGTGTATTCCCAGATAGGCAGTTCATTTTATATTTATATGAGAGATAAGTTAAATAATACACAAAATATATCTGATGCCTTTGATATATCTGATTTTTATGATTTCAGTAGGAGTAACCAGGATTAGGATGAGAAGCCATGTAAACAAGCCCAAAACTCCCACTCCTATAGAATGGACAAATACTAGCCAAAAATGCAAATAAGTTCATAGATTTTTGTTAGGACTGCAGTCTCTGGGGAAAGCATCTGTTATTCCTGTTTTGATTGTCCCTTTCCTATGGCTATTATTGAAATAGCAAACAATCACACAACAACCGACCACACTGGCACACAAGAGATTTATAATAAGCTAATGAGGAATTGGACAAATTGAAATCCTGATGATGATATTACCTAGTCTGCTAATGAAACGTTCAGAAACTAAATTGAAACAAGCTTGGAGAACAAACCACTGCCAAAATCTAAAACCCGAGCTTACAAGTATTTTCTATTATTTCAAAACAAAGATTTGTGCTAAAGGATTCCCCCCTCCCACACACAGTTTACTACTAAATCAGCTGTGAGAGACAGGCTAGAAATCAGAAACTGTGAGTTCTAGTCCTATCTTAGGCGTGAAAGCCAGTTGGTGCTTTTGGCCCCATCATTTTCTCTCAGTCCACAACGTCAGGCTTGGGTGACAAGCCAGTTTGTTAATTTCTGTCACAGCCCATGGACCAATGGTGTGGACCCTGCACTTGTGGGAAAAATCATAGGAAGGAATAAAATACTACTAAATCAGCTCTAAATATGGGCACTGGCTTAGCTGTATAGATCCAGTATGTAGATGACACCTTCATCATAATAAAAAAAGGAACTAGAGAACACACACAAAATCATCATCACCTTCAAAGGAATAAAATTCACTAGGAAAGAAGAATACAAAGAACACAAACACACTGCAGCAACCTTGAACATCAGAAACAGGAAAGAGATCATCTATATATTGTCAAACAGAATGGATACCCACCAAAAAGTGCCTAACTACTCAACCCAATATAGCCATACCAACACAAGTTGTAAAAAAGTTTACACTGGCATACATCAAAAGCATCTCAGAACCATAGACTGTTATAACTATATGGCATCAACCTAGCATATACACCAACTAAAGCCCTCTAAAATACCCTAAGAAAACCAAAAGACCCAGCATCTCCAGAAGAAAAAAACAGGACTCACCTACAATATACAGGAAGGACTGTAATAGCCACTATGTAGGACAAACAGGCAGAAGACCAGCAGAACACATCCATAAACATCAACTAGCAGTCAGTAGACATGATAGAAACTCCTTGATTTCACAACACATGGACAGAATTAATTATAGCTTTAATTGGAAAACTGTGAGCATCCTAGACCAAGCCAAGTCCCAAAATGCTAGAGAATTCCCAGAAGCCTGGCATTCAGATAAATTGGCCATAAACAGGCACATAGAGATAAACATCTACATGCCATCCAAAGGAGACAATCAAATAGCCAAAAAGGAAACAAAAAGACCAAAACATCTCTGCACCAGCAACCTGTATCCAGATGAGCAGAGATCAACACCAAGATTAACATTAGACCAACCATAAAGAAGCAAACAATACCCCAATCGAGGAACTAGCAAATCAGACAAACAAGCTAAAAGCAAACAACAACCCAAGGAACCACCAAGACCATTCTCACCAATACTGACAGAACAAGTCAATAGCATATAAAATGAAAGCAAACCTCACTCCCTAATAGCACTGAAGTTGTTACCTGGTTTGGTAATGAAATGTCTGCAAGAAAACAACCAAGCTCAGAGCAAGTTCCCCACAGTTCAACCCTGAGCTAATTTATTTTCTATCGTATAGGCTTACCCACATTATGCTTTTGACTATTAAGTATGAAATAATGCATTACCAAAATCTCATATCCTATCTAGGATCACCATTTTTCTGATTGTCATCACATCAGATTTTTAAAAAAATATGATGCTGAAAATGGGGCACCGTGTACAAAGCTGGAGATGTCTCTTAAAACAAAAGGATGTCCTTTAAAGAAGTAAACTTATTTAAGATACAAGCCACTATAGGTAGAGCCATATTGCCACTGCCTCTTGTTCTCCCCACCTGCTCCATCTGCCTTTCAAAGGAAGAATAGGCACATTTGGTGGGAGTTGGAGATGGCGTGGTCTTTTGGGGCATTGGTAAATGCAGAGGCCCAGCTCTCTAAAAAGCAAAGCAGAGAATGGAGCAAGAGAGAGGAGCATAGCTTAGCTCTGTACAGCTGCAGGGCGCTCACAACAGGGCAGAGTTCTCGCAGAATGCACTCTTTGTTCCCAGCCTTTAAAGGGTAGGAGAAACACTTATGCATGGCAAATTAGCCCAAAAATGTATTTCTCTAAAACACCCGATTGTCTAGCCAGCTCTGCAGCTGCAGGGAACTTTCAGTGAGTAAGAGAGAGAGAAGCACACGCGTGCGTGCACGCGCACACACACACACAGAGACACACACATACACTGGTTTGGGGAAATGGGGGACAAGGTGACGGGGCGTAAGAAATTTTGCTTGAAGGGTGAGGAAGCAGAAGATAAATTGTATTTATTTGTCCAAAAGTGGCAAATCTTATATCCCAAGAGAAAAACCTGGCAAAGCCAGGTTAAATATCATCATGTGTGATGATATTTAAAGTTACAAATTAGGGGGAAACTAAATAATGAAGACAGGCTGCATAGATTGAATAGGATAGTAGTTCACTGCTCTGCCATCTTGGAGATTCACTTTTTAAACTAATAAACATTTTCAGAATATGCAATATTTAATTGAAGCAAGTTTAAAATAATGTAGCTAATTGCCATTTTTGCATTCATAGGATCACGACGATTCTTTCTCTATTTTTAATAAATTACCTATTTATTGCTAACATCTTTTCCCTAACCTTATTACACTGGATTTCTGATATCTCATTTATACATTATATTTACATCTCAATATGTACTTTTCCCCTACTAACACGTTTTTATATATTGTAGTGAAACATTAGATGTGATTATTATTTTTCTTCATGTTTTCTATTTAGCAGAAAGTTAGCAGTTTTCCTCCTTAATTTAACTCCTTCCCTTCACACCATCTTTCTTTAATTATTTTGCAATTAATTTTTAGGGAGGGCTGATCCCATTCTATACAGGTAGCCCCTTAATTACAACAGTTTATTTAGTGACCATTCAAAGTTACAACGGCACTGAGGAAAGTGACTTATGACCATTTTTCATACTTATGTCCATGCGGCATCCACATAGTCACATGATCAAAATTCAGATGCTTGGCATTAATTTGTGGCAGTTTCAGTGTCCCAGGGTCATGTGATCACCTTTTGTGACCTTCTGACAAGCAAAGTCAATGGGGAAGCCAGATTCACTTAACAACCTTATTACCAACTTGACAATTCCAGTGATTCACTTAACAACTGTGGCAAGAAAGGTCACAAAATGGAGCAAAATTCACTTAACTGTCTTGCTTAGCAACAGAAATTTTGGGCTCAATTGCGGTCATAATTTGAGGACCACCTGTAATTTCTATGCCTTAATTGGAAGCCATATGAATGAATGATAACTTACCCAATAAGCTTTCCAATTATATCAAATATTTTAATCCATTTTTTTATTCATTTCATTACCCTTTGTCTCCACAGAGGTGTCTAATGTCTATGGATGATTCATTCTTGAAAGTTGACAACAAAGCTTTAGCATCTGGGACAACTAAGCCTTTCTACTGGCACACTCTTACTTTTATTTATATATTTATTTTGCAAAGTGCTTTTTAAATAGCAGTAGAAAAGTTCACTGCCATTGTTCTGACCCCGGTGTGCAAAATTGGGAATTCTGAATGAGATGGATTGGAGGATGTTCTCATTTTCCCAAATGTGTCTTGGAAAGGGGGACATGCCTTGGGGTTAGTTTATTCATTTCCCCTTCTACTGACTACAGCAGTGTTTCTCAACCTTGGCTAGCTTGAAGTCCAGTGGACTTCAACTCCCAGAATCCCCCAACCAGCTGTGCTGGCTGGGGGATTCTGGGAGTTGAAATCCACAGGACTTCAAATTGGCCAAGGTTGAGAAACACTGGACTACAGCATTTGATTACACTAAAGATATATTTATATCTCTAGTTGTGTCCCACCTTTATCATTTTTATAAATTATGCAATGTGGCAAACATATCCAACACACTTTTCTCCTTCTATTTTCCCCACAACCATCCTGTTACCGTGTTTCCGTGAAAATAAGACAGGGTCTTATTTTCTTTTGACCCCGAAAATAAGCACTTGGCCTTATTTTCAGGGAGGTCTTATTATTTTTGAGGTGCAGGAGGTGGTGAACATGGTCACCTCGTGGCTGCTGCTGTGTTGCAATATTTTGGGGGAGGGCTTATTTTTTGGGGGGAGAGCTTATTTTAGCGCATGTGCTCAAAAGCCCGATTGGGTTTATTATCTGGGGAGGTCCTATTTTCAGGGGAACAGGGTAGGTGATTGAGTTAGGAGAGAGAGGGGGGAGGGAGGGAAGAAGGGGGAGGGAGAGAGAGAGGGTGGGAGGAGATAGAGGAGGGGGAGGGAGAGAAGGAAGGGAAGGGAGGGAGAGGGAGGGAGGGAGAGGGATGGAGGGAGGAAGAGGTTGAGAGAGAATGTCCCAAGGTCACCCAGCTGACTTTCATGGCTAAAGCATGACTATTTTCCCTTACAAGAGGGGACGGGGATAACATGTTCCCAAAAAAGGTTATTAGTGGTTGGAAAAAAGGTAGTTGGTTATTACAATGTTTGGAGGTTGATGGAGAAAAATAACAGGTGGGTCAGAGAGAAGAAAAAGTCCCCCAAAGTAGAAAAGAACAATAGAAGTAATTATTTTAGAACAGCATTTAAGGAACTGCATTAATTATATTTTTTCCTTAAGATGGTGATGATATGTATCAAATCATTTTCAATTCCTAATGACCACATGGATAATTTCCTTCATAATGAACTGTCCCTAACCTAGTCTATCTTTCAGGTCTTCCAAAGATACAACAATCCTTACTGCAATTGAGTCTATGATCCTTCTAGCTGCTGGCTGTGTCTCTTCCATTCCCCCCCACCCCGCTTCCATCTTTCCTAGCATTAGAGCATTTTCCAGAGGAGTATTGTAAAACTGAGTTGCTTATTCAGATTAGTCCCTTGAGGACCATTTACCAGCAAGTCCCTGCCATTTGAGAGCTATTATTGTCAACCTGTCGAGCAAAAGATAAAGGGATTCCTATTTTGCTTTCCAGCCCTGGAATTCCCTTGTAATCTCCCAAATACTAACCCAACCTGCTTATGCTACTGAGCTCAGATGAGTTCCACCAAATACAAATACAGCTTCACTCTTATTGGGTGACACAATAAAAATGTATTTTTTAAAAAATTATTGGAATCGTTTCATTTTTTTAAAAGGGAAGAGAAAAAGCGGTCTTTTTCATGAATGATGCATCTACTGTGTTATTTCCATTATTATTATTTATTTATTTTTCAATCTGTTTGGTTGCTTGTTTGTTTATTGTTACATTTTACCAGTTAGTTTTTGTAAACTGCACTGATAAAAAAACAGAGCATGTAAATATTGTTAATAACAACAAATAAATGCCAGTAAAATGTGCTCTTTGTGGAAGCCTCAGGATTAAAACTCCCAAAGAACCTAAAACATCAACCAGAGGACAACTTGGAAATTCCTTTAGTATCGATAAGTCACTCTATCTCTTCCATGCTATAGAACCATATCTTGAGAAATTCACATTTTTTAAAAGGAAAATGTATCTAAGAAGGTATTGGATGTTATTTAAATAAAAATGTCCATGCAGATTTTGTAAAACTGCAGATAGATATGTAGGGAATTAGAATGTGACTGGTTTATGAGCAGACACAAAAGTGACATAATCTAGAAATGAACTCTGCCATCCACGCAGAACAAAGACTATCCATTGCAAACAAATGGTCTGCTGGAGGAGAAGATATCTGATTGTCTGCCTGGAGAAGTCATTTATGTAGTGATGTACCAGTGTTAGAGTGTTAGACTAAACCCGTAAAGATCCAGATTCAAGCCAAGCCTCAGCCTTACAAGCTCCCAAAGTGAGTTTGGGACAATCACCATTATTAAGTCCATCTTATCTCAAGGAAGAGGGCTCAGTGGCTAAGAGGCTAAGATGCTGAGTTTGTCGATCAGAAAGATCAGCAGCCCCCCCCCCCCCCCCCCCGTAATGGAATGAGCTTGTCCCAGCTTCTGCCAACCTAGCAGTTCGAAAGCATGTAAAAATGCAAATAGAAAAAATAGGAACCACCTTTGGTGGGAAGGTAACAGTGTTCCGTGTGCCTTCGGCATTTGGTCATGCCAGCCACATGACCACGGAGACGTCTTCAGACAGTGCTGGCTCTTCAGCTTTGAAACAGAGATGAGCACTGCCCCTAGAGTCGGGAACGACTAGCACATATATACCTTATCTCAACAAAATGTGAAAAAAAAAGGACAACAATGCTACGTACAGTATCTTGAGATTTTAAAGAAAATAAAGGATGTAAACCACCTACATAAATTATTTAATTGCAACAGGCTGCAACTGTTTGAACTTGAATGAACATTTATAAAAATAGCATAAACAGCAAAGGATAACAACAACAAAACCCATCCTGCCATTTTCATAGTCAGGGCATGATGCTAAATACTGCATCATGACTTCCAGCTAGTCTTTAATAACTAACAGTGGTCTCACTGCAGCATAACTATGATTGTAACCGAGCTCATCACCACATTGCTTTTCAGTCAGTAACACCAAATATCTACAGTACCTTGAACAAAATGAAGCATTATTATTTAAAAACACTAACAATCAATACTGAAATGAATACTGTTACAGTATTGAAATCATTCATACACTCAACACAGTGTGTTCCATAATAGCAGCAGAAGAGGACATTTAAAGTTCATTAACAAAAAAAGAAGTTACAATAACCCTCTAAAATGTTAGGAAGGAGCCTAAGGATTTGCAAAGAAAAGCATTCCAATGATTTGGCACAACTATTGAACAAGTCCTGTTTTTAGTATTCATTAATCTGATGGGACAGATCATGAAACTTATCTTGAAAGTCACACAGGAAACTGTGATGGTTCAGTTAACAACCTGAGGGAAAAGATGACTCTGTAATAGAGCATCTGCTTCTCATGACAACTGCTTTGACACGAAGATCTCAAATTCAACCTCAGGGATCTATGATGAAAAGGATTAAGCCGCATTTGATGGAAAGACCTCTGCCTGGAAATCTGGGTCTTTGGAAATCCATCAGGCCCTCTGTCATGGCAAGTATTGAATTGTTGTTGTTGTTGTTGTTGTTATTGATCATTGCACAGTCAGCCAGATGTTCAGACTTGCTTTGGCATTTTTGTCTATCGAGTCCTTACCAAGGACCTGGGGTAGTCAGATCTAGATATTTGATGGTGTTACAGATGTTGTTGCAGGAAGCTGCTCCCAGTAAATCTGCCTTTTGCAATTGACTGATGATGAATTTGTTGATGTTGATGTTGATGTTGATGTTGATGATGATGATGGTGATGGTTCATCAGATGTTCAGACTGTTTTTGGCATTTTTGCCTACCTATCGAGTCCTTTCCAAGAAGGATGATGATGATTTAATTTTATTTACTAAATATGTATGTTGCCCAATCCTTCCAGACTCTCATCAGCTCACCACAATATATAACGTTCATAGTACAATTAACTCACAGTCCTAAACAATCCCTACATCAGTGCTTTCCAGTTTTGAGACCCTAAATAGCACTGAACTCCAAATCACCTACAACTTTGGTCACATTCCAGAAGCAGCTGAAAATAGTGCTTTTCCATGAAGCATGTAGGGGTTAACGCCAGATGCTTTTTCAGTTTGTAAGTTTTTGTATACCTGACTTGTTATTATTATGTATTGTTCTATTGTATGTTGTGAGCCACCAAGAATATTTCATGATTGTGATGTAAATGTGATTAATAAATAAATAAACTCCTAACATTCCTAATTGTTCATCAGAGAGGCTGAGGATTATGAGAATTATTGTCCAGCTAATTAATAGTTAAAATTGACTTTGCTATCTAGACATGTAGCCAACTTTGTAAAAAGGACATCTTCAGTAATGTGAAGGCTCTTATACAGGCATCATAGTCAAGGGCAGTGTCCCTATTGGTCCAATTTCAGAAGGTATGTGGATGTATAGAACTAACTTTAATTTATAATTATGTAGGACTGGAAAAGATGATTTAAGAATGTTATCAATTACTTGGGAAAATTGCTATTTCATCACACTGTTTCTATTTGACTAAGGGCACATCCATAAGGAATCCATACAAGGATTCCTTACCTATTCAAAAGAAGACTATTGTGAATTATATTGACACCACTTTGGGAACTGAAGGACTGGGAAACAGAATGTGTAGAAGTGCCTTCACTCTTACTAACGAGGCCCAATAGGTTTCTGAAATAAAACAACAATCTGACTGCGAGAGGATGAGGCAAAATGAGTGCATATACAACCCAAGGAGTAGTCCTTCCTACAATTTGTTTTCTGGAACAAGTAATAGTGTTTTTTTCTTTAGATCCTGCAACAAAGGCTATTTCATCTCCATTTTCAGTTTCGAGGACAAATCTAGCTGAAAGCATGTGAAACTCTTCCATCTGAATGTGAATTCTTTTAAAAAGTCTTGGCAAGTTTCCTTACAATGTGTATTTCTGAGAAGGGTGGGAAGCTGCTGGTAATGGATGGACTGGTTCTCTGAGGTTTGATTCCAAAGATTGAAAAAGACTATTGCCCAAGATCACTCCCTGATCTCCCCACTTGCACCAAGATACCAAGTAATAAACTGGCAATAGATTATCAACAATGATACAGAAGCATCATGCGATGCACTCATTTGGGTTTCTGCAAAGTAGTACAGCAGAATGAACCAAGTCAGGGACCCAGAGGAGCTTTTATTGTGGAGATTAACATAAGAAGAACCCTGTCAGATCACAAAACATTCCATCTAATTCTACATTTTGCCATATACTGGTAGTTGCCAATCAGAAGCATTCAGGAAGCTCATAGGCATAGATATGTGGGTGATAGTTTTCTTTTGATGTTGTTCCATTTGTAACTGGTTTTCAAGGACTGCTGCTATGATTCCAGAGGTAGTAGCCAACCAACCACACTAGGTCCGTTGATAGTCAGATTGTCCCTAAATCTGTTCATTCCTCTTTAAAACATCTATATTTGTTGGAAACAAATTCAACATGATCTGTTCTATACACTGTGTAAAAAAATATTTCGTTTTTCAATTTTATATTTTTCTACATTTAGTTTCAATGGATGACCCTGAAACCTAACTTTGTGAGAGAAATATCTTTGATTGTAAATCAATTAATTGATGCTGATTTGCAGGAAGCAAGGCCCATAAGATTTGATTTCTATAGTTATGCGTCAAGTTTGATGTGATTCCATAACGCTTTTTATTTATATAAGAATACTTATGTCTACATATGCATCTCAACATGTAAACTACCACACATTTCATACAAATTAACATCATGTTGTAAACCCATTTTTGAAACACATTTTCCCTTTTGGGGCAATAATTTCTTGTCAGCCTTTGAAATTATAACTTCTTCCTCCCCCCCCCAAAGTTGCATTCATAATGCAATTAAGTTTTCACATGTCTGTATTAGCTCAGGAGGTTTTTTTCTCCCCAATAATGGCGAGACATTAAATGAAAACTGCTGTATTTAAAAATAATTCCCATTCACGTGGATCAGAAAGAAGGATTAATTTAGAATTCTGTCAAGTTTAGAAAAAGAAGATGGAACATTCCTTGAACTGAATACTTTCCTATATGAAACTTGGAGAGAAATTTCTACCATGGCAAAAGTGTACCATCCTACACAACGCATGAATTAGCCTTAGATTATTTGTCTAATCAAGACACGATACCAGCGGGGGTTGGTTAAAGAAATGTGCTAATTTTGGGGAAAAAAACATAAAATGAAATTCATGGGTAGTAAATATCACTTGTACTCCTTTTTACAATAATAATTAAGAAGTGTTTCAAAAAAGAATCTTGTGGTATTATAAAAGCAAATGTATTATTACCTAACTTTTTGTTGACAGTGTAATCATCAGATACACGGCATCTAATCCTATGAGAGGATTATTATATAAATATACAGTAGCTTTTCTGGAAAGGGGAAGGAAGAGAAAAGGAGGAATAAAGAGAAGAGTTGTGACAAAAACACATTAGCAATAACTTTACAATAATGCCATTGAGATCTACAGATTGAGATTTATGGTTTACAGTAATCGTAAACCCTGGATGTCAGCAGAGGCACAATCATTTCTGAGAGCCCGAAACTCTACCTTCAATGCAGGAAACAAAGATGAATACAATGAGGCAAGGCAAACTTCAGAAGAGGCATTAAGGCTGCTAAACAGAAATACAAACAAAAGGTAGAGAAGCATCTGGAACATAATAACTCAAGACAGGTGTGGCAGTGGCTACAACACTTAACTAAGGGCAATATGAAAAAATAGCCAATGCTAATGCTCTGCTGGTGGAGGAGCTAAATAGTTTCTTCACCCGCTTTGAGGTCAAAAGACAGGTCTGTGGCTGTAGCCCAAAGGCCCTCTAACCTCCAGCCTGGATGAACATCAAGTGAGAGCTGTGCTGAAGGCTGTAAATCCCAACAAAGCTGCAGGTCCAGATGGGGTGCTGTGGAAAGTGGTAGAAACCTGTGCTGACCAATTAACAGGGGTCCTGACAAGGATTTTTAACATCTCCCTGCAACAGGCTAGAGTCCTATCATGCTTGAAAGCAGCCACAATTATCCCAGTTCCGAAGCAGCCATAAACAGCCTGAATGACTATGGACCCATTGCAGTGACGTCTATAGTGATGAACTGCTTTGAGAGACTGGTCCTACAACACCTCAGATCCTGTCTTCCACCAAATTTCAATCAACGCCAGTTGCTTATAGAAGCAACAGGTTGACAGGGGACGCCATAGCAATAGCAGTAGACTTATATACCGCTTCATAGGGCTTTCAGCCTTCTCTAAGCGGTTTACAGAGAGTCAGCATATTGCCCCCAACAATCCGGGTCCTCATTTTACCCACCTCGGAAGGATGGAAGGCTGAGTCAACCCTGAGCCGCTGAGATTTGAACCGCTGAACTGCTGATCTAGCAGTAGCCTGCAGTGCTGCATTTAACCACTGCGCCACCATCGCCACTGCTCTACCTATTGCACTGAGCCACCTTGAGAAATCTGGGAATTATGTCAGAATGCTTTTTATAGATTATAACTCGGTCTTTAACACCATCTTACCAGGCACTCTCATTGAAAAGCTGACTGACCTGAATTTCCCTCCCCTCACTTGTGACTGGATCAAAGACTTCCTGACGGATCATCCACAAACCATAAGGGTTGGGTCCTTTACATCTTCCACACTGAAGCTCAGAACAGGCTGCCCTCAGGGCTGTGTGCTCAGCCCCTACCTGTACTCGCTGTATACACATGACTGCATATCCTCTGATCCATCCAACCTCATAATAAAATTTGCAGATGACACAATGGTGCTGGGTCTTATAACTAGAGGGGATGAATCAGCATACAGGAAAGAAGTCCAGAAGGTATCCGCATGGTGCTCAAGAAACAACTTACATCTAAATACTAGTAAGAGAAAGGAGATGGTGCTAGATTTCCGGAAGCACAGAGAGGAACCTGTCCCACTGTATATCAAGGGGGGCTGTGTGGAGAGGATTTCCTCTTTTAAATTCTTGGGAGTGTTTATTAGTCAAGATATCACCTGGGAAAACAACACATCCCTGATGATTGGCAGGGGGGCAACAGAGACTTCATTTCCTTAGAGTCCTGCGAAAAAATCAGGTGGAACAACGGCTGATGACCTCTTTCTATCAGTCCATGATAGAAAGTGTCCTCACATATTGCATTACAGTATGGTATCCTGGTTTAACTGCTGCGGACAGGAAGGCACTACAGAGAGTGATCAATTTGGCACAAGAAACCATTGGTTGCCCTCTAACACCACTGGATGACATCGCCAGGTTTCGCTGCTTTAGCAGAGTAAGGAAGGTACTCAGAGATGATTCACACCCTGGTCAGTGTCTCTTTGCACTTCTACCATTGGGCAGAAGACATCAAAGCATAGCCAGCCGAACAAATAGGTTTAAAAATAGTTTCTATCCTTGGGCTGTCAGACTCTTAAACACAACCATAATCACTCCAGGCACACACGAAAACGTATGGCTAGTTTTCTTGTTCTTTCTTTTTCTTTTTTCTTTTCCCTAATTACTTGCATTGGGATTATTCTTTATACTATTTATGTTGTTTCTATTTGTTGTCATTAATTGCACTAGTGGGCTAAAACCAATTTTGTTGTATTTATTTTGTACAATGACAATAAAGGCTATACTACTATCTATGTGGTATGAACTCCTTGTCACAGCGAGCTTCTGGTGAACGGATGTGAAAGTCAGAGGATGACCATTGATCTTTTTTTAATAATTGACACCTGTGGATTCCAGTGCTTGTCACAGAGTGACAGATCAGAATCCAAAGCAGTAGAATAAAAGGGCACTGCAACCCTGCCATGCCTATGTCCTGGGCCATCCTCCAGCTGCAGTAGCATCCGCTCGAGACCCAGACAACAATTCCTACCAAGTCCTTTGCACAGATTTCTCTCTCTCTCTTTCTCTCTCTCTCCTTTTCTTTTTAAATCCCCCCCTTTTTTTCAAACATATCATTACAGCGAAACAAAAATGGTGGGACAATAACGCCATTGATACAGCCTTCTCATCACCCGCTCCTCCCTCCCTCCTTGGTGCGTGCCAGCACTCTTTCCACCCGCCCAGAGCTGGAACCAGTGCCAAACAACCTCTGCTAATAAACAAGAGGAACCAGATAAACCAGGAAGACAATAGAGGGATTTGTTGCATTTAGAGATGGTGGGAACAATGTCAACGTCGCGCGCAGCTGCATAGAGCCCCCACACACTTGCACCCAAGCTAGTATGATTTATGAAAGGTCAAGGTTTGTCATGTCTTAAATGGTCCCCTCTTTACATCATTTATTAACCCTTCTTGTACAATGGGCCCTTATTTTATAGGGTGAAGGGTTTGTATATTCAGAATTTCTTTGAGGTGCTAAGAAAGAAGCACACAGAGATTGAACTGTAGGCATTTTTCCAAATTTTTGAGCTCCGATGGATGATGGCTGGTATGAAATATAACTCGGTTTATAAAACTGAAGTGATGATAAAGCAATGCAAATCAATAGCAAACAGAGGAAAAAAGAATAGCCCCAAAGAATGTGCCCCAAAGATAAAAGATTATAACTGAAAATCAAATGACAAAATGTAGACACTGAAATGGAGATGACATAAAGAAAAGCATGGTGTGATACAACAGATGTATATATTAGCAAATAACTAAGTGGAACAATAGGTGTGAATTATTTTATTGCTACTTTTTACTAGTCCAATGAATAAAAATTATGAAAATGTTTTAACAGAATTTAAGATTTGTCCCTGCAAAAAGTTTAAAATATGCCACCTCAGTTAAGATGTTCCTGATTTCAGTTATTTATCCATTATTTTCAATTTACAAATTTTGACATCAATCAGTAGTTACAAAATAGCATTGCCATTCCAATATCTATATTCATTTTATAATTTGAAAGTTTCATTGACAGTAAAATTGGCAACTTTATATCTTTCCAACATCTAGTTGCTAAAATGTATTTGTAATCTACAGGGGGTGCTGGGGAAAATATGTAGGTATTCCTGATTAAATATATCAAACTCTGAAGATTAATATGTGAACTTGTAAGACTGATCATATTTTATTTTATTATTTATTTTATTATTTATTAGTTCATTTTAAATTTATATGCTGCCCATCTCACTATCCAGAGTCTCTGCCTGTCCATCTATCACACATAAAATTGAAAGGACTTTGATATTCAATCATTTGAAATTTAGAATTATTTAGGGGTTGCATATTCTAGAAAATGCAAATATCTGTGCACTGTAATATAGTGTAAAATCAGAAAAGATATTAATTCTGGTGCATTTTGGTATTATTTGAATTCATTCTGCTGTCTGAGAAGAGTTCCATCATGCCATTTGTGCTGGCATTCCAACTAACCAAGAAGGGAACATATCCTACTAGCATCTCAGTGATGGGATTCAATTTTTTTTACTACTGGTTCTGTGAGCGTGGTTTGGTGGACGTGGCAGAGGAAGGATACTGTAAAATCTCCATTCCCTCCCCACTCCTGGGGAAGGATACTGCAAAATTCCCATTTTCTCCCAATCAGCTTGGACTCAGGGGGCAGAGAATAGATGGGGGTGGGCCAGTCAGAGGTGGTATTTACCGGTTCTCTGAACTACTCAAATTTTCCGCTACCAGTTCTCCAGTACTGGTTGGAACCTGTTGAATACCATCTCTGCAGCATCTACCTCCTACCCATATCTTGCTGCAATGCTTTTTTTCCTTGGCAGCTTCAAAAAACATGGTCTGCCTCTGTGAGGGTAATTTGCAAAGTATCTCTTGTTTAAAAGGGTCCAGTTTAAAAGGACTGATGCAGTGGTGGGATTCAGCCAGTTCGCACCTATTCGGGAGAACCGGTTGTTAACTTTCTAAGCAGTTCGGAGAACCAGTTGTTGGAAGAAATCTTATTTTGTTTTTTCCACTTTACAGAATAATCCTGTACGGAAGGCAGGAAGGAAACATTCTGGCATTGTTTCTAGTCTAATCTTTATTTCCCTGCTTACAGAAACTGCCTCTCCAGTTAACCTTATTACATTGTAACAATTAAGGCGAAGCACCCATCAACCTATGATGTTGAGTTGGCCACGCCCACATGACCACTGAGTCATGTTTAGCCAGCTGGTCATTAGGGCAGAGAACCGGTTGTTAAATTATTTGAATCCCACCACTGGACTGATGCAAAGGTAACATGGAGGAGAAGTTTAAGGCAAGAGGGAAAACTTAGGAATTGGGAACCCTTGTCAGTGGGGAAATCCAGCTGCAAGATACATCAACAGTGATTCTTTTTGCACTGTATCTTGGCAAAGTTAATCAGTCCTACTGCCCCAACAGAGGTTATAGAATCTGACCACATGGACACAAAATTGACTTGGAAGCTATACAATTTTGCAGGTGAAGAACAAGCAACGTGCCCCAAACATGCCCCAATTATAGCTTTTGAGCCAGAAATGGTTGCACTTTGTATTTTAAAAGCAAGTAAATAGTGATCTAATCAGAAATTTGTCAGGATACTGATTTAGGCACAGACACAGCAAATAAGGAAAGAGCAACTCTATATTAAAAGAGAGAGAGATCAGATCATTGTGGTGCAAAGCATTTAATCTCTGGTTGGACCATTGGGATGGAAACAATTCAAAGAAAGGAAAAATATCTTCCTGAACGTTTTCCATTTTGTTCTCTACTTGCCAACAGAATTATTTCTGCCCTTGTTTTGGCATCTCGGCCTCAGGGACCCTCTCTTTCTTTCCCTCTCTCTTTTACTTACACACACACACACACACACACTCTCTCTCTCTCTCTCTTTTGGGAGCAGAACAGGGTTTGAATGACACCCCAGATGACTCTTTGCTATTAATTCTTGAAAACAGAAAGAGCTCCTTGTTCTTATTCCCTGGGAGGAATTACAAGGAAGGAGGCAGCAGGCCGAAATGTTCCTGCCTTAACCCTTTCCCTGACTTCCTGGGATGTTTCACAGTGCAAGGGTGCCAAAGACACAAGTGCTGTGCCTGATTCTGGTTTTCCATGAATGTTCCCTAAAAGAAGGAGTGCCTTGCCAACACATGGGCCAAACCCCCTTCTATCTATTTCACACATACATGCCAACCAGTGGTGAAGTTCATTTTTTTTTACTACTGGTTCTGTGGGCATGGGCAGGAGAAGGATACTGCAAAATCTCCATTTGCACCACACTCTGGGGCCAGCCAGAGTTGGTATTTGCTGGTTCTCCAAACTACTTAAAATTTCCGCTACCGGTTCTCCAGAACTTGTCAGAACCTGCTGAATTTCACTACTGATGCTAACCTTCAGCCTAACAAACTGTTGTAAAAACACTCTTTGTCACACTGATTATGATATCAAAACCTATATAGACTTCATAGTAAAAGATACCCATAATCTTACAGTAGATAATGCAAGTCTGGGAGGCTGAAGGCTAATTTTAAAAAGCTATTGAAACTGATATTGTAGTTGATACTAGAAACTTCTTTTTCTGCATCAGGACAGGAAGGGTTAAGGAGAAAGGAATAGGAAGTGAAGAGATACACCTGCCCTCTTTCATCTTTTAAGACTGGAAGTAGGCAAAGACATTGATCCTTTGGCAATGGTAGACCTTGTTTTCTTTCTAAAAGACTTGGATATGTTATGTTGAAAGTTTTATTGACAGTAAAATTGGCAACTTTATATCTTTCCAACATCTAGATTCCAGATTGATCCAAAGATTTCAATAAAATCTATTGCATAGCTATTCCACCTTTTCCTCACACACAGAAGAAGGAACAGTATGAAAAGATTTTAAAAAATTACAAATAATGAACATATATCTGGGTCCTCATAGAAAATGTTAGGGGTAACTCGCTAAGCAATGTGTAAGAAAAGCCCAATCGAGATACATTTTGGTTCCCAAATTCATAAAAATCATTCCAGTTACTTTTGCCTATAAAAATTTAAAAGAGAGAAAAAGACAGCGTGCAACACTTCAAATATACAGTATTCCACAAATTGAGATATAGGATACTGATACTATTCCTATGTTCTTAACTTCTGTGAGATTGAGCTCTCTGCAAGTAGCCATACCTTAATTTGACAAAGTAGTCCTGATAACCCATGGTGTTAATTGATAGCGAGAAAGTTTGAAAGTTTGAAAAGATCACCAGACCCTCACTTTCTCTATGTAAGGGAAGCATGCAAAATGTTTGTCAGTAAAGACAAAAATCACCATAGTTTGAATGCGATTTGAGAAAGACACTGGGAGGTATAGACCTGAGTTTAGTCTTTAGTTATCCTAAGGTGGGTTCATAAGTTGGAATACTTTCATAAAAGTCTTGCTCAGGTAGGATAGACCATTACGAAATGATTGCATGGGCATGCACACATTTTTTTTTTAATGAGCATGGAGCCATTTGTGCCAAAAAAACATTTTTGGGAATAAAAATGTTTTCCCTGAGTCCCCTCAGGGAAAAGGGCGGCCTATAAATAATAAATAAAATCTAAAAAAATCTAAATCTAAAAGTACTTTTCCTTTATACCATCCCAGCTTCCTATGTATTTATTATTGTAATGTGCAAAATTAGGTGAAGCGGGAAGCCTGGGCGTGTGTGTGTGTGTGTGTGTCCTTGACATGCTGCTTCTCTGAGTGCTATCCAGGGGCCTAACGATTCCATTTGATTCTCTCAAATGCACTCAATGTCATATTCAAATGTATGTATTAGAGGTGGTATTCAGCAGGATCTGACCAGTTCTGGAGAACCGGCAGTGGAAATTTTGAGTAGTTCGGAGAACCAATAAATACCACCTATGACTGGCCCTGCCCCCCTCTATTTGCTGCCTCCCGAGTCCCAGCTGATCAGGAGGAAATGGGGATTTTGCAGTAACCTTCCCCTGGAGTGGGGTGGGAATGGGGATTTTACTGTATCCTTCCCCTGCCCACCAAGCCCAGCCAAGCCACACCCACCAAGGCACACTCACAGAACCGGCAGTAAAACTTTTTGCTTCCCACCACCATCTGTTTATCATCTATTTGTAAATAAGCACAAACATTAGCAAAAGTTAATGTTCTATTTTGTTTGTGAAAAAAAGTTCAGTCTTCCTCTTCTATTTTATCCTTGTTTTCCCCAGTAAATTTAAATGTTATATTTCAAGAATTCTATATATTTTAATTTGTATTATGTATCTGTTGTATGTCAGCCTGCTTGCTTGCTTGCTTGCTTGCTTGCCTGCCTGTCTGCCTATCTATCGATCTATCGATCTAACGATCTAACAATCTAACAATCTAACAATCTAACAATCTAATGATCTATTCATCCAACTATCCATCTATCCATCTATTCACCTACCTACCTAACTAATCATCACCTAACATCTCTCTATTGCCAGCAAATTTCCAGCTGCCTTCTAAAAGAAGCAAAATTTAGGTCCTGAAATTTCTTTCAATTCAGAGAGGCATCACACAACATTATTTAATTTATAGTAATTTTGGAAGCATGCCAAGAAGTAAAAATATCAGATGTCAGTAAAACTCAGAATTGTACTAGAATTTTGAATTATATTATGATCTTCTAAATTCATCTCAAAGAGTGATGGATAACCTGCAGTTCATAAACCTTTTCTGATCATTTCACCCCAAGTCAGCAGAGATACATTTCATGGCAGGAAGCATATGTAATCTATAATATAAATCCTAAAAGATGTTTTGAAATACAAAGATATCCAACCTGAACATATGGTTAATCTAATCGTATAAAATTACACTGTTGTCCCAACAGGACAGACAGAAGACATGCAACCTATTACATAACCAAGGGTCCTTTTTTTCACCTCTTTATGTAATAAACCACAGTGATAACCAAGCAGTTGTATCGGGAGCCCTGAGGAGCAGAGCAAATTGACAGATTTCTTTGCATATATTGCAGGTATTAATACTCTGTCACCACTCTTAAGATTAGTAGCATTTACTAAAACATAGCTTCAGTACCTGAGAATTCCGGCTTAAAAGTTGCTCTTATATGGAAGGGCATGCCTTTTTCCAAGCTTTCTTTTAATCTCCTTAATAACTGAGTACGCAATCCAGCACATGAATAAGACTACTTTCCAGGCTATGGAAAAAGACTAAATCAACTGCAGTGTCTAATCCAGAATGTTTGTTAAATAACTCATTAGAGAAGAATAAGAATAATTAATTACTTAGCTACTAAAACTTATCAGGAACCTTAATATTCAGAGATATAGTTTCTTCACTAGAGGAATAATTAGATTTCACCTAGTACAGGAATTTCTAGGAGAGCTGGAAACACTTTCAAGGAAAAAAGTTAAAACTGCTAATCAATATCTTGGAGATTTGCTCTTATAATATCTGTTTAACATAATATGTCAACCTGTGATGTAGAGTGATTCTTATCAGTGATCAAGTCAACAGAAAGCATGGCACTCTGATTTCGAAACCAGTTAAACAGACATGAAGATAAATTGGGACCAAGATGGCCTTTAAATACCTCATTGGTAAAAAAGATCCATTTTAAAAGTGATCCCTTGTCCATCAAATAAATTGATTTATGTGGCCACCATGCATAACTAGAATTGTATTTTCCAGAATTCTTTGGGGAAGGATAGCCATGGGTTCTATACAGCTGTAACTGTCCTCATGCTGCTTCCAGTTTTCTGTTGCTTAAAGCATCTTACTTCAACATGAAATGAAACAAGATTAGCAAGGGCTTTCTTGATAAAGAAGAGTCTGGGAATTTGCATGTTTATTCCTTATGCAAGTCAAATGTGCTTACAGAAATACAGCATCATTCAGAAGCACATAGCTATGTAGTCAGCCAGTCAGCTAGTAAAGGGGATCCCACAATGAGATGAGGTGAGATGAGAGAGACAGAGAGAGAGACAGAGAGACATGTTTATTGGGATTGCCAAATATCTTTCCAATCTTTTGTGGACACTTATGAGTCTTGATTCTTGCTGTTAGACTGGAATATAGAAAACAGGAGGGTTGGATGAGCCTCCTCCTGTGATTACCAATGACCCCATGCCGTACAAACATATGCAATGATAGTTACTGTATAAAAATGGAAGATTCCTGTTACCAACAAATTTCCCAGCTGCAGCAGGAAGCAGCCAGAAAAAAAGCATATTGGGAAGTGCATCTGAATATTAACTTTAAGACATTTTAATATGGCAGCTTAATCAGAATCTGGAAGAAACTCTAGGAAAGCTAATATCGCTCACAAGGTCTGTCTAGGCTCAACTACACATTACATTAACTTCCCACTCCTTGCTCCTTCCAGAATTGTAATTGGAATTAGAATTTCCCAATTACAATTTAACATATCACTGCAGCCTCAAAAGAGTCAATAACTACATAGAAAAGATGGCTCAGATAGGATTGTGCCCTTTATGTTCTATTGCTCCACAGAGTCCATTAACATCTCATACTTCTGAAAAAATATATGTTAAAAATAGACTTATTTCTTTAAGTGCATATATTCACAATATAGACTTACCGTAGATTGCAAATCTAAAGCTTCATTCTAAACTAGGAAATGAATAAATGCTATCTTTATTAAAAGGTCCTCTGAGGCCTTAGGTTCCATTATATTTCTGAAATATTTGGATACAACCCATAGAGATATCTCAGAACAGTTATCAATTTGTGAGAAAAAAACCCGGATATATATTGTACATTATCAGACAATAATATCAACTATATTAATTCTAATTACATTTAATGCAAATAAATAGAAATCCATTTCCTTTTTTTAGCTTCACCCACTAATTTTGTAGTGTAGCCTCTAACATCCAACTCAAAGAACATTTGTATATTTGTGGCATAGACCTCATAGACTTCAGGCTGTCACAGAAGTTAAATGGCCTTAACAAAATAGAGATCAATATCTAACAATATGAGGAATAATCAGCCAATTTTCATTCATGTTCATAATTAAAGACATACATTTAACATGATCCTAAGGGAGGCATTCCATTCTCCCTTCCTTCTGCTCAACATCTTCGAATCTATAGTGCACAAAGGGAATGTTCTGTAGATCCTATGCAAATTTGTCTGACTTTATTGGCATTTCTTTTTGTATAGACTTGAGATAAGGGTTCAGATTGTTGTGTGTCATCAGAAACTCTCACTGTCTTTGGGCAACAGTTCTCAAATCCCAGGATTGCCTGTTGGAGGGAGGTATTGAAAGTCCATGCAGCAAAAGTGTTTCACTATTTGTAATACAGAACAGGAGGAGGAGGAGGAGGAGGAGGAGGAGGAGGAGGAAGGAGGAGGAGGAGGAGGAGGGGAGGAGGAGGAGGAGGAAGAGGAGGAAGAAGAAATTACATATACACATGCAAATGTACTGTTACTTTTTCCAATTCCTCAACACCTGTGGCTTTATTACTATTTTACACACTATACTTCATCATAACAAAATCATTTAAATTTATCTCCATTAGATTAGAAGTTGTTTGAAATGCATGGACTCCCATTTGTAGCCTTTTGTCTTAATCCCAATTTGAAAAGGTCTAATGAAATCCAGCTTCTACATCTTCATCTCTTTGCCTATCTGCTCTTGCAAGGGAGCCTACCCCACAGAACCCAGCAGAGGATGACATTCATTTCTGTGTTTCTACCAAAGAAGAACCTAGACATTTTCATGACATCTGCAAAAGGAAGAGGACATGAGAGTCCTTTCTTAGCCTCTATCAGAAGTTGAAGAGAAGCTCAAAGTCTGCATTTTATACATCTCCTCCTTCTACAGAATAAAACAAAAAGAAAATAGATAGATACATAAATAAATAAAACTAACCTTCATTCTCCTGATTTAACTCCAGGAAGACCTCCAAACATTGGCAATGGCAGATTAAGTAGGCAGTTCCAAGTAGTGCCAATGATCTGCTCTACCAGTATGACCTAGGAAAGTGGTGGAGAATCAGGAAACCGGCATGGTGATCTCAAAAATATAAAAAAATGATACCACCAACCAGGGATTTATGGTTCCCTCTGAAGCAAGGAATAAAATGTGCCTCTCCTCCCATTCTCCCACTGTCTGAGGGTACTTCTTGCTCTGTGAGGAAGCATTCATTCCAGCGAGGCCCTGAACAGTCCAGAGCCTTCAGAAAAGGCTCAGGCATAGTTGTGCTGTGACCACTAGCCCAGCTCTCGAGGTCTCTGCTTCTTACAGCCCTAAGTGCTCCCTGGTTCTGGACAAGAAAGGACGGGCCTTTAAGGAGCTGTGTGCATGTGTGTGGTGTGTGTGTGTGTGCGTGCGTTTTAATCACATGATTATTGTTCACCTGTATCTTGAACAAAGGCAGTGCACTGTTAAAAAGCCCAAACAAGAAAGCAGGCAAGAGAAAGGGGGAGAAATTGAAGGGGCTGTTGAGAGAAAGAGAGAGCCCTTATCAAACTTTCAATTCATGGGTCTCTCTTTCTGTCTACACACTGGTGTTATTGTTCAGCCATTGCGTGTTGAACGTTTTCCCCTCTTTCCTTCACCCGTTATTGCTCTAGTGTATAGAAATAATTAATAGAGTCCCTCCAATTTTCCAAAGGGGTATGACACCAGTCTATTGCCCCCAAGATGAGCATCATCTGCAACAGATACCTCTACCACATTTACAATGTGTCTGGACACGTCAGTTATGCAATTGGGAGTATAACCCACCTGCGTGTATCTTTCCCACAAATGTTGAGATCATTAAAACATCAGAACTAACTCTTCAGTGGCTGAAACATTTTCTAAGAAAATAAATAATATCCTTCAGGTCTCCTTCATATGTGGAATCTATTGACTAATTTCTCTTCTGACAAGTTGTTTGTCTAAAGTGTTCATTAATTTCCCCATTTAATTTTGAATAGGAAATTAGTTCATTTGGGGAGGTCTAGATTAGGCCTTTGTTTCTGCTGTTGGTTCAATCAGAGAAGTTCATACTATCCAATATCAAAAAAAATATCAAAAGTAGAATAATCTCAGTGCAAAGGAGGCTAATGCTGAACAGGGACCACAACAATCACAGTAGTCCGATTTTTATTAATGTAACATACTTGTAATGCATTTTCATTAGTGCCAGCCTAAAGGAGGAGGAAGCTTAATACAGTTAGTACTTAATGGTATCGTTCACACTCAGAAAAGCTAAGGTTCAGTCACTGACACTTTCAATTAGAAATAGATTCAATTAGAAATAAGCAAGTGCTAACAAGTCATCTGCCAGCGATCTGAAGAACCGCTGTTAGCACCAGTAGATAGAGACAAAGGATTGAAGGTCATACATGACTTAAAAAGCTGGTATGTAATATTGTTGTTGTTAGTTGCAAAGTCGTGTCTGACCCATCCATTTAAATGGAGTCCATTTAAGCTCATGCCTACTGCTTTGAGTCTCCATCCAGCCACCTCATTCTCTGTTGTCCCTTCTTTTGCCCTCAATCTTTCCCAGCATTAGGCTCTTAGATATGCAATATGCAGGTGCCTATTCATGTTGCTACAAAATTGCAATTGCTATGCGGCAGAAAATGGAAATCATGAAATACATGGGAAGTAAGTATATTAATTGTTTTTAATTAAGCTCTGTGGGAAAATGGAATCCAGAATCTGGAGCCCACATTTTCCTATCTTTCCTTATATATTTCAACTTTCCAGACTGTCCAACTCTGTCCAAATGCCTGAGTGACTTAATATTATCTTGTATTTAATGTATCTTATTTTCTGATTTTGTCCTGTTTTGAGACTACAAAAGGACTGGAGTTACAACTCGCAGGATATGTAATTCCACACATTTGGAACAAGCCATGTCTAGTAAAACTATGCAAGGCTTCAATTTCTGAGGCAAAAAAAGTATTCCGAGCGGGTGGGGCTGGTCCCGTAGCACCCCAGCAACTGTTGAAGCAGCTGAGTGTTTTCTTAGGATTGCACATCTGTCCTCCACAACTACCGCATAATCCTGGGAAAAGATACATTTCGTTTAAGATTTGCAGGCAGGTGTTATTCAGCCCAAAGCTGAATAGAGTGAACAAAAGCTCTCTTAACCAAAGGCTCCTTCAGACAAGGATGCAATTGCAACATTAAAGTCAATTGAACCCCCTCCCCACCTGAATTTAGAGTTGGTGCTATTGTGTATTGTTCTGGGATCTTCCTTTCTTAGTAATTGGGTTTGCTACAAAATTTTCTGTTTTCAGTAGAAGTGATAATATTGATGGTTCCACATTTCCTCATCTGCTAGCAACCTTGGAATTTTAAACAGCAAAAATCCACTCAAATTATTCTATACAATACAATTTGAGCACAAATAGGAAGACTGCCTATCTGTAAATGCCCAGATTTATAGACAGGTATCAACACGTTCATGAAAATCTGATGGATTGAACTTGGAAAACTATTTTCTCAAGCATGAGATTTAGTCTAATCAGTATAGCATCAGATTGTAATGTCACTTTCATTACAGCTATAATACATAGTAGTGGAAAATATATCGGAGAACTCCATACTGACACTATATGTTCACTAAATGGGTATCTGTAGTTGCAGAGTGGGAAAGTACCCCATGCTCAGAAGTATTTCAAAGTGTAAGGGGGGGGGGGTCGCCCAACCCACAGAGATGATGCCACATAAAGTGTAAAAAAAAAAAACCCAGAAATAAACTCAAAATAGTTACTTGTTCATTTTTTTAAAATCAGTGAAACTATGAGAATCAGAGTTTTTCCTTGTCTTTATAGCATTTTAAAAAAAATATAAGCATCAAGTTTACTTGTGGCCATGGATTTGTGAATGTGTTTCAGCTATGCTAATAGGCTGTTTCCTATTCAACAATTTATTTATTAAATTTATATAGCTGCACATCTCACCTAAATGACTCTGGGCAGTGTATACTGCAAGAAACAAAAAACCCCAAACCTTCAAAGTAATTAAAAACAAAACCATTAAAAAGATAATTAAAACAGTTAAAAACTATGAGAAAAACATGGAAGAATGTATTCTGAACTTAAACACGATGCAACTATTTAACTATTTAATTAGCTAGTTTAAAGAATATACCAAAGTAAACAAGTTACGGTACATTTTCCAGGTTTCTCATGTCATAAATTACCACTTTGATGCTTTCCAAAATAATTGTGGTTATGAAAAATTTCTTCTGGTTCTCCAGAAGATCCTCACACACACCCTCACCATCTATTGTGATGGGAAAAGCAATCTCTGATTGTAAAGCATGATTGATGGGTGGAGGAAAAGATAGAAATTTAAATCCAGAGGTAGGTAACCTTTGTGTACTTTGAGAGCATGCTGTAGGTTATTTCACAAAATGGTTGCCATATGATTTGTGTTCTGATTGTGACATTCCAATCTATTTCCTACAATCTCAGTTTGTTTGTTTGTCTGTCTGTCAAACAGAGCACTAAGTTGAAATTATCCATCATTGTTACTGGCTGAAAATATCTAGGGAACCAGTAGCAGCTCAAGATGATTCCTAGAAATGAAGATTTTTTTGGGGAGGGGGTTTGTTAACGGTTGGCTTAGCTGCATCCTAGCTTCCCATTTACTTACAATTTAAATAATCTTTAAAAAAAATAAGGGCAGGTAAAACAGGGAGCCTGGATTAGTCATGTTGCTGCAGAGTTCTGTTCTCATTCTAAGTAGGATCCACTTTTCTTCTGAGATTCAAAGAAACAATGATTTATACCAGTGGTGGAATTTAAAAAAAATATTACCAGTTGTGGGGATGTAGTTGGTGGGTATGGCATGGCTTGGTGGGCATGGCAGGGGAAGGTTACTGCAAAATCCCCATTTCCTCCCAATCAGCTGGGACTCTGGAGACAGAGAATAGATGGGGGCGGAAGCCAGTCAGAAGTGGTATTTACTGGTTCTTTGAACTACTCAAAATTTCCACCACCGGTTCTCCAGAACTGGTCAGAACCTGCTGAATACCACCTCTGATTTATCCATGTTGTTCTCTGAAATATACCTTTCTCTGCACTGGCCTAGTTAAGCAGCTCCATTCACAGTTAACACAGAAACAAAGAGAAATTTCTGTAGGTGTCCATTTTTCCATCCTAAAATCTTAGGAGAAGCAAGCTGGCAGAATTCTCCTTTCTAGATGAGATTGGGAGTGGCCTTCCAGGTTCGCAGTCGAGTCCCCTTTCATGAAGTGAACTCTTCTGTCAATTGATGCCTCGCTTCCTCTTGCTTGACCATGTAATTCCAGATGCTTGAAGATCGCTATGGCATCCAAACTACTATTGTCTTTCACTAGCAAACTGCACCTGGGCATGGGGGAAATTGCTGCCCTACCTCTTTTCTTTTCCATTGTTTCCCAAGTTGCACTTCCCCACTCGAAGCTGAATTTTAGCCTGACTTTGGAACAATCAGACCAGTGTTTCCAAGCCATGGTGATATCTCAGGGGACCAAGAGAGCCAACCCCCCCCTCCGCGCCTTCCCCTCCCTGGGGCTATTGCTCCCTCTAAAGAGTCTTCCATCTCTCACGCTGGCTGAAGATGACCCTTTCTAACCAGGCTTGATACAGCTGAGTTGATGTAATATAATTACACCATTTGAAGTAGGCCATAGAAATGAACAGTTCCCCTGGATAGAAATTACCAAACTCTTGTTTGTTCCTTTTAACTGGTGGGATGAAGATATTCAGGTTATGATCACAGAGTGGCCTGGTTTGAAATGCCAAAGTTATTCTTCCCAATTAGCACATATTTTTTGGGAAAACATAAATTTATCACTATATTTTCCATAAAATATAGCCAGAATTTACAGAATTTAGATACAGATGCAGAATGATATGTCATAATGTCATTATGTGTAATAATATATTTTTAAAGTAATACATTTTGATGTAATATTAGGCGTGACTTAATCAGTTTTGTAGTTTTTGTGCAACAATTATGTCAGTCTGGAATCTATAGGGACATTTTCAGCATCCTGGAACTCACAGGAAAAAAACATGTTCATGTTTTTATAAATATATATTTTACTTGCATAATAACAATTAGTTTCTTCATTGAATGATAATTATGGCTCCAGCCATGTAGATCCATTAATATCTTTTAAATACTTTAGGCCAGTGTTTCTCAACCTTAGCAAGTTTAAGGTGGGTAGACTTCAAGAGTTGAAGTCTACGCATCTTAAATTTGCTGAGATTGAGAAACATTGCTTTAGGCTACAACTACATAGCAATAGCAACAGCACTTAGACTTATATACCGCTTCACAGTGCTTTACAGCCCTCTCTGGGTGGTTAACAATGTCAGCATATTGCCCCCCAACAATCTGGTCCTCATTTTACCCACCTCGGAAGAATGGAAGGCTGAGTCAACCTTGAGCCAGTGGGATTTGAACTGCCAAACTGCTGGCAATCAGCAGTCAGCAGAAGTAGCTGCACAATCCCCGAACACTTGCTGCTTTGGCTAGGGTTTATGGTTATTATAGTCCAAAGTAGTAACAATGTGATACACATTTGTTAACAAAACCAATCAATTTTACTTGTGAGTTTTTATGATGCGTTGTCTCGTTAATCTGTCCCCTTGATTTTTTATTTTTATTTCATTTATCAAATTTTTAAATCATCCCTCTCCTTCACAGAGGGAGTTTTGGGCAGTGTACAAGTAAAATATGAAGGCATAAAAACTGTATGGAAAATTTAGATAATAGGCAAAGATAATTAAAATTCAATATTAAAAGTTAAAAGTTAATTCAAAGGCAGGGGGAGGGCCATTGCTACAACATCAGTTATTTACCAAACCCTATGTTGACAATTTGACCATTGTTGTTGGTTTACTGTTTCAGATGTATAATATTTGTCAGTCATAATCTTTGCTGCCACCACATCATTAACTATTGTTAAAAGAGAGAAAAGTTACCATTCTGATGTTAATATTGTTTTGTAGTGCAACCTTGTGCAATCTTATACCACTCAGTGACTCTAAGGTTGCCTCTTCTCATTTGGATGGCTCACCATGAACGCAGCTTCAGTTAATGTAACTGTCCATAGTGGGGAAAATGGCAGCGTGGCATTAGGAATTTAGTTAAGACATGAGTGAGAAAGCATTAAGTCTTGGTCTCCCAGTGGGTCCACACTCATTCCTTCTGTAATAATTCAAATCAAATCAAATCAAGCTTATTACAGTCAAAGACCAGAGACCAGAACAAGTAAAAACACTCAAGGAATATCCAGTTAAAAATTATAGAACAAAGTAATAGATCAAATCTATATTAAAACCATAATTTGGCATCCATGCCTAACTATACTATAATATCAATCTTTAAACTGTGAGACCCACTTACTCCTTCTGTAATAGCATTAAGGACAGTAGCTGGGTTCATACATCTGAAACCTAAATTGTATGCTATTATTGGTTTCCACTTCCCATGTGGGAATTGTTTTTATTTAATTTAATTATATGATTAATATTTGTTTTAATTATATATTTTGAATGTATGTATTTATTATTTTTAAACATGAGTTATAATTGTATTTCCCCCTTTATTTTGTAAATCACTGTGCTTCTCTGTCAATGAATGTGACAGAGAAATAAAACATAACAAAACAGAATGCATGAATATGGTCCTCTCCGTAGACTTATAATTTTCTTCTTTTGTCATATTAAAAATTATTGTTCAATGGATGGCAATACTTGGAATGGTTTTAAGAGCCGCACTTGATCATTTATCATCTATGTTCACCAAATTTGCAGGATGTTGTCTAATTCTTGCTAGGGACCTTAAGCTGTAAAATTGTTCAGTTGGTTTTAGTTTAACATGTTATATTATGTGAAACCAGCTAGTTGCGATTTATTAAATATACTGTGGTTAAACATATTATGGCTTTGTGTGCAATAGTTGTGAGTCCAGCTACTATGTAGATATCACAGCTGCTTTTATTGTCTGTCTTAGTATCTCAAGATTTCCTTCACCCATCTTTGTTTGATGGAGCAAATACTACAACATTGTTATTACCGCATCTTCCCAACAAACCAGAGAGAAAGACAACAGTTACATTCTCAAAATTAGCCTAGACAAAAATATAGCAACTTCCTGTTTTGAGGCATGATTTCTCAGCTCCCCGACCAAAAAGAGAGACAGATAATACTGCCTGTGCAACACCAGATTTCTCCAATGGTCTCAGATATGCAATAACCTGATTTGTATTATAATATTTAATTTTGCATCGGAATGGGGATTGTTAGACATCACGGTTAACATTATCATTTGGGTACTTAAATGGAAAAAAAATGTTTATTGGAGTGGTTGCATGTGACAGTTACCAGGGTTCAACTGATTTTTAAAAAGCATTTTTGTTGTAACTGGAATGGAGAAGTAGTGAGAATTCCACAAGATTGTGGAATCATCTATACTTGAATCTATATTTCATGGTTCTGTTGTGCAAATGTCTTTCCTGAGTTTCACTGCATCTTTGGAGTTGTCTCCTGAGGATTCTATTAAATGTCTGCAAGTCCATTCCATCAATATTAATATTAATATTGCAAGAATCATTGGAAACTTAAAATGGTGATTCAAAGGGGAAAAAAGATGTAGAATTTTCTTTCTTTCTTTTTTTCTTGTTTATATGTTTTCTCCACAAGAACATGGAAAAACCCTAGGAGGGATGGTTTTAGCCCTTCTTCTCTATGAATACAATAGAGAAGTCATCAGATACATAATCACTGCACTGAGGTACATTTAAATTTGATCTGCATTTCAGGAGTGTTTATATAGACAGGAATTCCTACTACAGGTTGAACAACAACAATAAACTACATAACTGTAAAAGTACAAATTTACACTTCTTCCCACAAAACACTTGCAAAATTGTCTGAAATTATCTTGTTTGGGAGAAACTCTTAATCAATCCACCAATTCCTTTCCCCCAGTATCTTCCAAGAATGGAGTCTCCAAGAGAAGTATAACCTACCTCAGTGTGTCTCAATCTTGGCAACTTTAAAATGTGTTGACTTCAACTTCCTTCAATATGCAGACTGGGGGATTCTGGAACTTGATGTCCATATATCTAAAAGTTGAGACGGTTGAGAAGTACAGGCCGAACTTCAACTGGTAACAGGCAATTCAATTACAAGTCTTTCTAGATTGTTCTTATTTGCTAGAATGTTCTGAACTCTTTTTGTAGGAGAAAAGCATTTATTTTGAGGGTTCTCAGAACTCTCAAGTATTGGAAGCCTGCCCAACATCAGAACAGTAAGCTTCATCCTAAAGGCAGTTCCATATAATTTTGCATACATGGAGACTATCATATTTTCAGTAGATGCACGTATCGAATAATGGACTATTATTCACACTCATATAGAGATGTGTACGTATAGAAATAAATAAAAATAAAGCTGTTGGTGTAGCCATCACAGGGAATGACACACAAAGTTTGTTCATTCTGTAGTCAAATGATATAACAAAGTGGTCCTTAATGTGGTCCTTTTTCAAACAAAAGATGGTTTGAAAAAGGGGAGGAAGAAAGGAAGTTCTGATGCTAAACGTCTGAACAGATGAAATAAAAGTTGACTATAGCCACCTTCTAAATAGGCCATATGAGAGAAAAGTGTTAATTTGAGATGGGGGTTGAAATGAAGTTGATAGGGATGCCGAACGTCTCCTGTCTGCATACAATTGATGTATTTGGGCCATAGAGAGCTCTTAGCTCCACCCTTTGACTTTCCCTCCCCCAGTGTTAAGCAACGAACCAGTCACAGAGACATTCATGCAGGGTATTAGGAGCAACCAAGCCTCCCTCCAGGAATGGCACTTCTGATAGTTCTCCCAGCACACAGCTCTTGAAAGCTACCAGCCTCGTGAAAAGAGAGCAGACACAGAGAGAACAGAGAGGCTAGTGGGACACAAATTACAGCTAACTCAGGATTTGCCCGAGAGACCGGCTGATGTAAGTTTCCTTACCTGCACTTGATAACTTGCTTCTTCTCTTTTTTCGCTTTCTCTCTCTCTCTCCTTTCTTTTTAACTAACTGACAGCTTTCACTTCACTTATTACTTTAGCAGATGTTAGCAAAGTTGCTACTGTTCTGTTCAAACTAACATAAACGTGTAACTGGAAGTCAAATTTCAGTTTGGCTAATTTCATTGAAGGTGTTTGGGTGAACTTTATTTTTAAATATTGTTTCCCTATAGTTAGATAATATCTCACAGAAACTAAGTAGTGGTAGAAGTAATGACGAACTAAAGCTAACAGCTTTGAATTTCCTAAAAGGTTTCTCTCCCCCCCCCCTTAATCAGAATGTAAGTGAAACGGGACAAAAACCTAAAGACAAAGTATTAGTATCCCCTCTATGCTGCTTTTACCTGTTGGTTTCAAAGGGCACAATGTGTAACGACGCATTCTGAAATGTACGTCTTACACAATCACAAGGCGTTCATGTTATGATCCTTTAATACTAAAACCACCTATTTCTCTTCCGCTGCCAATATTCTTGACTCTGGTCTCAAAAGAAGCTTATATTAGAAGCCATATTTGGAATGTAGTAGGACAAATTAGAGCATGGAGATATTTTTTTTATTCTCAGCCCTCTAAGACCACCCAGATTTTTATTTTATGCTCATGTGTTCAAAAATTGGGTTGCCATATTAGAAACTTTCCCAACAAGAATTGGAAGCATCAATTAATTTGGATCTTGTCCTCCCATTTTTGATCATGGATTTTGCAAATGATAAAATATAGCCCTGGTTGTTTTTTTTAATAGTTACTGGCTGTTTGTTTGATTGTTCAGAAAGTTTGAACACTTTTGACTTTAATATTCACATCTATTTTTTAAATGGTAGTTCCAGCTTGAAGACTTGATTTTTGAAGGGTAAAATCAAGAGGAAACAATGACAGATGATCAAGACCTTTCTGAAGTCGAAATGAGTCCTGTTGGTTCTGAAGACCATCACTGCCTTTCACCAGGACCTTCCATGGCATCAGACACCAACTCTCATCTTACCAACTCCAGCAGTGGTGAGATGGGGAAAGTGAAGAAGGAACAACAAGATACAGAGGCAGATGATGATAAGTTTCCAGTGTGCATCCGGGAGGCAGTGAGCCAGGTACTGAGTGGTTATGATTGGACCCTAGTGCCCATGCCTGTGCGTGTCAATGGAAGCAGCAAGAGCAAGCCCCATGTCAAGCGGCCTATGAATGCCTTCATGGTGTGGGCTCAAGCAGCCCGGAGGAAGCTGGCTGATCAGTATCCTCACCTTCACAATGCAGAACTTAGTAAGACGCTTGGGAAGCTCTGGAGGTAAGAACAATTGGGCGGGTGGGGGGGGTTAAAGAAAATGAATAAGGCAAGGTCAAATAGAGCAGTGTTTTTCAACCACTGTGCCACGGCACACTAGTGTGCCGTGACATAGTGTAAGGTGTGCCGTGGGAGAATTACTTTATATATAGTCAATATAGGCACAGAGTTAAATTTTTTTAACATTTTCTAATGGTGGTGTGCCTCGTGATTTTTTTCATGAAAAAAGTGTGCCTTTGCACAAAAAAGGTTGAAAAACACTGAAATAGAGGCACAATGGAGAATGAGAGAAGCTCAGCAAATATTGATTTAATGGATATATATTTGCAATTTATGGTGTTAAGATAGGCAGTGTCAAAGAATGGGCAGACAGCCAATAGAATGAAATATCCAGAGTGCTGTCAATATAAAATTTCACTCATATTTTGATCTTGTCTATTCTCTTATCTCTGCCATGAGGCCCAGTTGACCTGGCCATTCAGTCTTAGGCCCATGAGTTTTTATTTCAGATACTATGTACTCTGCCCCTTCTCTTGATCAGTTGTGTTCCTTCAATCTAAATCTTTGATCATCTTCTAATCCAAAGCATTTGACGTGCTGGCAGGGAATGATGGAAATTACATTTGGAGGCAGTTGGAGGGCACCCAAGTGGGATAGGCAAGTTTAAACCTTTGCTTCCTTGTCAAATCAAAAGTCTTTGTTCTGCTGGGGAGCACCTAACACTGGAACAATGATTTTCAGGAATCCAATAACGTTGTAAAAGAGACGTTTTATCCTCTAAAACAATTCAAATAACTACATTTTTTTCCTCCATGAGGGAAAACAAATGCTTCCTTTGGGGAGAAAGAAGAAAATGATTATTAATGATGTAGTGAGATGCAGGTACAATGAAAGAAGCAGTTTGTTCTTATTAGAAACCATCTCATTTTTAATCACAGGGACGAATAATTTGTAGTTGTCTGAAAGTAATATGATGATGGGACTTGGTATAGGATTAGTAACAAGTGGAGAGGTGAGGAATTTAAAATTAAAGATTGCATCCTCTATGTTGCCAATTCCTTATTTATAAATAGATAATACTTGGCTGATGAACTGGGCATTTGTAAGTTTTGGGTGATCAAACTGAGGAACGCAGTTATCTTTATGGAACTATACTACTCTGTACTTAGCAGGAACAAGCCAGCACCTACCCAACAGTAGAGATTGTTGCATTGTCCTTGCTCTTCTGTTATATGGACCTAGATTTGAGGAAGCACTTATATTTCAGAAGCACTATGTTTTCCCAGCATTCAGATCACATTAGATTGCTGCCAGGAGAAAAACTCAATCAATTATCACATCTAGAAGACCCTATTAGAATACAATTACGAGGATGTCAAGGGTATCCATTGGAGAGTGCCCATGGCATCATTGATTTAAAGCAGATGCAACACACTATATAAGTGCCATAATAATAGCTTGTAAAAGAGGAGTCACAATGGAGCTGAAACTAAGTGGATGGAAACAAAGCATGGAAAGTCCTTGGATAGTTTCATCTTCACATCAGATAATCCTGATGCTATATCCTAAGGATTTATTTGCATAATTTAAATGGTTATTTTAGCATGGGGCTTTTTTGCATTAGAAGTTAGCTGATTTTGTGGGGAAAGTTTAAGCTGAAGTCTAATCAAACATTTGAAAAGATGATTAAAGGTAAAATATAAAATTTGCCTCTCTTCCTGTCATATTGCTTTATAACTTTAGAATTTTGGACATGCAGAAATTTCGTTCTGTCTCAAAGTCTCAGATGAGTTGGACTTGCTTTTGATTGATCATCCAAGTAAACCTTAAAGTTGGATTTTGTTGCTGTGGAATATTCTTTTGAATTCATTGTAACACATTTGAAGCAATTAAACATCGATTTCATTTAACATTTCATAAAGGATAAATTAATTATATTATTTCTAATATGATCCTCGGAATTGGGATTTAAAAAATCTACTTTTATCCAGATAGTGGAATGTTAGAAAATAGCCTTGGAACAAAACAAAATGAAATATATAATTTTCATCATATCATGTGATTCCTTTAGACAAGGAAATATAAACAACAACGGACTCAAAATTCCAGGATCTAGCCACACTGTTTGCTTTCAAGACTTTATCCCATCCCACCCGACTATCATTCCTTCAAAAGATCTAAATAAGGCTTAATTCATGTGATTCATTTTGCTAAGCAATTCAGTTATGGGGAGCAACATAGTATCCATGTGATGTTGGGTTAAGAATTCCACTGCTTTTCTGGCACATTTGTAACTGACTTCAGCTAAAAGGCAAATGACTGACTAGAGTTCAATAGTGTACAATAGTGCATATTGCATACTGAACTTACTATGTTCTTCTCAAGCAGGGCTGAAAATGTTTAAACTTTGGAGAGACACTGGCTAATAGGACAAGCAACTGAGCTGGGCTCGTGATCTAACTTTATATGCAGCATGTTTTTTTTTAATTACCTCCCTAAAATTGTTTGATAAGTGCTCCATTAAGACACTTGGATTTTCTTAGTGAAAACAAACTTAATATTAAGGATTTGGGTCTCAATTCTTTAGCTGTGTGATTTAAAGGCAACCATCTTTCTGGATTAGGTAGATGTGAAAATAGAGATATTGAGTGCAAGTCATATTAAATTGCAGAACCTCTGTTCCCTCCAGTATTTTAGTTCGTCTCTTTGGTGCTGGCGAGCACTCACAAAATATTTGACAGACTAATTTGTTGGTTATCAAAATCTGTTCCTACTTCTTTTGATTAACTCAAGCAAAAAGGCTTTCTAAAAAATAAATTAATATAAACAAGCATGGTAGATCACAAATAAGATTTCTGCTCATATCTCATTTCCCCCCCCCCACATTATCATACAGAGGCATTTTTGTAAGCAGTTTATGACAACTACTTTGATAAACTCTGGCTTCTTAAGACTTTGAAGACATCGTTATTTCAGGAGTCTGTTGGCATTCACTATTGCATAGACTAGTAAATCTAGTGTTACTACTAATGCTGCTATTGCTGCTGCTACTACTAATATTTGGAGTTTGAAACCAGTTTAACATAGTTTTGACACAGAGACAGTTTAAGTCTTAGGAAACCACCAACCCATTCAATTAAAAATGACCTCTACTTATTTAATTTTATATTAAATAAATATTTATTTAACATAACCTTTATTTATTTAGTTGAAGAATTTTTAATGCATATTAATTTTCTTGATCCTTATAAACAATTATTTGTGAGGAGTTGTTCTTTGACCAGCTACACATTTATTTCTGTTAATATTGGTATAAGTTAGTTATAAACTAGTAAATATAGACAGTGTTGAGCTATAAACCAATAAGGCAATCAATGTCTTTATTTAGTTGCATTAAAATCAGTGAGAAATACATACTGTAAATGTTAAATCAATGTCGATCATATTGGCAATGAGTAGATTAAATGGCAGTGAATAATATCTGTAAGCCCCTTCTTATTAGATCAAATCAGGAATCATCTTTCTATTTTTTTCTCTGATTATTGGCTGCAGTAATTATTGAACTATTACAATAGTGTTAAGAATCAACCATATTAAATATTGTGACTCCTGCAAGGGCAAATCAAATCAAAAGCATTTTGAAGTGCATCTCTTCTTTGGGCATAGTGGGTGATATACCAAATTCTTAGTTTATTTTAAAGTCAACTTCAAGCTCATTGATGATACTAGATTGTAGCCATTGGGTTTTGAAAATATCTGGTTTGAAAAGAGGACATGGAGTGATAGCCATATTTTTATGTTTTCATTTTCATAAATTTGATGCTGCACTTACTCTTATATTCATCTTATTATATTTTAGCCTGTATGCATTTCAAAATGAGAGGCTATACCCTTAAACACATCAAAATAATGATGTATGTTGAATTCAGCAGAATCTGCTTATATATAAACACTGTTAGGGTACAGTTATAATTATAATTAATCATCATACAATTATTATTATTATTATTATTATTATTATTATTATTATTAGCTTGCTAATTATGCTCTACATTATAAAGAGCTCCATAGAATATTTCTGACTTCTTTTTTAATAGCATATTTTATGTGTGTGTGTCTGTGTGTGTGTGTGTTGTTTTAGGCACAACTCTTGATCATATATATTTTCCTTTTTGCCTTAATATCCCATTATATTTATTGCCATTTGCTGTGGTCCTGCTTGGTTAGTTCTGGTTTTAGGAAAGCAGTCACAACATATCTAAGGGACTGGCTGCTTTCTCAATAATCCTGATTTATGTCTCTATTTGCTTTGTCTTGTTTGCTTTTGTTAACAAAAACTTCCTTGTATCGCTCTTCTCTTATACAGCATTTCTCTTTTTTCTCTTTTTATATCTTGTTGCTAACATTTTAAAATCATGCTAAATATTCTTTAAAAAAATATTATCTTAATTATATAATCCAAAATAAATGAATAAATAAATATTTCAAGTTTTTTTTTAAAAAATAAAACAATTTTACTTCATGCTTTCAATATAAAACTCACATGCCGCAGAACTTCAATCATTAAAATGTTATGTTTGGAACCAAAGTTATTTTCTTTTCTGATCCCAGACATACAGAGGATCTCTCCCAGATCTTGTGACCATGTTTCATGGGACCTACAGCTGCCACTACTGTCCTTGAAGCCCCCTGTCTGCCTTCCCAGGTAGATTAGTCAGGAAACCGATCAGGTGACCCAATTCTATTTAATTGTAAGGCTGCATTAAGAGAATCTTGCAAGTCTGATAGTAGAAACTTTTCGCTGTCTCTTTTACTCTCTGATAAATTAGGAATGTTCTTTTCTGCATTTTTTCTCTGGCCATTATGCAGCTGCAGGTTGTATCCAGGTGTCATCTCTTCCCTCCATCTCCCAGGGGTATTCTCACATACCATTGCATCCATTGCAATCAAGGGGCAACAGAATAAATAGCTTTCAGTGGATTGATGTTACAGTGATTATATTGATTGAGTCACTTAACTTGGAAATGAACAATAACAATAACAAGTTATTTGGCCACCAGATGTCCTCCATGTATGTTGGACTACAACTCCCATACCGTGGAATAGAATGATGGTGATATAGTCCAATACTTCCAGAAGGCATCGGGCTACAGAAGGCTAATTTATGGTACCAAAAAGCAAGAAAGGAGCTTTCATTTTTTCCTAGGGTAAATGAAATAATGAAATAAAAGGCACTTTTGAGTAATGGTGGCCCCAGATTTGAAACAGCCTCGAAAATTCTGCAGAAATTGTCCCTGAATTTAATACAAAAGAAGAGGTGAATTATTAAACATAAAAAGAATGGTCATGAACATTATTTAATTAATTCATTTCAATTTAGGTTTTGTTCTGACCGTTTGTCCTTTCTAGGAGTGCAACTCTTGGCACACAGATGGCAAATGTAGTCAATGGCTCAAAAAACAGTCCATACCCTTGCATTAATGAAATGCTCATTGACAAATAATACTTTTCTTATGAAAGTGCAGGGAAAATTTCAATCTCTTTGCTTATATGTAATAATAATAACTTAATGTGTTTATTTCTTACATGCATACGTACGTCACCTGCTGTATCAATTCCTGATATTTATAGTACCCCAATAAATATCATAAACCCCAAATTAAATTTTATTTAACGGATCTTTAAAAGCATAATCCAAGAAAACATAAAATAAAAAATGAGATTTACAAACTAATAAAACACAGAGTAAAAGTTTCAAAGTTAACATTAGACTAATGCTGCATTTAATAGTGATAAAAACCATTAGTAAAATCAATATGATTCATATTATCTTGGCTATCTTAGTTAACTATAGAATAGTTCCCAAATTGGAAATCCTCTCCCAGATGTTTCCAGTTTCAAAACTCTTGCATTCGGGGAAAGTTTCCATCGTCTTCCTAAATGTTCGCAAGGAGAGGGCTATCCTCACCTTGTGGGACCGGCTATTCCAGAGCAGGTAATTAATATATGAACCCGTCCAGGAATCAGAAACTGGCCTGATTCCTAAAATAGAATTGAAAGTCTGGATTGTCGCTTCTCTTGTTCTGACAAGCATGCCTGCACTGCTAAAAAAACAAACAAACAGCCTCAACATTTATCTTTTACACAACACTTTCGGCCAGAGACTAAAACAAACTAACTTTGCCTCATGCGCTGTGTTTCCTGGGCAAAAATGAAATAATCAAAATCAAAATCACAGTTTTCACTATTACTTTAAAAGTGTAGATAGAATCTCCTCCTTGGTGTGGAATGAAAACCTGCTGATGAAGTTCTCTTTATTTTTTAAGGTATAGTCCAGAACATAACTCACCGGCACATAAACGTAACCAATACCTTTACTAGCTTCATAAACCATACTGGTGTATATGCCTTGCTTCTCGTCACATCTCCAATGCATCTGCTATAGCTCAAGCGCAACTATTTTACTCCCTATGGATTAAAGTACATGCCTTTTGCCTGATATGTTGAATTTGCAACTGTTGTACAACCAGAAACCAAGACCGCTTTAGCGCTATTCTATCCAGTCTTCTGGATCAATATTTTTTTCAGTGGCAAAATCCAAAAGGTTACTCCCCACTCATTCACCCAAATTCCCAAATTATTGCTTCCACAGTCTGCTATAATGAGGAATCTTCCTACAATTTGGAAATTCCTCTGAATTTTTTACAGATAGATATCTGCCTATCTGCCATTGTAGCAATAATACCTGCACCCCATGGGAAAATTAATATTTTAATGGGAAGAGAAAACCTGGGTTTACTAAGATCCGTTAAAACTGTATTTTTTTTAGTACATCGTATGTGTTAGCTCATGCTCTCATAATAATAAGGCTACAATTTATGCCCACAATATTCCTAGTTTACTGAGAATAGCTTGTCTAAAGTATCCTCTTATGTTGTAAAGTTTTTACACGTAGTATCGGAGTTGAACTGAGATTTGGGGTAGTTCTCAACTACCAGATTGCTCTTATTCTTAATCTATGATTTATGACCTCATGTGTAGTGAATTTCTTACACTGTGCTATCTTTTATTGAAGGAATTGCATGTGCTTGCCTCATGTGTACGTTTTTATTTTTCCCACATGTTGATTGATTATGTGCCATCACGTAAGTGTTAACTTTTAACAACCGCACAGATAGATTTTCTCCAAAACAATTTGTTCCTAACCTCGTCCGTCAAGTCTTCCCACCGGTGTAGTCATCATCACTCAAACTGAGTCTGTTCATTTTGCTGCCGGTCGTCCCTTCTTCTCTTTCCTTTCACCTTTCCCAGCATAATAGATTTCAGCCGAGAACTAGGTTCTTCACTTAGTGTGTCTGATGTAGAAAACATCCTTTCTGCTTCAAGTGAGAACCCTGGATTGATCTGTTTGATGATCCATTGGCTTGCTTTCTGGACGGTTCACAGTATTCTCAGAATCTTCTCCAACCCTGACATTCAAAGGGGTCAATATTTTTTCTATCCTGCTTCTTCAAAGTCCTACCTTAGCTTTCATAAAGTGTAACTAGGAATATCATTGGTTGCATTATATTAATCGTCATAGGTATATACATCACAGCATCTGAATATCGTTTGCCATCTGTATATGTTGGGAAATATATATGATAGCATTTTACATGTGTGCACATGTAAATTGGTATGGGAGCATTAACAATGATATACCCAAGGGATATCATAAACTGCTCATGGATTTCATTAGATGCACAGGTTCACATCCAGAATATTTGCCTTGTAGTTCCTGGTTTTGCAGAGGCTATTATCTTTTCCCCCAGAAGAAGGATAATTGCTAATTTCTTGCAGCAAAACCAATACTTTTGTGGCATCTTAAAAGATTAATAGACTTTCATGTTATTCAATGTTGATTCTAATATTGATTTTAATATTGAAGATCAGTTCTGGAATACATAGAATTATATTTATGCTTGAAAAAAATTATGTGTGGTTTTTAATTGTTACAGACACTTTGAAATAAAATGTAGGTAATTGAACATTACTAATAGTATTAATGTACTTTAACGCTAAGATGAAGAAAACAGAATTTTCAGTTCCTATGAATTTATAGAACAAATCCCTAAATCTCTTCTAAAAATTAATTGCTGACCAATAAAAGGGATTCAGGCAAAGGGCTGTAATAGATGAATGATTTATCTGAATGATTACTGCATAAATAAAATGAAAATTGAGATATAATTTCATTTACATGTTTTTCTTCTGCTTACTGCATCATTAGTGGACAATGTAGATGATAATTCTCAGTTGATACTGTTTTAATTCTCATCATGATCAAGCCAGATTTAGACATTAGGTTCAAGTCACAGTTTGCTTTTAAATGGTTTGTTGAATATTCAAAACTAGCTAGGTTCACAAAACAGATTAAGCTAAAATCCATGGATTTTTAAAATATAAATATGTCTATATCATTTGGAAGTTGAATGCAGTGAAAATGAAATTTTTATCCATTTTGCCAATTTCAGCGAGGACAGAGTAAGAGAAGTAAGAAGGTTTGTAAAAATTTTGCATTTTATAATTTGTTGGTTGATTCTTCTTGAGGACTTTTTCTTTATGGAAATAGTATCTAGTGCCTAAGAATAAATACTAAAAAAAAATATTCTGCCTGATTCACCGAGAAAGCTACAGGGTTTTCCCGCCCAGAAAATTCATGAGATATGGAAGCCTTGGAGATACTTTCAGATTGAAAGGGCATTTTTGCAAAGGCAGATGTGCAAAATCCCTAAAGAATTGTTGAGATAGATGTAAGTGTGGATTCTTCTACATGTTGTGAGGAGTGCGAGGTTGATCCATTTGGAAAGAAAGACAATAACAAAATCAGTATTTGTCATAATGTAAAAAGGCCAGGCTGTTGCATGTAGAGACTAAAATGCTGCTATTTACAGCACCCTCTCCTGGACAAGATATCCAATAACACATTCCAACAGGAATAAAAACTGTTCCCCAAAATAAATCCATAGGAATTTACTGAGGTTGCAAAAAGAAAAGAAAACTTAGACTTATGATTGCCTAATTGCTGCATGCATTCATGAGAAGAGGAAGATGAATTTGTCATAAAAATTTGTCATTAACATTCTCTGATGTACAGTACATTTAGTTTTTGATGAGCAAATTCAGGTATTCGGAGGAGGATCATTAAGCACGGAACATTGCAAGATATGTTAAGCATCAGCACAGTGCACATAGCCATGCACACAGAGCAAAAACCAGCATGCTAATTTGGTGAAAGTGTTCCTGAGAGTTTCTGACAGCATCATAGTACATAAGCGACTGTACATCTTTCCATGTATTTTTTTTAATCAAATAACTCAGTGTTCCCAATTTGATGTCCTCCAGATTTGTTGGCCTCTAAATCCCTCATTATTCCTAATCAACATATTTATGAAAATATAAGAATAGGACCAAACCAAACACCATCTCAGACCAGGATTTTGTTTCTCATTGATCAACTGGATGCTCACAAGTAGGACACCGAGACATATTTCTCTTCTGCTGTTATTTGCCTGCAATTAATTTTAGAGCAACACTGCCTCTAATGCAAAGATAACTCTGATTTTTTTCAAGACTAATAAACCTTCATCGATCTTCCTCCATGAATGCATCCATTCCACCTTGAAAGACAACTAAATTAGGATTATTATGCACTGTTTGAAGAAGTGCTTTCTTTTGACTGTTCCGAATGTCAATCTGATCAATATCAGTGGATCACAAGTTGGCCCAGGTGTTTTGACAGAGGAACAAAGATGTCTCCCATCCCATTTTCTTAATGCCATGCTGCATAAACAGTTCGAATGTCCACCAACCCCTTCCTCAGGTGCCTTCTTCCTAAGCTAAGAATCCTGCATGTTCTATTTTTGATTTCTTAAGGAATCTCCTAACTATTCACTCTTTTGCAACTATATCTCTATTATATCTTTCTTTCTACTGCGACCATAAATATACTGGTAGTGTTCCAAATATAGATGTACCATTGATGTATATAATGAAAAAAAATGGCAATGTTATTCTCAATCCATTTCCTAATGATTTCTAGATGGATTCTGCTTTTTTCAACAATGGCTGTGGATAGAGTTACCCTCTTTGTTGATTCTTTTTCTTGCTTAGTTTACAGGCAGCTCAGATCACATTGACGTATAGATGAAGTTAGATTGTTGCCTTATTGTGGATCATTTAACGTTTAAATTGAAATTCATAGTTTGCCATACATAGTTAGGCTGGTTAGAAATCAATGATTGAAACCCAGCACATCTTGAGATGGAGACCCAGGTTGGAGGTAGGTGGGTGCAATAGCTCAGGATGTGCCCTACCCTTATCACTATCCATCCAATAATATTGGCACATCAAAACTAGGCATGCATAATCAATAAAATTGTAGCAAGAAAATTGTGGAGGGATAATATTGATGCTTTTTTTCCTGGTTCCTTTTTCATTATGCCTTAGCACATGCACTGTTATTCATGAGTTGAGGAGTGTGAATTGCATCCAATGTTTTTATATTAATATTCTCAGAAAAAAGTCTGATAGCATAGGAAAGTGAGAAAATTGTTCAGCTTGTATTTGCATGAAATCTACTAAATAGTTTGTCCTAAGCCAATACTCAAACAAAACTGCAAATTATCCTTTAGGAATGGTACTTTTCTGATGAAGCAATTCTCCACTCTATATTATGCATTCTAATGGGCACGTTGGGAAAAATTAAGGAAAATGCATATGCTAATAAGAATGGCACAAAACAAATAATGCCAAGTTAAAAAAATGCACCCTTTTGTAGTTGTGAAGAAGAGAGTGATATCAACAGATGTAGATTGTCCTAAAACTACACTTTCAGACTTTGTTTTCTTTGTGTACAGAAAACTCTATATGAGTACAGGAGCATAACCTTATCTTTTTGGCATGTGGCCATTTAGATTTGATGTTAGGAATGATTTGTGCAGATTGGGAAGAACTTCAGATCTTTAAAATGGCCTTTCTTTATAGAAAGTGAACTTTTTGTACAAAAGAAAAAAAATGCTTAGCATTTCTCCAGAAGTATCCTTGTTCCAAATCCCAAAGATGGCACATTACTGTCAGCTACTGTGTTCAGCTAGATTTGGCTGGTAGAAATGATGACTTTAGAAACATAAAACAAATAATTAAGTAGATAGTACAAACATCCATTTGTGCTAGTTCAATTAAATTTCAGACACATATTATCAGCAGACAAAACATTTACAACAGCAGTCATTGGAAATAATAGCATCATCTTAGCACTGCTAAATTAATTAACCCCACGATGGGGCAGAAAACAGTTTTATTCAATTGAAACCCAGACTAGTACTAAGGATTTTGATAATGTCTACATTAATTTCATGCTGAAATTTTCTTAAGCCTGTTTTCTATATTCTTTATCTGATAAAATCAAATGTACAAAATATAACCTATTATCTTTTAGCTGTTGCTTGTTTGAAGCATCTTTTTTTTAACTTAATGGCCTATCAAAAGGCAAATATGAGATGGTAGAAATTTTAAAGTACATAATTAGAGTTTTCAGTCTCAACCTGAATAACTTTGGGCCATGTTATGTTGGAATAGTGTTGTCTTAGTCACAATGTTCAAACATCTGTCATTGTCTATGTGTAGTCATGCTGAATGTGTGCTCTTCCATCCTCCACCTTCCTCTTGTTTTCATTGTTCACCACACTGATTCAGCAGCAGCTGCTACTGATGAGTAAGTGGGGACGGTTGTGACTTTATCGCTTGCAGTCACTCTCAGCGATATTCACCAGATTTCTACTGTCGTGACAGTGAAAAACCGAGACTAAAAGACCATCTCTCACTGATGTTATAGCCAATGTGAAAACTTTACTTGAACTGGGTGAAATATTCTTTATTTATGGGTCAGGGAACTAGAAGTTCAGTTAAAGGTTTCTTAGGACCAATAGCTTTACAGGATGGTTTGCCTTCCCCCATCTGCTTTGGTGGGGTTTTTTGTGTATGGGCGGGGGAGGTTGCATCCAATTCCTTTTTTAAAAGCATAGAAACAAGGAGATTGAGTTGGGGGGAAAAACCCAGATCTTTGCCTGCTCGTATCACTTTCTATTTATTACAACTGGTTTGGTTAGGTAGAAAGAGATGGGTAGATCAACGTGGATTTGATTGCAATTCATTGAAAGATGGTGAAAACAAATATGCAGAGGTTCAGTTCTGGGTACAAAGGCTGATACAAAAAGAATTGAAGCTGATTTTGTAGTAGCATGGAACTTCCTGTCAGTTGTGTTTTCATAAAACAGCACAATGAAGGGCGATCCTTTTAATAAAAGGCACATCCTGCCATATAAAAGTCCCGCTGCAATGGAGATAGACAATTCTTAAATATGATAAAAATATTATATAATGCCACCAGACGAAGTAGCCCATTGAATCACTGATGAAAGCAGACACTGAAGAAGAATGTTTTTATTTATTTCGTTTATTTATTTATTTTCGTCAAGCATATATTAGATAACAGATATAAGTATAAACATGATTATGAATACATGAAAAGACTACGAATAAAAGGGAACATTAGGACAGGGACATTAGGCACGTTGGTATGCTTATGCACGTCCCTTACAGACCTCTTAGGAATGGGGTGAAGTAGACAGTCTACTACTACTACAGACAATGTCTGTTGGTTCTATATATCTCCAAGCAAGGACTGAAAATGTTGGCCATCTTAAAGGTAAAGGTTCCCCTCACACATATGTGCTAGTCACTCCCAACTCTAGGGAGCGGTGCTCATCTCTGTTTCAAAGCGGAAGAGCCAGCGCTGTCCAAAGACATCTCTGTGGTCATGTGGCTGGCATGACTAAATGCCAAAAGCACACGGAACGCTGTTACTTTCACACCAAAGATGGTCCCTATTTTTCTACTTGCATTTTTTACATGCTTTCGAACTGCTAGCTTGGCAGAAGCTGGGACAAGTAACAGGAGCTTACACTGTTACGCAGCACTAGGGATTTGAATCACCAAACTGCTGACCTTTCAATCGACAAGCTCAGCATCTCAGCCACTGAGCCACCGCATTCCTTGTTGGCCACCTTGCATAGACCCTATTTTCTGTTGACAAGTATTTAATATCAAGCAGGTTAAAAGGTTCTGAATGAATTTTCAGTGACTTTTTGTTTTATCCCAGAATAATATTCAGAACGTTTCAAGTACCGTAGGTTGATGGCTTGTCCAGATTTTATCCTTCCAGAAAATAATTGTCAACTGAGTATTGTTGACTCTACTTTAGCTTTTTAAAACCATTGAAGAACTCTGCTTGGAACAATTCAAGACAAAGGAGGAGGGTGGTTTGGATCTCTGAATGCAATCCATAGAGCCACCAAGAGAATCAGGAAAGCTGGCATTTAACTAGAAGATCAGTGCTTTTAATATCCTGGATTAAAACAATGAAGTAAAAGAATGAAATTTTGGGCATATAAGCCATTCAGCACCAGGTGATGTGATAGTAAGTCAAGCTTTCAAGATACTGCTGCAGGTCATAGAAAAGAAAAGCCAAGTCTTTTGTTTGCCCGCTAACTTTGTTATGAGCTGTTAATCAGTATTTAGTATTCTTGTTCGTATAATAAACTAAGCCAGAAAATGTGTGATTGATTTTGTATTGTTAGCAATATGTTGTGTGAATACAGTTTTAGTTTATAAACCATGGTTTCTGAACTAGTAGTAATGTGCAAACCAGCCAGCAAACCATTTAAAAACCATGATTTATGTGATGTGTGAACCTAATCTCTGCTTGGCTTTCTAATGTTAAAGTCTGCTTGGATGTTAATTACAATAATGTAAAAACCTTCAGAGCTTGCACAGACTCACAGAAACTCAACTCAATTTAGTATTTTGGTGCTCCTTCCCAGAACTTAATCAAAATTCTTAACTGGAAATCTTGTACAGAGTGACAGGCTTGCATGAGAATTTACAACTGTGTCTAAATTAGCTGGAACCCACACAAGAAACACCAGGGAATTGTTCTGTTTCTCATTGAATTGGAAAGACACAGCATTTATGGACAGAAACAGTAGAGTCGGTCCATGTTTTAACAAGAAATACTGTGGGGTGATATTCAGAATATAGCACAGCAGATCTTGAGATCTAAGCTGGCTGGAACTTTTAGTAATCAGAACCCAGGTTGTAGAAACCTGATCTGAAAGCTATATATCCCCAAAAACTGTAGTTATGCTAATAGGCTAGCTAAAATAGTCTCTTGGAAGAATGTAGAGAAATATCTAAAAACAGGTGCTGTTGTACTAATGAAACATATTCTTTTGTAAAATATGCCCATTTTCTTCTATGACTAATTTTTGCACTTTGAGAGATTCATTGTTATTGCCTGTTGTCATGGTCCCTCCTCCTTTTGAGAGCAATTTCAATCTTAACATGATGCAATTCATAAACTTTTCAGCTCCTTTGAAGAACAAAGGCACAAAACCAACCAGTACCTCAAAATGTTTAACAGGTGTAGGTGAACATGGCAAACCTGATGATTTAAGGCAGAAAGAAATAGTAACAGGGATTAGGTTTTACTACCTGCACCCATGTTTCCATAAGTCCTTTATTTCTTTGATTTGGAAATTAATTCCCCCTTTTTAAAATGATAATCCAATTGACAATTAATAGATTATAAGCATGTTTGCAAGAAGAAGGTAGAAGGATATGGGAAAAAAGGAGCTAAAACCAGAAAAATAGGAATGCATTGTTATCATTATGGCATTATCCAAAGGAGCTGGAAAGTATCTCTGTACCAGGTTCAGAGGAAATGGGAATGTCCTTACAGCTTTTCCAGCTTTTACACCTGAGAATGCTTGCGTCTTTTATTTGACTCAAGGCACAGAAGAAACTTTTTCAAATGCTATTGAATGGGAGGTAGAAAGAGGTAACGCTATTTAGAGACCAAGGCAAGATCTCTGGCCATGCTCTGATTGTTATTATAACACTCGATTATAGAATGGTTAATTCACTAGTCATCTATGCTTTAAAAGATGGATCAATTAAATATAATTTTTTTCAAAATCTTTTAAAATCTTCCTTTTCTTGCCTTTGCTCTCCTCCTGAAGATGAAATATTTTGAGGCAGAGTTTGGTAGAAATCAATGGAAATTATCATAGACATAATTCGTGTACTCAATATATATTGTATTTAGCATTTTATTTTGACAGCCAAAGTGGCAAAAAAACTGGGCCATCATTTTCATGAGGGGAAAGGAGAGCAAAGGCAAGAAGAGAAAAGTTATATGACTTTTGTTTTCTACCTATATAGGGAGATAGGATTATCTTGAATATTTTTGTTTGATTCCCCATTCTTGTAAAACCCTAGAAACAATAAACCAGTATGGTTTTGTAATTTCTATACCAATTAAAATTAAGATCCATGTGCTAGCAAGCAATGCCAAATAAACAAATCTTGCAGTCCTAATAAAATACTGTTTCACATGTTTCAAGCAGCTGCTTGATATTTACAACAAATACCAGAGCTCAGGCTTTTGTTCCAATGAAGCTCTGTCATTATAACTCCATGTTTACATATTATGCATTAAACATTGTTGCTGCCAATCTCTGTGCCTGATTTATAGTGCCTTAGACTGGAAGTCTTGGATGTTGCAAAATTAAGTCCCAATTAAAGCAACTCAATTAGCCAGTTTTAAAATGCATATGTGTAAAACCATTTTGAGGGGTTTCTTCCCCACTAGCCATGCTGGAAGCTTGTCAGCACTTCCAGACTTCGGGGAAATGGGTTCCCGGAAGGGTTTGAAGGCTGCAAAAAGTGGGGTTTGGGGATATACTGGCTCATCCTTGGTATATATTCAGATGCTTTCAGAGTGCTGATAGGTGCCAAAACTTCATGAAGAACCATTTCACACACAGAAATAAAGCATTAGAATTTATTCCCAGTTCATGCAATGACAGAACATCTGAATAACAGAATAATATTAAATAATATGAATTGAAGCTCAGAATTTTTATGGTTTAATCTCTCTTTCTCTTTCTCTCTCTCTAATTTATAGACCTGCCCATCTTAATCTCATGACCTTGGGCAGCGAACAGCAGTTAAAAACATAAAGCAACAATAATAGCATACTAAAGATTGGCAGCCAAGGTAAAAACCATCATAACCATCAATGTAGGTATCCCATGGGCTCTCATTTTGATTCCATGCCCAGTGGTATATTCTTCAAAACCATCGACAAGGTTAACAAGGTTGGGGCTAGTCTAATGATACTCCAAAGAGTGGCCATCACAACAGGCTTTCTTTCTTGGTCCTGCTATTGACGACAGTTGGGCTTGCCCGGATATATATAATCAGGAAGAAGTAGTCCCTCAAAATCTAACCCTATGCCATGGAGGGCTTTATATTTACATAAACAAATTGAATATTTATTGATAAATCCACTGATCTATTTGCTAAACAAGAAATAGCCAAAATAATTCTTCATAGGTTATTTGAGGAATAAAAATGTTCATTCGGTTTGTTGTTTGTCTATCAAACAGAGGTTTTTCCCCTCACTGGGCAAGACAGAGAAAGGTATCTCAACAACTTGATATTTGTTTTGTTAAAATTTAATGTAAGCAATAATATTTTTGGGCGCGGAGGAGACAATCTGTAATTTAAATATAATATATATAGTATAGCAAAATTTAGACAATAATTCTGGGGTGGGCTTTACAGTACCATTAGACAGCCATGGTGACACAGTGGTTAGAATGCAGTACTGCAAGCTAACTCTGCCCACAGCCAGAAGTTCAATCCTGACCAGCTCAAGCCTTTGATTCTTCCGAGGTCAGTAAAATAAGGACCCAGATTGTTTGGGGCAATATGCTGACTCCGTAAATTGCTTATAGAGTGTTGTAAAGCACTATGGAGCAGTACATAAGTTCAAGTGCTATTGCTATTAAACAGTCAGTTGATTGACTCAGGTGGTAGATGCTGAAAGACGGGGAACAAAGTTACATGTTGAAGTGATACCTGCCTTATATTTCCCCTTCTTGTAGTATACCTGCCTATATTTCCCCCCTGTGGAAATAATCTAAAGAGATAGAGAAATTTTGAGCATTTTGAAACTCCAGATAATAGGTTTTCTGTTCAAGGCTCCATAATGCTACTTAGCTCAACAACCCTGCCCACTTGCAGCGACTTAGCAGGAAATATTGTCTCAAGTAATAACACAAGCCACTTAGGGATTATGTTAAGCGATTGAAAAATTCTTAATTAGATGAGGCTATGAAATAAGAGTCTGATTGGTCTCAAAGTTAGCGTTGGGCTCAAACTGGTCTCAGTGGCAATCCCCATTAAGAAGCAAAATTCAGAATGTGTTAAAGAGATAGTTTCTCTTCTTTACAAAAAAGCTTACAATAACCCAGTGTAGATTTGGGCAGTCATTTTGCTGGATAGCAGGTTTCGCCTTCTCTACCCCTTGTTGGTCAAAAGTAAAACATTCTCCTGCATCTGTATGGGATTTTTAAGGGATGTATTGTTATATATAACATTTTTAATGTCTCTGTGAGAATTTTTTGAAGATGACATCTGGAGATCAAAATATTACCCACCTAATGTATGTTAGTCCCAATCTGAAAAATAAAGCTGCCATAGCAAACGCATATTACAGACTTAACATGTGATGTAGGTTGAGCCATGGAAAGAAATACCAGAGTGTACCAATCTCCCACAGTTTCATTTAATCCTGGATGTTTGTTCTGTGAATAAATTGAAAAAGATTGTATATAAATGGAAATTGATCTTATTACCAAAAGACTAGAATTTGTTCAAGTGTATGATGTAAAGTTTTCCCACTTGTACAATCCGTGAGGAACATCTTTCTGTTCCATTTCAGTGAAATTGATTACAAACATTTAACCAATTCTCCTAAATAAAAATTTCACGCATTACAAGGCTCGGTAGGTCAGTAGAAAAACATGTACCAGATGTGCTTTCCGTGTTTGTGTGCCTTCAGGTCAGCTTGACTCCTGGCAATTGTCTGGACAAGTCCCTGCAGTTTTCTTGGCAAGATTTTTGGAAGTGTTTTGCCATTGCCTGCTTCTTATGGCTGAGAGAGAGGAGGGGAAGAGCTGGCCCAAGGTCACCTAGTTGGCTTTAAGCCTAAAACAGGATTAGAACTCCTGGTTTCTAGCTCAGAGCTTGTAGCCATTACACCAAACTGGTTCTCAGCTGAATAAAATACATAGTTGTTTACAGTTGCTCATGCCAGTGAATTTTACATAAAAACGTAATTATGGCAAAAAACTTTGCTGATGTGCTAAGTTGAAATCTGCTCATGATATGAGAGAGAGCTTTGACTAGCTGAGTGTAGCATTCTTGCTGAGTTCAAAAGAAAATGGCTGCTGATGTTTCTGGTAGCATCACCGATTATCTTAAAAGTTCTCACCGTTCCATTGCAAAATTTCTGGTTAATCTCCTTCCAGAGTCATGGTAGAGCAACTTTCAACATCTCCTCTTTGCTGATCTTCTTTCCCATCTGCAATGCTGTGTCTAATAGTCATTAATGGGTTTCTATTATCAATTGATACGATCCTGATTATTTAGAATTCTGCTTTTAAAACATTGGTCACTTACATTTCTTCCTGTTCTCTTCTCTCTCCCACCTCTTTAAGATTACTGAATGAAAGTGACAAACGACCTTTCATTGAAGAAGCAGAGCGGCTAAGGATGCAGCACAAGAAGGACCACCCTGATTATAAGTACCAACCACGGCGTCGGAAAAACGGCAAGGCTGCCCAAGGAGAAAATGATGGCCAGGCTGATGGGGAAGCTGGTGGAGCTGCAGCTATTCAAGCCCACTATAAGAATGCCCATTTGGACCATAGGCATCCTGGAGAAGGATCTCCCTTGTCTGATGGGCACCCTGAACATTCTTCAGGTGAGTTCATAAATTGAGCCAGCAGTCAGATCCATAGCAATCTGAATTCTAGTGGCATGGTAAACCAGGAACTGCCTAAATATAGAGCAGAAGCATGAAAACCACCATTTATTTTTCTGACAAAGCTGAACATTTAATTGAATTGGCATAGATGAGTATCATAACAAAAGACAATTGCCACAGCCCTCAGCTCACAATTACATCTTGCAATTGTGCTTTTTTACTTATTACCAGCCTCTTTGTTCCTTCCTTCCTTCCTTCCTTCCTTCCTTCCTTCCTTTCTTTCTTTCTCTTTCTTTCTTTCTTTCTTTCTCTTTCTTTCTTTCTCTTTCTTTCTTTCTTTCTTTCTTTCTTTCTTTCTTTCTTTCTTTCTTTCTTTCTTTCTTTCTTTCTTTCTCTTTTCACTGGAAGCTCTTGTGAAGCCACCCCAAGTCAGGGAGTGCCTAAATCAAATAAAACAAAACCAACAAATGACTAAGCAGTCTGTGTAATGAAGGTAAAGAACTTAACTAAGATACTGGTTTGTTGTGTTTTGTTCTTAATGGACTCAAACTCCGGTAACCTGGAAAGGATCCAATCCAAATATAATGTTGCTATGAAAGTTATATTTGTAATAACTGAGCAGTTTACACACACTCTGTGATGTCAACCTTACAGGTCAGAGCCATGGTCCTCCCACTCCACCAACTACACCTAAGACGGAGCTCCAGACGGGTAAGGCTGACTCCAAACGGGATGGGCGTTCCCTTGGGGAAGGAGGAAAACCTCACATCGACTTTGGCAACGTGGATATCGGGGAGATCAGCCACGAAGTGATGTCCAATATGGAGCCCTTTGATGTCAACGAGTTTGATCAATATCTTCCACCAAATGGACACGCTGCTCACCCAGGCCATGTGGGGGGTTATGCCACAGCTGCTGGTTACGGCCTTGGTAGTGCCCTGGCTGCAGCCAGTGGACACTCTGCCTGGATCTCCAAGCAGCATGGGGTCTCTTTGTCTGCTGCCGCATCCTCAGTGGTAGATTCGAAGACACAAGTAAAAACAGAGGGTTCTACTCCTGGGGGTCATTATACTGACCAGCCCTCCACTTCCCAGTTAGCTTACACATCACTCAGTCTGCCCCATTATGGCTCAGCTTTTCCATCTATATCCAGGCCCCAGTTTGACTATCCTGATCACCAACCTTCAGGACCCTATTACAGCCACTCTAGTCAGGCTTCTGGCCTCTACTCAGCCTTCTCATATATGGGGCCCTCTCAGCGTCCTCTGTACACTGCCATCTCTGACCCAGCCCCTTCCGTGCCACAGTCCCACAGTCCCACACACTGGGAACAGCCTGTGTATACAACTCTCTCAAGACCCTAGGGAATGGGGAGCAGTGACCAAAGCAGCAGCGAAAAGGCTCCAAAGAATCAGCCCCAGAAGATGAGCCTCCAAGTTCCAAGGTCTTTTGGTGTCATCCATTCGCCAGAATCCACAGAATATCCAGGGATGTCTATCATGACCACAGTTATCGATGGCTCACCTGGCTGGAGGAAGGTTCCCAACCACCACCCCTACTCCCAGTCCCTGAGTGGCTTTCAAGATCCCATAGGCCTTCTAAAGGAGGGTGATTCTAGGCATGGAGCAACAAGTCATGGTTGGTTTTTGTAAGGCAGATTGAGGGTTTAAATAATTACAGGAAGAATAAAATTGAGAGATAATTCCTCCCTTCTCTTCCCCCATCCTCAACTGCCCAAACACTCCGTCTGACATTTTAAGAAAGAAACCAATAACCATAACTTTGCCACAGTCTATTGGGAAATTATGGCTAGAGCTGGGCATGCTGTGGTGGATATGTTACAGAAGAAATGCAGTGATGCAGCTGCTGTGGACAGAGCTCTAGGACATTCGTGCTTCAGAGTTGCACATGCATGAAATTTAGTTCTCCATTGGAAGACCACCCTGTGCTTGCTTTTCCTGTTGTACTTGGCATCTCAGTTTCCGCCTATCTATTCCATCACCTCTCTGCTGCCTGGCTCTCTTAAGACTTAACTACACAGTACATTGGACTCAGGAACTGTATTATATGATCTGGCCACCTTTGCATGTAAGCGAATCCATGGGGGCACACCTGCTGGTCCCTCGACCATAAATGGCAAAACAGACTGAAATGTCGTCCTTGGTAATGAACGTTTTGTATTCCTAGTCTGTTCCCAGTACTTCATGGTTCCCTTCTAACTCTCCCAACTATCCTTCTAATAGTCAAAAAGATATCCTGCCAAAGCCAATGTTTTTTCTTCTGGCACGCTTATGAATGTGCGTTTCCATGTATGAGTGTGTATATGTGGATGTAGGGAAATTGGGGAAAGACAGCAACTCAGTATGGTTTTTTCCTACATGCTTAATTAGAGAACAAAATTACTGTTATCATTTCATGAAACATCTCAAGATGTTTGGGTGCTTGAGGCAAATGTTCCAATAGTATCCAGGAATGGTAACAAGATAGTAAAAATATTAGCTGATCCTTTGCTGCCCTTCAATCATTCACAAAATCGGCTATGAATGGAGGACTGTGTTACCATGCCTTTTGGTCACAATGTAAAAGCATGAAAACATCAATGCACTAGAAACAACAGATGCTATGCAACACAAGTACATGAGAAAAGGCCATTACTGGCTGCAGCAGTGTTTCTCAACCTTAGCAACGTGAAGCTACATGGACTTCAATTCCCAGAATTCTCCAGCCAGAATCTTCAAGTTGTCAAGGCTGAGAAATACTGGGCTCTAGTATTGTATGTTAACGCTACGTTTTGTTCTTCCCAACACCTTTAGACTGAGACAGCTGAGGCTTGCCTGCCCCAAGTTACGAACTTATATATGCTTATTTCCATGTTCAGCTATGGATAATTATCTTTTCTCTATGGTATTTGAAAAGAACATGTAGTATGGCTGTATCTCTTATAATCTATTAACTGCTATGCACCCTTATTTATGCAAGTAGCACATCTTTTCCTGTCCCCAATGCTACAAACTTAAGTTGTCCTAGCATCATTAACTTTGCATCAAATGTATGGAGTAATAAACTTAAAATGTTTTAGCTATGTATGTCAATGTGTGTTTCCTATTTTGATCTATGCTCTGCCTCATATCCCTCCAAACTGGCTGAGAAGAGAGAGAGAAAAACATATAGCCTGCTTGTCCATAGATTTCTCCCTGTGTATTGTTAACAGATCAACCTGTCTTTTCACACCTAGTCAGAACTAAAATTCCCACTTTTTTCACCCAGCAATGGACCAGATGAGGATTGTTGGTCTTTCCAGTTAAACATTCCAAGCATACTTTTTACTATATTTTTCTAGCTCCATGGTTGTCTGTTAAACCCAATTGGGATGGTCACAAGTATCTTGTCATCTTTTCTAGCTCTTTCACTACATTTGCTATTCTAAAGTCAGCTGACTCTGAATATGGGGTAACATCTTTAATTTCCAAGGATAACTGTAATTGATAAGTTTATTCTACAGTATGTAATCCTTTGGGGTTCCACCACAAAACCGCGTCTGACTAAACCGCGTCGCTGACGTCATCAACAGGGCGACAACAGCGCGGAGACAGAAGCACGCTGTAAACCCTAAACCTAAAATTAACACCTAAACCTAAACCTAACCCCCTAAACCTAATCCTAAACCTAACCCTAACCTAAACCCTTAACCTAACCCTTAACCTAACCCTAAACCTAATCCTAACCCTTAACCTAACCCTAACCCTAACCCTTAACTTAATCCTAAACCTAACCCTAACCCTTAACCTAACCCTAAAGCTAACCCTAAACCTAATCCTTACCTTAAGTTGAATCGGCTTGCTTTCAAAGCGCTATTTAAAGCGCCCTTCTTTCTCTGCGCTGGCTGTTGTCACCCTGTTGATGACGTCAGTGACGCGGTTTAATCGGGCGCAATTTAGTCGAGCGCGGTTTTGACGGGTCACGATCCTTTGGTAGCATACATTCTATAAATCAACTGCATCACATTAATGAGAGGTCCTTTTTGTGATGCATCCAAACAGGTTGACTGCATAATTTTAAATTCTAAATATGGTATATGTTTTGAAGTGAGATTAGAATAATATTATTCTAATTCAATTTATCCATCCAGTTCACCATCCCACTTGATTTGCAATGCTTTACTTGAGAGAAAGTATGTGCCTTCTTCATCAGGCAGCAAAAAATATATATTTCTACCACTACATATGCCATTTCTATTGGGAATTACAAAAATGGACTTTCAAGATTCCCATCCCTGAAACCAACTGATCCTTCCTGATTTCTCAGGTAGGTACTTAACAATCAGGAGGAACAAATTCCTACTTTCGTCCACTCCTTCAACTTTCATTCCACAAGATTCCTAAGATTATGAAGAAATTATACATTTTTCAGCCTGAAGTATCATACCAAAACCAAAAGGTTGCAATGTCAGAAAAAGGAGATATGTAGCCAAGATGGTACTTAAAATTCAGAAACTGCCATATTTTGCATACCAGGATAACTTTTGACTTATTCTGTGGGGGAGCGAATGAAAAATGTAATGGTGGGTGGGTTGTGCATTCGGCTTGACATTTTCTCCTTTGACTCTGGTGGAAATCTTTGGCTCTAGGCCTCTGTTTAAATGCCTGGCCAAATGCTTTAAATTCCCAAAAATTGGCAACTTGTGCTCTATATTTGGCCATGGCACTAGTTTTTTAACCAAATGACTCAATGATCACTAAGCAATCTGAGTTGAACTTTCCTAGGTAAAGGAGAATAACAAGAGGAGGTTAATAGGAAAGTGATAAGATCAATGCAATTACCTTTCTTCAGCGGACCAATGAATCCACAAGATGTACCTCATTTTAGATCAGAATAGCCATAGTTTCTTTCTTCACGCCTCTTACTACAAATCCTAGAAGCATAGAATCAGAATTGGAAGAGGGTGCATGGGCTCTCTAAGTCCAACCTCCTGTGAAGGAATCCAAATTAAAGCATTCTAGTCAGATGGTTTTCAGTCCTAATTTGAATATATTCAGTGAAGAGCAGTACACCTTCTCTAGATAGCATGTTTCATTGTTGAACTGTTCTTATTGATAGATAAGGCATCTGTCTTTCTATAACTTAAACTCATTATTGTGTCTTGCATTCTGGAATGAGAAAACTTCATCTATATGGACATTTTTATATCCAATAAAACATAGTTAAAACTGGAAATATATGACCTATTGCAGTAGGGAGATTGCCACAACTAAAGGAACCACACACAAGGAACAAAAGCAAATCTTTCCAGATTATTTCAAGGGCTTCCTATGCGCATCTTCAGAAGGAAAGCTGATTAAGAGGAAGTGATGTGCTTTCTTAGCCAATAAATTGCAGGAGTTAATGCCAATTGCCCTGTTTCTGTCTTAAGAACAAAAGTAGGATCCGGCATTTACCAGCTTCCATGCTGGGCACAAAAGGACTGTACATTCCCCTGCCAGTCTGGTGGGAGGTGGCCTAGAGCCTTTTGCTATCCTTTTAATTGTATCTGATGTAGATGCAAGGGTTGAGGAAGGGGGATGGGGGATGGGGAAGGGAGAGTATTAAAACAAAGAAGCTTTTTTTTTTTTAAAAGAGGACCAGGAGAACAACTCCTGCGCTCCATTGTGGACGCCAAAACGATCACACAAAGACACATTTCATTACTGAAATTTCATCACACAAACGTGATTAAACGCCAGAGGGAGTCGGGACGCCAAGGAGATTTGTAAGTTATAACAACTCTGCAAATTAACCTATTATTGGTATAGCTGCTGTGAGCAAACGCAACACATTCCTTATGGCTTCAGTGCCTTTGTCTGTTGACAGTTGTTGCATTCTATTCACTTCCATTTCACATTATTTCTGAAACTACTCCCTTAAAAAACTATTTCCAAATATAAATTTCATTTGCATATTTGTGTTTGTGTATAAATGAAATTGGGTGGAGGGGAGGGAGAGAATAGGTAACTTGAAGTCCTAGGACTGTCTATAGCCTTTGCCCCAATTTCACAAGCTCCCTGGAAAAACATCTCACATCCAGGGCAAGTCCGATGTACCCCTCCAGTAGCAACTCCCGGGCATAAAGTAGAATAATAAAAGAATTTTGCCATAGTAGGAGGAAATCTGGATATTCCAGCAGGAATCTTTCTTCAGAGTCTGGTTAGCTTTAGTTTCTCTCCCAAAACCCTACATCTGAAACAAAGGTACACAGGATTGAATGTTGCATACAAAAATCAAGAGCTGTATTTTAAAAAAAGAACTTGCATTCAAAGAAATTACACTTAAGAAAGTATGCATTAAGTTTGCATCAAGAGCCAAAAGCAAGGCAAATATCTTAAGCAAACCTTTTTGGACTACATGCATTACATATGTATAACTTATAGCAGCGGTCCCCAACTTTTCCGGCTCTGCTGACTGGCGGTGTCAGTGTCGGAAGGGGGATGGTTTTGCTCGTGTGCCCGCTGCTTACACAAAACGGAGCTCTGCCTGCTCATCCATCGCTTGCACAGCTCAGTTCCCAATGGACCATGGGTTTGTTGGGACCTCTGACTTATAGGAATGAGGTTTACAAAGCCTTTGTAGATTATGTTAAAATATCCTTACAGTCCATCGGGGTGTTGGACTGAGGATTGATTGGAGATTGTGACTCGGGGGGGGGGGGGGTGGTTCAAACTTTTGTTTTTATTGGGTGTAATTCTGGATCCGGTTTCAGAGTCGGAATTACACCGAGTCCTTGCCAATTTAATGTGTGCCCATTAAAATGGATTTGAAAAGGATGGATGCCTTGGACTTCATTTTCCAGAACATGCTAGTTGGAGGCTTGACACAATGCTGACAATACATTAGTTCTAGAAAGCTCCAAAAAAAGAGTGTTTGTTGCAAAAAGTAAAGATTTCTTAGAAGCATAAGTTTTTTCTCATTGCAAAAGTACTTTTAAAATATTATCTTTGACCATTTGGGTGGCACAGTGGATTTGGAGTTTTGTTTTGCAATACAGTTTGCTTATTTACCTAAGTTTAAAAGTTATTTTCCTGATATTTTAGGGATCGTGTAATTCTTCTCAATATGAGCATGCACTTACAGTCAGACTAATACCAGACAGGGTGGGAAAGAAATGTACTGAGACATAGGTACCATAAAGCATAGATTACAGATGTCAAGCTGACTCTCGCTAGATAGCTCATCAAGGCAACTATGCTTTTTTGCTGTAGAACAGCCCACTGTAAGGGGATCCTGTTGATTGATAAGAAGTCAGGGCAGGAAAAGGAACAATGGGAGATTTGATGAGAGTTGCTCTGTGATACTCCTGAGAAGCCCAGAGAACCAGCCTTGATCAGAGGGGAAATTGGGGGTTTCCAAGGCAACTTGTTCCCAGGCACAAAGGCATGTCTGTTTGGTAGCAAGCAACAGAAATGCCTCGTCTACTACAGGCCCCTGGAAAAAAGCGTAGGTCGAAGGCAAAGGGGTCTTTCAGTTGTCTTAAAGGGCATCTGGAAGTTTGGCAGCTGCAAGATCACTTTAAAATCACTTGCGCATAGCACGATGATTAGATACAACACTGAGGAAGCTTCTCCTGCACCATCTTTCTAGTTTGCATTTATAGCATTGAAAGGCAGCAAGTTGGTTTGTCAAAAACAACAACAGAATTAACCTACTGGGTCTTCAAGACAATGTAAGACTGAGCTATAAAAGCACTAAAAAGAAAAAAGAAAGAGAGCAAGACAGGCAGGCTGCTGGTTTTCTTTAGCATTATTTATGTAAAAAGGAAACATCCAAGACATTTGTAGGGGGATTTTGTATTTATTTACACAATATATATATATATATATCCATAAAGATGGAGCACGGAAGAGATTTAATCTGTGATAATTAGTTCATCTACACCCCAGTCTTCATAACTTCCATCCGGCAGGTACCTGCGGATAATTATAGGAATCTTCCGCGCTCTGGAGGAAAGAAAGAGACATTCATAGTCAAGGACACTAAATCATTGGTATTCAGCGAGACTCCAGTAATGTAATAAAACATTTGAAAGCCTCCAAACCCAAATCAAAAAATTCACTAATAGAAAATCATTAACTGTTCCTTCCCACATCTTAAAAATAACCAGGAAGTAATCTGAACTTCTGAAGGACTTCTGAATCTGAATTTTCCAAAGAACGTTCCTAAGAGACAGGGAGACAACTGCACTATAGAAAGAGCAAACTGGGATCACATAAATGACCCTTCTAATATGCTTTAATTGCATATAAAGTGTTCATATAGTGTAATGAAAGGATGCAGTGGCTCTCAGTGGCTAAGACGCTGAACTTATCGATTGAAGGTCGGCAGTTCGAATCCCTAGCGCCGTTTAACAGAGTGAACTCCCGTTACTTGTCCCAACTTCTGCCAACCGAGTAGTTCAAAAGCATGTAAAAAATGCAAGTAGAAAAATAAAGACCACTTTGGTGGGAAGGTAACAGCATTCCGTGCACCTTCGGCGTTTAGTCATGCCAGCCATATGATCACAAAGATGTCTTCGGACAGTGCTGGCTCTTTGGCTTTGAAACCGAGATGAGCACTGCTTGCTAGAGTCGGGAATGACTAGCACATATGTGTAAGGGAAACCTTTACCTTTATAGTGTAATGTCATAAACCAAACAAATGCTCTGAGTTTTAAACTATTAAAAAACGTTTGGCAAACTAAACAATTTGGAACCTAAAGAAATTTAAATCCAGTCTAATCTAAATAAGACTTTTTAGGTCAACAATATAATTAGCCAGCCTGGAATTTGTCTAGGGCATCAGGTTGATAATCTTGCAATATGTGAAAGTAAAAGCAGAAAACTATTTTTTTAAAGTTGCAGGAGTTCAACAGAATGGTTCTGAAGCCATAATCAGAATAGAATTTTTCAGGGAAATTCTCACATTATGAGTTTGCATTGGGGTACCAATTACAGCTTCATATAATTCAAGTAAACATTAAAACAAGTTTAGTTACATTAATGTTTGGGTTTACAAACTTCTATAAAATATACAAATCTTGCATTATGTACACAATGTGAGCCAAATACGAAGAAAGAAAAAAGTACCCTTTTGTATTTCTTTCTATAATGGGAACTCATGAATCTCAACCACGTTATAACAGGAGTAGAGTTTACTGTCACTTTTTCAGTTTCTACATAATTAAAATCTGACATTATAGTTCTCTAACGATGCTTATAAAAAAAAAAGAGAAACCAAATTATTACCTATTTAAACCCTGAATCTCAAAATAATAGTCTGAAACATTTAAATGCTATGAAAAGGAAAATCTTCTACTGTGATGATACTTCTATGGAAAACAAAAACCAAAGATGGCAGGGACTAAATCATAAACTATTTTAATGCCTTTAATTAATTCACCTGGGAAAACTATGGTACTGAAAATGTGTCAAAAATAAATTATAAAAACTATTAGTATTTTATAATTAGTGTTATATTACTTAGGTAATAGGCACCTACAAAATGTAACAGTCTATGTAAGTGTTTCTTGTTGGACAACAGAAATTAATTCAAATATTTTATATGTGCATAAAATCTCTCCTCTCCCCAATAATTGCCTCTTTGTCATAAGTTGTAGGACAAACATATGTAGTAATAAATATTTACTATATATAGAGCTTCCTCTCATCATGTCCTAAAAATCATGGTTTTAAATTGTATGTGAACCAATACATGTAGGCAAGATTTCAGGCTGCAGAAAATTCTCTTGACCTTAAGGACAACTAGAAGAACAGGAAGAGTGAAACTAGCATGTTCACCATCCAACCCCTCCTGCCTTAGAGCAGAATGTTCAAATGTAATTAGAGAAGGAACAGTTTATGCACACCTGCACATGGATAAAACTTCTCAACTTACTTCAGTTCTTTCATTGCAATCAGCAAGGGGATCTCTTTCTCCTTCAGCTCTACCATACTGGGGCACACATCCTGGTGGGGGGAAAGATTTAAGAACTTTTACTGCAACAGGAGTAAGCAGTGGATATTAAAAGTTATCAAGTTAGATGAGAATATGATATACCATTTGTTTCCTGTCAAACTTGTAATTTGCCTGGAGATTTTACTCTTGAGACGCTATGCTATAATCTCTGTTTTCTGACATTTAAAGATTTTCATTTTAGAGCTGGGTGTGTGTGTATTTTCGAGTCAGTCCTTCTTGGAAAGGGTTTCAGAAGTAGTTTGCCACTGCCTGCTTCCTAGGGCTGAGAGAAAGTGGTCCAATTTCTAGCCTTAACCACGAACTGATCTTTGTTATTGTTTGGCTATACGTCAATAATAAAATGTTCAAATGAAGTTATACTTTAAATTGCATTCAGAAGTATGTGGGGGTAGGGGAGATGGGGTTGCTATTTTGGCATAAAACAAAATAAAATACAAAAATAAAAGTAGATTACATTCTCACACATGGGCATTATTGTTATTCACCTCTAGCAACTAATCTCATTGGCTTAGCAAAATAACTGCCTACCACGTGATTTCTACTGAAATAAAGAATAACCAGCCACTAGTCCTCACTTACTGACTAAAATTGGGACCAGCTACTCCATCAGTAAGTGACATAGTTGCAAAATGAAACTTCATGTAACCATACAGAGTTCATCAGTTCTGGATATGGTCATTAACAAATCACCCATGGCCATTAAGTGAGATGTCACATGACGGCAACTTGCAACTTACTGCCAGCTTCTCTTGATTTTATGGAAGCCAGCCATGAAGGTGGCAAATGTCAATCATGTGGCCAGAAGATGACAAACATTATAAATGTAAACTGATTGTTAAGCATCCAAACTGCAATCACATGATTGCAAGGACACTGTGACATACGTTTGAGAACTGGTCACAAATCTACTTTTTCAGTGTCATCATAATTTTGAATGTTTACTGATAAATGAGGACAACCTGTAAAGTTTTGGCTTGTTAAACCTCCGGAAAGATGCTTCAAATAAGCTCAAGAGCACTACATTCCTTCAAGGAGCAATATTGAGAACATATTGGATAATGAAATATCTATCCGTCTTTAGTGGCTAATTCTTCTAAACATTTCGTTTTCCACAAAAAAAGTAAATATATCCTGCCTAGCACCTTCAGAATGGGGAAAATATTTAATCTGAAAGACATTGTGTAACCCACCCACCCCCCCAAAAATACAATCTTATTTGGACCTCTGTTTTTAGTTGCTCATCTTAAAGTTCCCTTGGGAGAGGAGTGGTGTGGTGGCCTAGGGGTGGAGCCCTTGCCTCACAATCAGGAGGCTGTGAGTTTGATCCTAGATAAAGACAGATATTTCTCTTTCCGGGGACAATGAGAATATATCTGCTGAACAAAACTCTGCATTGGCAACAGGAAGTGCATCCGGCCAGTCAACACTCTGCTAGTTCCATTCAGTTGCCCAGATTCCACCCAGCAAGGGATCATGGGGTTATTAAAGAATGATGATATGATGATGATGATGATGATCTTAAAGTTCTCTACTACTCTTATTGCCCAATTCGTGAATGAGGAATAGAATATTCTGCTAGCAGCCTTCGCCTCCCATTATTCATACATATCTCTGTATGAATTCTGAAATCCATGTACATTCCCGTAATATATTCAGAATGAATGTCCTATTTTTAATGATATCTTACTAATAATTTAAATGCATGCTCTGCCAAAGAGCTATGGCAAAGTAGAATTATACTTTTCCAGCTGAAAGCTGGAAAAACCTTCAAACAATAATTAGTATAAAAAGACAGATAACTAAATAAATGTATATCTATATTTACGCTATCTGTAGGGCACGGGTGCCAAGAACTCTGGCCCGCTCATATTTGGTCATGTAAGGAGTAGTGATCCGCTTCTGATTTGCTTGTTGTCGCTCTCCAGATGGCAAGATTTCCACATTTTCCTGACCTTCCTATGGGATAATACAAAGCAAATATAAACACACACAGGTGTATGCCCTGTCATCTGAGCAGTCATGCAACTGAAACTGAGAATATGAATGGAAATATTAAATAAGGTTCTATGACAAGAATGTTATTAGTAAAGGTACCTAATACATGATGATAAAATGTACAACAGACATTAACATGAATTCATATATTTTAACCCATTTCTAAAGTTCACATTTTACCACTTAAGCATTGGGGCTTTACAGATCTAGGTTACCAGTATAAATTTATATCCTATTCATTGTCCTTAGCTTCTATACAAAGAACAAAATATATGCTTTGGGTAAAACAATATGGAACAGACTTTGATGGACATAAGAGAGTACTATGCAAAAATGTTCAAGATTCTATTATTCTGCCTTATTATGATAAAGAATATTCCTAGAATCCAGTTTCTTGACCTGGCCTATCTCAAAGGACTGACATAATTCTTGAAAATTTATCCAAGTTTTTCTCTATCTCATCCTATACTAAACAAAATCAATGGGAGGTTATTTTGAGTTTGTTTCTCATGCTTCGCTCTAAAGTCCCTCTATAGTTTGATCCTTCTTTCTCCTCTTAAGTGGCCCTTTCATAAGTTCCCTAAAATCAATTCTATATTCCTTTATACCCTAATAATTCAGAAATACAGCCTTCCAAAAGTATTCATTTTGCCAGCTAAGAATGACATAAATTGAAGTCTAATATATCTAGAAGTTATTTCACTCATAAAATATACATCTTCCTATTTCAAATCATTCACCAGATTGAAGGCTATTTTAATATATCACAAGCTAAAGTCACTTACCTCCTCAACATTTTCTAGATCATCAAGTCCTTCATCTTCTTCCACATCATCAAAATCATCTCCATCAAAACTAACAGAAGAAATGTATTAATATTTTATGGACAATTCTCTAGCAAAACCCTAAAGTATGTTTCTACAAGCACTACAAGCTAAATGTCACAACTGCTGTCAACACCTCAATTAGCTGTTGACAAAAACAACGTAGGACTGGACTTGATTCATATTTGGAAGGAAGATCACTAGGAAATCCCAGGTTTATAGTTCAGGCTGTGAATAGATCACAGAGAAGTCAGAAAGGGAACATTTTGTTTTTAGACTGGAGAAAATTAACCTGATCTTCTTTCAAATTCTGTGGCACAAGCCAGAAAAAAGAAATATTTTTGAACTTTTAAAAGTCACTAAATCAATATGCATAGTTTTAAGGAATTTAGAGTCAAATCATACATGAGTCAGGGACAACCCATTGGCATGACTGTTGGCTATTTAACATATTGTACATAATGTAGAAAATGCTTTTATTCTCAATTCTGTCCATCAGGTCAGGATAAACTGTTTGAGCAAAAATTATACACTTAATTAAAATACACCTATTAGTATATTTTTTAAAAAGTCCAATTTGGCTAGTTGTATGCCAATCCTCTTTGAAAGGTGATTAACACTAAAGAAGAACAAACAAAGTAATAAACAAAGGATTTTTTGACTTTAACTGTACTTCAAACTGCCACATCTGAAGGGTGCATACTAAAAATGTGGATCATTTAGCCTTTCAGAATAAAGCATGCTAGACTAGACAGAGCTTTAGTCGGATCCGTGTGTGTTTGTGTGTGTGTGTGTGTGCATGTGCGTGCAAATGTATATGTGGGTGGGGAGACACTGTAATTACTCTCCACTTTCAGTGATGAACAGAGAGACTATGCCATGCCAGTTAAAAATATTTTTGGAAAAATCAGTATGGTACAATTATCTGAGTGAGCCTAGCTCGGCCTTGGATTCAAATTTTATCCTTAACCATGAGACCCAACTCATTATCACTTGGGACTGTTTCAACAATGAAAGTGGGATACACCTTTTAATAACAATGCTATTTTATTAACAAACTCAACATTAAGAAAACTAAGATCATGCATCCAGCACTCTCAATTCTGGAAAATAGATGGGGAAGAAATGGATATAGTGACCGATTTTATTTTCCTGGGCTCCAGATCACCACAGATGGGGATTGCAGCCAAGAAATTAAAAGATGCTTGCTCCTGGGGAGGAAAGCTATGGCAAATCTAGACAGCATACTAAAAAGCAGAGACATCACCCTGACAACAAAAGTATAGTCAAGGCTATGGTTTTCCCAGTTGCAATGTATGGTTGTGAAAGTTGGACCATAAGAAAAGCTGAGTTCCAAAGAATTGAGGCCTTTGAATTATGGTGCTGGAGAAGGACTCCTGTGAGTCCCTGGATGCAAGGCAATCAAACCAGTCAGCTAGAGGAGATCAACCCTGGCTGCTCTTTAGAAGGCCAGAACCTAAAGATGAAGCTCAAATACTTTGGCCACCTAATGAGAAGGACGGACTCACTGGAGAAGAACCTACTGTGGGAAAGCTGAGGGCAAAAGAAGAAGGGGACAGACAGAGAATGAGGTGGCTGGATGGAGTCACTGAAGCAGTCGGCATGAGCTTAAACGGACTCCAGAGGATGGTAGAGGACAGGAGAGGCCTGGAGGAACGTTGTCCATGGGGTCGCGAAGGGTGGACACGGACTTCGCAACTAACAACAAATTGTTATTAACATTAACATGTGGTAATATTAAATCATAGCAATATGGGGGGGGGGGGGGAATCAATAGCTGAAAACACATTCTTCTTTAAGTCACGAAATTGAAGTGACCCAGGGCAGCGTCTCACCCGCTCGAGTTTTATAAAGCAGTTCCAGGAGGCTCTTTTCCCAACTGCAGGCTAAGCGAGCCTTCCTTCCACCCTGGACCGGCTCTGGAAATGAGAAGCAGCCCCAACACCCCGGAGACGCCAAACTGGGGCAAGAGATTAGAAGATGCATTTCGTATTCACGCGCTTACTTATCCTCGTTGTCCGACATGTTGAGGCCTTCCCTCGTTCAGCGCAGACCCTCGCGGTGTCAATTCCCACCACCAACCGAGCGGCCTGGTGGGAGACGCGAAGAGCCCCGAGAAAACCGCCACCGGCAAGGAAGGAAAAAGAAAAAGATAATAAATCCACGCGCTTCCCGTCGAAGAGCACGCAGAGTGCGAACACTTCCGGGGTCAGAGTTGATATTGACGGAAACGAGTGCCGGAGGTGGTTGTCATGGTGACGGGAGTCGCCAATTCGGGTAAGAGAAGGGGGAAGTGGGGGGAGGAGACTTTTCTTGTTGCAAACCTCTCTCGCTTCTCACTCCGTATTGTTATCCCTCCAGAAAAGGGAGCCGTGATCGGACGTAAAATCGGCTACTGTGGGAATAGCTGAGATGGGTGCCTGCAAGCCGAGAAAGGCACGATTTCACGTGTCCGTTTTAGATGCTGGGTTTGCACCTCCGCTACCTTAAATTGCACCGTGATGTCAAAGTTATGATTAGGCTGTGATAAGACGCTGGGTACAATTGTTGTGATCGTGAGGTAGCACAAATGTCTTCAATTCTTGCCTTTAAAAGTCCAGTTCGCAGCCCATACATATTTTGCAATTGGTACAGGTAATACATAACTTATGTCCACAAATGAGACCAAAATTTCTGTTGCTAAGTGAGACGGTTGTTAAGTGAGTTTAGCCTCATTTAAGACCTTTTTGGCCACCGTTGTTAAGTGAATCATTGTAGTTGTAATATGGTTGCTAAGTGAATCTGGCTACCCCACTGACTTTGCTTATCAGGTTGCAAAAGGTGATTACCTGACCCTGGAACACTGCAACCATCATAAATATGAGTTACCATATTTCCCAAGCATCCAAATTGTGATCATGTGACAATAGGGATGCTGCAACAGTGATAAATGTGGAAACTGGTCCTAAATTCAGTGCCACTGTATTGACATGGGCAGCATAGAAATTTAATAAATAAAATAAAATATGGCAAATGAACATTAGTGAAAGAATCACTAGAAAAAATAAAGACAGAATATGTGTGAATTGTGACCTTAATAACCGTAGTTCTCTTTATCAGTTTCTTTCAGAGTACTATATTACAATGGCTTCTCAAGAGAGGATCAGGCCTGTGATAAAAGGAAGTGGATTTTGGCATGTTCCCACTGTGAAGGAATATAGCAAGGAAACGCAAGAGTTGTTAAAAGGTAATCAGGAAGCAGAATAGAAAAGTATCCCAGGAAGTAATGCTTCCCCACTCCTGATTATTATCTTGCTGCATTTTAAATTACTACCGCTTAAATTACTTTTTGTGCAAATTGAGGATGTAAGTTAAGGATCCCTAGTCTTTGATGATTTTAGTAACTAGTGACTATAGGAAAACACCTGTGTTGAATTTCTTCATAATATGAAGAAAGCAGCTAATCACAAGATCTGGTCATGCTAATAAAGTTATAGCTGAAAACCAGTTACAGAAAAAAATACAGCCTTTTGAATACTACTTGTTTAAAGTAAAAAATCCAGAAAAAACTTCACTTTGGATTTTTGTATTCCAGAATAACCACAATAATAAAAATAATAATATTGGAGAGAAAACCTATTGTTGCAATTAATTAGATATTCTGAAAAAGGGGGTTGAATATACATTACATTATAACATTCATTTCCTTTATTTGTATGCCGCCCTTTTCCCTGGGGGGACTCAGGGCGGCTCACAATTCAAAAAGGGAGGGGGGGAAAGACAAACAGTATTCCAATATGGAAACAATACAACATATTAAAAGAGAGCACAACAGTCACACAATTCGGGTGGGGTTAGAATCTTAACCCAGGCCAGCCGGGACAGCCAGATCTTCAAAGCGGCGCAGAAGGATTGGAGGGTGGTGAGGGTCCGAATCTCCACGGGGAGTTCGTTCCAAAGGGTTGGAGCAGCCACGAGAAGGCTCTCCTCTGGGTAGTTGCCAGTTTGCACTGGCTAGTAGATGGAATTCGGAGGAGGCTTAATCGATGCGATCGTATCGGTCTAGTGGAGGTAATTGGCAGTAGGCGGTCTCTCAAATACCCAGGCCCACTACCATGAAGGGCTTTATAGGTGATAAGTAGCACCTTGAAGCGCACCCGGAGATCGACAGGCAGCCAGTGCAGCTCACGGAGGATAGGTGTAACGTGGTGAAGCGAGGTGCACCCACAATCGCTCGCGCGGCCGCATTCTGGACTAGCTGAAGTCGCCGAATGCTCTTCAAGGGCAGCCCCATGTAGAGCACATTGCAGTATTCCAGCCTAGAGGTCACAAGGGCACGAGTGACTGTTGTGAGGGCCTCCCGGTTCAGGTAGGGACGCAACTGGTGTACCAGGCGAACCTGGGCAAATGCCCCCCTGGTCACAGCTGACAAATGATGTTCGAAGGTCAGCTGTGGGTCCAGGAGGACTCCCAAGTTGCGAACCCTGTCTGAGGGGCGTATAATTTGACCCCCCAGCCTGAGAGATGGAACACTTGGCCAATTCGCGGGAGGGAAACACAGCAGCCACTCGGTCTTTTCTGGATTGAGCACAAGCTTGTTGACCCCCATCCAGTCTTTAACAGCCTCCAGACCCTGGCTCATCACATCCATCGCTTCGTTGAGTTGGCACGGGGTGGACAGATACAACTGGGTATCGTCCGCATATTGGTGGTATTTTATCCCGTGCCGTCGAATGATCTCACCCAGCGGTTTCATGTAGATGTTGAAAAGTAAGAGGGACAGGACCGAACCTGCGGCACCCCACACGTTAGGGGCCTAGGGGTCGATCTCTGCTCCCCAACTAACACCGACTGCGACCTGTCCGAGAGGTAGGAGGAGAACCACTGTAGAACAGCGCCTCCCACCCCCCACCTCCCGCAGTCGTCGCAGAAGGATACCATGGTCGATGGTATCGAAAGCCGCTGAGAGGTCAAGGAGCACCAGGATGGAGGCGTGGCCTCCATCCCTGGCTCTCCAAAGATCATCGGTCAACGCGACCAAAGCGGTTTCTGTGCTGCAGCCAGGTCTGAAGCCTGACTGGAAAGATTAACATTCTACAACTGGATGTCCTTTAATTATATTATATCAAAAAGAGGGCAGGAATATCTCATTGGAAAAGGCGGCTGCTTACAGGTAGATTGGACTGTACTCTTTTAGCATTTGTGGTATCTGTGCTCAAGATTTGGCATTCCTTTTTAAATGAAGATACCGTTTGGGTTAAATCTGTTTCTGCAAAGGGAGTGATGTAGTTACTGATCTCTATAGATATCTTTTTTCTCTTTCAGTGATGATGCAAGAATCTAAGCTTACTTGTTTCCAGCAACGCCATCTTGTAAATTGCATTAAACGTAAGTATGGCTGAAATTTAGCTTTCTTTTAAAATTTAGCTCCATGAAAGCCATTTAGTCCTGGCTTTCAGATTTCTAAATTTAATTCAGACGTATGACTTTCTCCAGCTAAAGAAACAAACCATCCTCTTGCAAAGGAAATTTATATAAACTCAGGAAGTGAACTACGGTAAACATTAGTGGAAAACTGTAAATCACAGATAATGAATACTTCTTAATAAACTCTAGTTTAGGCAACTCTCTAGGACAATAAGAAATCTTCTGTAAAAGTTTGGGATTTTCAGCATGTACTATAAAGGTAGGTTGAGGGACTATTTTAGTTTTAAACACTTCTGAATTCATATTAAAACATGAATAATTCCTATTATGTTTTCTTTTATGCATTTACAAACAAGCCAATTTACAGAATCCCTCCTGAAATATTAAATTGGAACTCATATTTATACCTAGCAATTTTTAACTTGGGGTCAAATCTAGATACTGCCAAGAATACTGCATGGAGGTTTCTAGAAGTTGCCAGAGACTGAGCTTGGCTGAAAGGAGACACTTGCCATGTGCACTTAAAATGGTACATGTATGCCATCAACTTTACGTTTAATTCCTTTCCAACCAATCTCTGCCTTTCTTTCTTAGGCGGTGATGCTTTACCCATACACTGTTATCCAACATCCAGCAGAGAACCAGAGTTTCCGAAGCCTGTATTACCAAAAGTTATTTTGACCACCAGTCCCTTTGGCAGACCTCACCTCAGGCCTGCAGAGATCTGTCGTGCAGGAAATGCATATATCAGAGAAAAATTCAAGCCTCAAGCCACTCGTAAGCAAGAAACATTTACAAATGATAAATGAAGGAATGGAAAGATCAATAAAAATAATTATACTCATTATTTACAAGTAATCTTTGTTTAGCTACTGTACAATCTGGGCAGCAACCACTTGTAGTTACAACACTAATGAAAATGTAACCTTGCAACCCGTGACCACATTTATGGCCTTCGAAGCTTCTCTAGGTCATGTGTTCACCATTAAACACGGTACATGTTGCGTATTGCTTGACCTGCTTTTCTCTCTCTACCTCATTCACAGTGCGGATTGCCTAAACAAGCTATCTCTTCCTGAGCTGCTTCTCTCTTCAGTGCAGAGGATCACTGAAAAATGCAAACCATGATTTAACCACTCTTGCCATTTTAATTACTTCATTAGAATCCTGGATCTGCACAGTTGCTCCCTGAAATTGACAAGACTATAATCAATGTCTCAAGGCTTTTTTTTGTCCCCTAAATGGTTCAGCACTCCTAAGTGTGCTAGGCAAACAGCTTTATTCCACTTTGTGTGCCTGCTTACTTCTTATAATCTCTCCTTTCCAAACATGAATTCTCTAATTCCCTTACTAAATTATCCCAGTACTTGAGTGAGCTTCCAAAATGGTAACAAGGAGCATAAGATTTGCCCCTTTACTTGGCTTCCTTGTGAGTCAAGTTCCAGAAACCTTCCCCTGCTGTTTGAAATGACCCGATTGTTTGGGGTCATATCCTTTTGATGCTGTAAAGGAAAGCTGCTCTAAAAGTGCAAGAACAGTCATGTATTTTTTCACTTAGCTACCATGCTTAATGACTTGCGTTGGTCCCAGCTGCAGTAGTTAAACAAGGGACTATCTGGTGAAAGGATTAATGTTCTAAGTCAGAGGTGTCAAACTCGCGGGCCAGATGTGTCACATGCTGGCCACACCCACACATTTTAGCAAAGAGGGAAGTCACAGTACATGACTGGCCGCATGACAATGCGAGTTTGACTCCCCTGTTCTGAGTAATCTGCAGATTAGTGCAACACTTCAGAGAGAAATGTCTGAGAAAGAAAATGATAACCAAGGAAATGTCTGTGTGGGGAAATACTATCTCCAGAATTCTCTCCACTAGCAGTTTCAACTGCTGCATTTGAGTATCAAGGTTTATTGTATTCCTTGCTTAAACCATTTTAAAGTTACCTTCTTTTGAGCATAGTCTGTCCTTATGTTTTATATTGTATGGTAATTTTTATTTACTATTTAGTAGTTTAGGATAAGAATAGTTCAACAAGAATAGTTTTCCTAAAATATATAAATGCCTGAGATTTGAATCAAATCAAACCTAAACTGCTAAGCATCAAGCATCAGCAATCCAAATTCAAATAAGTCCATGGTCCTTCTTCCCAACTGTGAGCTGGCGGGAGGGGGGGGGCAGGATGGAACATGACAGTAAGCTATTCCCTCAGGAATGCTGATCAATATTTTCATAAACAGTAATAATATCTCTTGTATCTACAGGAGACCTGGAGAAGGAGAAAGAAAGACTGCAAAACATCTTAGCAACGGAAAAGACAAAGTAGAAAAGAAAACTCGTCAGTCAAGGTTAGAAGAACAGTACAAGAGATGGACCGATTCGATGAATGTAAGTGAAGTTATTAACAAGTTTAAATATCATACAGGGTATTAATGTAGCATATGTTCCAAATCTGTTGTTTTCATGTGCTGTTGTTGTGAGCCTCCTAGGTTATGACCATAAAATGGGCTGCTACAGAAGTCTTTAAATAAAATACATGGGAACATTAATGATTCAAACTTCAGAAGAACTATGTTCCTGCCCTTAGTGTTTCATTCCATATTGCTTCTTTTGTCTTTATGCTCAGTGGTGAATGAAATTCAAGATCGACAAAATTTCCTGTCAGAAATGGAAGCTTTGGGACAGAGCAAAGTGTATCAAGGAATTATCCAGACTGAAATATCACAGGTACCTGGTAATTCTGACCCTTTATAGGCTTAAATGCAATCGTTTTTCAATATGAAAATTGGATATGATCATGATTTTTTGACAAAGTAGGGAAAGATTTGGCAGAAGGGCATGTGTGTATCTAAAGTGAAAATGAACCTTATACTTCTTCATCTAGAGTAAACTGTGTATTATCTTGTAAGAAAATTAAATTTATTGAATTCTTACTATGTCTCCTTTCTCTGCTGTTTGCAGATGCTCCGGGGAGATGGAGATGATAGACAAGCAGAGAACTGCAGAACTGAAAGGGGCAATAGCCAAGTCTTTCACTGTAAGCATCAAACATGACAATCCAAGCACAGGTCAAGTAGACCAATAGTTCTCCCCACACTACACCCAAGGATTTTAACTCCTTCACTCTTTTTCTGCTGACATAAGTGAATGTGAAGAATATCTTACCCAGTACAGTTTGACCACCTTGTGGCAAGTATCTGTAGAATATATTTAATCTCCTAGGAATACTGTATGAATCCTGAAAAGTAGGAATAACTTGTTTCAACATGTAATGGCAGTTAAAAAATGTGATCCAGAAACAAAGGGTTCAAATGAATCACTGGGTTTACATTCTTGCCTTTGACAAAAAAAGAGAGAAAGGATTTCCACATATTTCATCTCTGGAAGACAGCATCTGTGTTTCTATCATTTATGTGCTCCTGCTTTTTAGAATTAGAACTGTACAACTATTAGAATAGATCAAAAATATTTATGTTATGATTGTGCCATCCACTGATGCTGCTGCTTCCAGTCAAAACGGCTGTTTTTCACTCGTCATATAAAGCGTTAAGCAAACAGTGGTGACTGTTGTATTGGACTATGAAAGAGAATCGGAAGGTTTTAGATGGCACTTATTTTTGATGAATGCTTCTTCAGTAAAATTACAGACTTAGGACATCTTCATTATGACTGTGACTATTTATTTACATGTCTGTCACTTGTTAAAAGAAAGACTTAATACCACAACAGCAAGTGGGTGGGTAGGAGTAAGGGATGTTTTTCTCATTGGTACACTTTTTGCTTTGGTCCAGCAGCTCCCTTTTGATAGCTATATATTATTCAACTTGTAAAAAAATAAAAGTCTTAAGAATTTTGTGATTTTCTACTTTTTATCCCCTGTACTGTAATGCTTTCTGTCCACTTCCTGCCAAGACACCTCAGACTATAGAAACAAACACAACAGATACAAAATATAGGGTTTTATCAGTTTTATTTATTTCATCTGTGCCCATCAGTGGAGATTGCAGTTAACACCGGGTAATTATGTTCACCATGATAATTTCTGATGGGAATGTATCTGAGGACATTTTAAAAGATTGACTTGTTTTACTTTATAAAAGGAAGGGCTGTGCATTGGACAATCTTGTAGCTGAGAGCAAGAATTAGATGGTGGCTACTGTACTTGTAGAGCAGGGGTGTCAAACTTGTGTCATGTATTGTTACTTTTTTCCCCTTCGCTAAACTGGGGGTGGGGGTGGCCAGCGCGTGACGCGTTCGCCCTGCAGGCCACAAGTTTGACACCCCTGTTGTAGAGGCTGAGAAGGTGGTCCCAATCAGAGCTGACACCACCAATGAATTCAGTTCTGCTTTGAAAAGGTCTAGACCTTAACTGCTGCTTTCCAGATGTGTTGAATTATCCATCATTCCCAAACTAGTATTAACATGACATACTGGCTGACCAGATGGAAATGGTAGCATAACACATCTGGAGGGCTCCAAGTTAGGGAGGGCACTCCAGGCTGAATATCACAGTCAAGGACTGTTTGCCAGTTTGTCACATTTGAATAAAGCAGCACAGCATTTGCTAATGAGAACTCAAACCAACATCTACAATATTATCAACATTTAACTCAGACCAAACAAACATCTCAATAAATAGTCCCTCAAGTTAGAGAAGCCAGAAGAGGAAAAAAATAGACATTCTCCCCTCTGAATTCATACATACACACAAAACTAAAAAAAAAAGCTGAAAGTCAGATAGAGGGAGTTTGGCTACAAAAATTGTAAAGATCTTTTGCACTCTTAGGGAAAAAAACCATGCACATAAACCCTTAGGGGAGGGAGCTAAGAAGAATTACAGTGGTACCTTGTTGATATTGAAGACAGCTTGACATCCTCTTCTGGCTCTAATGTTTGGCAGGCAATGAGTATTGTCTCAGCCTGCTGTGTCCCCTGATATAAATAGCAGCAGAAGCAGAAGCAACTAAGAGGGTTAAAAAGATCCAGTTGTTTTCCATTCACACCTGCACAAACCTATCCTCCACAATTTGCTTTACAACAGAGGTCAAAGCTGCCTTAGTCTTTCCTCTGGTTTGTTAACTGGTTGCCAAGAGAATCGGCATTCACAGCATAATATCTTCTTTGGTGGCAGAGAAATCTTCCAGAAATAAGAGCACTGGTTAGATTTTTGGCTGTTTTTACTGACTTTATAATAGACTTCTATGGTCAAAATATTTTAAAAATTTAAGACCACAACAAAAATCTGCCCTGAAAGCCCAATTATTATTATTATTATTTAATTGAATGATCAAAGAGGAGAAAAGAATAAGAAAAGGAATTCTAGAGAGATAACCAGAGGCTCCCCAAACTACAGTGGGGATTCCCTTCCTCCTCCCTCCCTCCCCCAAAGAGATTATTAGGCACATGTGACTATCACAGTTAAAGGAGGGGACAATTAGTGCAACTTCCCCCAAAGCACACATGATTAAAGTTCTGAACAGTCAAAGATAATAGGTGCACAACTGAGGAAGTCTAAAGCTATTTATTTGTCCATTCCCATCCCCACCTTGAAAGAGAAAATGGCAAACAGCTTCTTCCCACCATGTCTGTCCCGCTTTGTAATGTGCTCATAAGACTTGCCATATTTCCCCATTTTCTAACACCTGCTGCTGTGGAAGGTGGTGGATTTTTCCGAGATAAAGCCAGCTTTGGTGTATGGCAAGGCACAACCTCTTTAAAAAAAATGGGCAAAAGCAGGAAGCCATCCTACTTGCTAGGCACACCAGCTGCTTTAGCTTTTTTCCTTGGGGGATCTGCTTTTTGAGTCAGGCTTATTTCCAAGTAACTTCAGCACTTTCATTGGTTTGAATTTTCCTTTCTTCTTGCTATCAGCCTCGGAGTCCTTGCGAAATTCTGGAGAGAGAAAGGGCTAGGGTTAGTGGCATGCAACGTAGAGGGGCATAGAAGGCTCTCTTAGAATCAGCCAGACTACTCAACTGTCTGCTTAAACTGAACAAAAAGCTCTTGGTTTTCAGAAACCATTCCTTCCTAACGCTACCACATCAAGCACTGAACTAACCCAAGGTCCTTCTATAACATGGAATGACTTTCTTAGACCACAGATGCTTAAGCAATGCATCCAGAAAATGCCTCAATGACAGGATTTACAGGAATGTAAATTTTATATTTTACATTTAATGACTAATATTCCAAACTTGTACATGGATCTTATCTAAGAATATAAATCCATTTATCTGCATGTTTTCTAAAACTTAGATCATCTTGGAATCATAGTTAGCAAAGTTTACAGAATCTGCAATTGTGTTCAGATTTCCCCCCCCATATTGGATTAAGAAAAAAAGATTTTGCAGGTGGCAAATATTAAGACCACAACAGTCACTGAACTTATTCATTACTGAATCTGCGCCACTCTGGGAATGAAAATAGAATCTCAATTTAGAATTATTGCACTGTACCCTTAATCTGTCCCATCCAGATACATGCTGTGATCTCCGGGTCAAAGAAAAAAATCACGTTCTCTTGACAATGAACTGTTCTTGTTACAGAACAGATGTAGCTTTTATGACAAATCACAAAAGATTCTGGGTTTCCAATATTTTGGGCAGAACTTCTATGCCTTCTATTTGTTTTTGCTCCACAGCTAGCAAAATCAATGTAAATAACACATTAAATGCAAGTCCCTGAAAATATTCATGACTTATATTCTTTCTTGTATTTGCTTCAAAAGGAAGGACGATTGCCCTCTTCTACACTGGCAGTGGAAGAGGAAAGCAGATTTAGATTCACTGGTCCAGTGCCTCAGTTTACCTCCTCCTTTCACTTAACTTTCTTTGATCTCTTAAATAAAAGTTATTTGCTACTCTCATGTGTTGGCAAAGGGAAAGAAACTAAACCAATACAACTTCCCTCTTCCTTGGCTCATGGTAGCAAATGTGCTGCCTCTTTTGACAAAGATTCTCCCTAACAACAGAGAAGTGGTGCCAACACCATATATTGACAAAGCCAATTTAGGATGGAGAAACATTACTTTGTATTTCCCATTTCTAATTCATTCCGTCTACAAGGAACAAAAAGTATATTTTACTGCTAAGGTGTATGTGGGAAACAGGATAAGTACCTATTTGGTTTATATTTTATACCTAATTATACAGTTAGCTTGGCTTACAGTTGTTACGATAGAAGTGAAGTTGGTATGGATATAAACATTAAAGATATTTTTTACAGAAGACAAACATATTTAATAGTTAAACAACAATATCAGTGCATCATTCTGCGAAGAGCAGCTGCATCTGAGACTGGGAAGTCTGAATGACTGGATTTCATTCTTCTTACCTTTTTTTTTAATCATGGCTTCCAACATTTTATCCTCCTCTTCCTCCCTGGCAAAACAATCAGATCCTGTTTTAGTCAATGTAGCCAAAGTGACACTGGTTAGAACAAGAATTATGCTCCTAAAGCAGCAATGAGCTGCTATTGAGTGACCAAAGTCTATGTTTAATATTTTTCAAGTGGGTGGAGGGCTAAATAGGGAAAATTCATCACATATATGCTGTTGCCTGGGTTTTCCGTATTTTTTTTAAAAGTTTTTAATTCTATGGGGCATTTATTACATTTTGTGAATGTATCCTTTCCTGAAAAGATAGCTAACGGTGGCAGGGGATTCCAGAAACTGCATATTGCCCACCCCTCTCCTAAAAACTAATACACTACCCTTTTGCCCAAGTTGCTAATACCACCTGGCTTAGTTTATCAAAGAATTAATGGTAAGAATCACACATGCAATTACGGTATACTTTGCAGTGCTACAATCAACATTTCCCAGGCCAATTGTTTTCAATTAACCAAAAATACAGCCATTAGCTTTTCCTTTCACTACCTTTGCCGATCCTCATCCAGACTGTTGACAATGGCATTCCGTTGTTCAATAATGGTTACAAGCTCTTCCATCAATACCTTCTCTCTGATCCGGTCATCATCTGTCCAGTCTTTATCTAGCACCCAAAAGAAAGAAAGAAAGAAAGAAAGAGAGGAAACAAATTATATAATAAAGACAATTTAGGCTCTATGTAATGTTACATGAGAAAAGTGCTTTTGATCACCATTTATGCATTTATTCTTCACTACATATTAAACATGCTGAGAATATATAAAGATTGGGTGAAGTTTGCTTTCTATCCTGCTTGTATAGTAGCATATTCAGTAACACAATACCAGGATTCTGTAGAAATCCACTGCCATCAGAACAAACTATAGTAGATTAACACTAAGCAGTCTATATTTTATGTGCCATTGAGTTTCTTTGCTGAAAATGAACAATGAGAGCTCAGCAAAATATATTTTAAAAGGTGGGATTGAATAATAATCATCCCAAAACATCTGGACCACCACTTGAACACTAATGGTATCAACAAAATTACCACCAGTCAGTTGCAAATGCCAGATTTACTTGGAACAGTTTACATCCTGTGACAATACCTTTAACACCATCAGACAACATCTGTCTATCCCAGGTCTTTGGGAAAGATTTGATAGGTGTATAAAAATGCCAAATCCAGTCTAAACATCTGGCTGATTCTGTGACCATAATTATTGTTATCATGTATATTAAAGGATCAACCGTGGGTTCAATACTCATTTGAATCCAGTCATGAATCAGTAAGCTCTGATATATTTCAACAAGTCATTATGCTTTCAGCCTATTTTGGGAGTTTCTTTTTTGTTGGATTCTTGCTCTTAGGACAGAAATAGAGAGCATGCAGAAAAGCTCTTGGTTAGCAACAGAGACTCTGCTTTTATAGAACAGTACTCCCTGCTGGCAGCCAAGGTATGGTGAAACAAATTTAAAAAAACATTTAAAAAGCAATAAGCACAACTCAGTCTCCCTCCATGTAATTCCTCCCAGATGTATCAAACTGTAATTCTCATCATTTCCCTCCAGCGCAGCCCATGCATGACCGATATTGGATTAGGGAAGAACCAAACCCAATGAGAGAACAGATGCTTATGTTTTAAATAATTTCCTAATGCAACAACATATTTCACTTAAGATCTTTAAAAAAAAAAAAAAAAAAAAAGCAAACACCAGGCTAACACCCTTTAAGACTTGCCAGGTTTATTAAGAAGACATCGCAGTTCATACTCCACATCAGCTTGACGTTGCTCCAAGTTCTGCTGCTTAAAACTCGAAAGAAGAAACAGAATATGTATTATTGCTTTAATTATTGTAAAAACTGATATACCATCTTTAAGGACCAACATACGTCTCTCAAATCTTCAGTAAAAGAAAATATGCTTTATTCTCCAAGCATTTTACACAATTTCTGCTACCTAAGAAAGGCACTGCTTATGGCTGCCCCCCCCCCCAATTTGCATTTCTGTTGTCATTACCGAATTTGTCGCTATTGAAATACTGAATGAAATCCAGGTAGATCACTTTTCCAAAGGTCAGAAGTACTTTGAATGTTTTACACTCATATCTCTGGGCTTCCTACAAATAATCAACTGCTTAAATAGGTAAGCATGCACTTGTATGAAATATCCTTCAGGACTGTCCACAGGAGGGAAAGCCAGTTCAATGTCAATGCCACAGAGTTTGGCAGGAAAGTTTCTTAACAACAAAAGAGTACTTCCATCATGTGCTTAGAAAGTATCAGACATTGGTAGTTTCCAGGTGTGATGGGCTCTATAGCATCAAATTCTTCAGTTCTACCTTTTCAGCTTGGAAGATCTCGACAAGAAATGGTTCCTGAATCATCTAGATTCTGCTACGTTACTTCTATTTCTGTGGTATATTTGAGGATGTCTTTCTTTCTGATTATATTGCTCCAAGGTTCTTCCATAATTTTCCAGGACTGTCAGTAGAATGTAAGTGAATGAAAAAATGCTAGCCATTTTGCTTTCATTCTATGCCCCATATGCAGGAAACTACCCAACTTCTCACTGTAGGGATTTTAGGAAGAGATCCACATTAATTTATAGTGGTGAAAAATCTGAAGGAGTCTAATGGCACTTTTTTTGACAAATAAATTTTTATTCATTCATAAATTTTCATGAGTGCAGCTCACATAAGCAGATACATAAAGGAAGTGAGCTGCAGCTTATGGAAACTTAATGGCTTTTAATAAAATTTATTAAAAGACAATTAAGTTTCAGAAAAAGTGCCACGAGATTCCTTTGGATTCTTGGCCACCTAACAAATATAATTCATAGCATATTTATTCAAAAGTTAAGTCTTGCTGAACTCAATTGCAGCTTATATTGTACTCACATATAGATAAGTTCAGACTCCCGACGCACTAGCATATGTTTCTCATGAATCAGCTTAAACCAATCCACCAGCAAACTATCTTCAGGGATATCTGCCAATTGGAGACAGGACAGGGTAAGGTTAGAAAAACACATTTCCTTTCCTTATCCAGCCTTAGGAGTAGCATCAGCTATCCTACCATTCTCCATGCTCCGGAGTTTCCTTTCCAGCTCAACTCCTCGGTGTTCTAACTCATCCAGCTGCTGCTCAATGCTGTCCATTTCACCATAAATATTCTCCACTGGAACATACTGATCTGACTGAACCTATAAAAAGAGGGGGGGGGGGATAAGGAACCATATGTTTTATTCCAAACAAGATTTGTATAAAGTATCAAGTATTTCCAGAGTAGGCAGAGAGAAATAACAGTTACTGACAATGAGACAGAAGCAGGAGAGAATTTGGGGAGAAGATACAAAATGCCAAATTTATTCTAACTTCTTGCCTGAAACAGGCATTGACTGCCTAACTCCTTCACAACTGTGAAAGGCAGGCAGGGAGTGGTTTATTGTCTTTATTTAACTGAACATTCAAGCCTAAGGAAGCAAATTCAAATTCATGGTTAACTGTCAGGAATCAAATCCCCCCCCCCCCCAATTTAATTGTGTCTGATTCTTTGAGATTGCCTGGACAAGTGCCTGAAGTGTTCATGACAAGGTTTTTCAGAAGTGGTTTGCCACAGCCTCCTTCCTAGGGCTGATACAAAGTGACTGGCCCAAGGTCACCTTAGCTGCCTTTGCGCCTAAGGCAGAACTAGAATTCAGTTTCCATTTCTAGCCTGATGCCTTAATCACTACACCAAATTCACTCTCAATTTATGTCATTCCTTATGTTGTTTTATATAAAAGTTTGGGCATCTCTAGTCAAATTGTACATTTCGGTGAGTAGAAGTTGGCATAGTCCGTACATGATACAAAGCTAAAATACATCTTTCTGTAAATCTGAATACATGGTTATGATGTATGTATAGCTATTTACAAATTTAAATTAAAGAAAGAATGAATATGGCATGCGGAAATTTTGGGAACACCATTTTAGTCACCACTTCGTGTAACAGCCTTGGAAGAATTGAAAACTTCCAAGTGTTTTCTGTAGTCAGATAAGTATCTTTCTATTTCCCTTCTTGGAATTTTTTCCCATCTTCCTGGTAGAACTCGTCTAGCTTAAACATTCTTTTAGGAAGTTTGAGATCTCCACACAGAATCTTAATAATATTCAAGCCTGGGACCGTGAAGGCACTGAAATATTCCATTTGACCAAGTGTGCCTAAATTTATGCATGCAGCTGTAATTTTGACTATGGCAATAACAATGTATGGAAATCATTACAAAAAAGAGAATTGAAGGTTGGAATGTTCTGAGCCAAGTTCTAAGGCCACAATTTTAGAACCTGAGATGATGAGTTTTACTGTAGTGCAGTCTTTAGAAAAAGCCACTATACCATTACATAGTAAGGCACTTCCTTATGGAATCTCTTGGCAGCCTTCTGACACTGTACCCCTTTCAGATATGTGAATTTTAACTGCCAAAATTCACCACCCATAATTGGCATTGATGAAAATTCTGAAAAATGAAGATAAGCTATCTTAATATTCAACCCTCTCTTAGAAGGTTAGTAACCCCCTTCCAACATCTGTTTTTAAAAAAAGGAAGTTCAGGAAGCACCATGCAAAAGTACTTCCCCATTTCCCCCAATCCCAATTACCTTCCTTTTTATTAGTGGGAAACCATGTCCAGGAGCAGGAGGCCTTGCTGGTTTGGGTCCCTTTGAAGCTTTCTTAATAGAAGGGGAAGCGGCAGGTGATGGCTTCCGGTTGAAGGGATTCTCCTTACAGGATGACTAGGTACAAACAGATAAAAACACATCTTGTGATTCTGGGCTGCACCCTCATTCTTTAATGGGAACATTCCAAATGCATTGCTAAAGAGTGTATCACCTTCAAAAATTTCCCCTCCAGGTCAGATAAGTAGGAACAAATGAATATATTGTCCAGGTCATTTTACATCTAGATCAGGATGAGATTTCCGAGAAAGAAAAAATAGGTGCTATAAGAAGTCATAAGTGCTGTGGAAACACTGAAGGATTAGAAAGTAATTTCTGTCAACATTAAAAACCAAGATTCAAAGAGAAGGAAATAGCACTGAAACTGTCAATCCATCTTTTAGAATCTAACTGGCAAATATCACAATTTAAGACAAAAGTTTTTCCAGCCCTACTGTTTAATTGAATTACTATGCAAAGTGTGTGCATTGAGCTATGGTCCTTCCCTATAGGGCAGTTCTTGTCTTCTCTAGTTTACATAATTTGTCCCATAATCATTTCTGGGAAAATAATTCAGAAGCAAATAAAATGAACTTCTTGGTGAAGGCAGTGTCAAGAGAATTTTCACTAATCAAAGTGAGGTAGACTTTTGCTCTCCAAATGAGCCTAGTTCTTTAACCCCCTGAGGAAAACCAAGTTGTGGTCAAAAGCGAACAAAATAATAAATTTTAAAATGGCCAGCTCTAAACAACTTCAGAACCAAATACCATTGGCCCTGTGGTGGGTTCCGGCCAGTACACCCCAGTATGGGCGTAGCGGTAGCAGCTGGGAGCAGCCACCATACCAGAACGGTGTTTTGGAGGGCCCACCCGTGTTCCTTACCTGTATTTAAGCCAACCGGGCCATTTGTGCACGTGTGGGCAGCCTATAGCGCCTGCGCAACCTTCACTGAGCAGCTGGAGCATCGCAGGGAAGTGGGTGTGCAAGCGTGCGCAGCATGCATGCCCGAGGTGGATGCCCAGCCCCGTTGCAGCGTACCAGTTGCGATGGGATCTGGAACCCACCATTGCATTGGCCCTACGTCTAAGTGATGCCAAGAGACCAAAGAAGCATTTTATGGACAAAGATGGAATTGTCTGAATGTTTTATAACAAACAAATCCCATATGTTTCCTAGAAAGCTAAGTATACCAATGAATAGCTTTGGTAGAGAGAGACAGGGGAAGAGTAAGGGAAGGAAAGAAAAAGACAGAGAGCTTCCAACTACGCCTGCTACCTACCTTTGGCTGTGCTTTGGGTGAAGGAGAGTTACTTGCAGACCCACTGTTCAACTCTGATGCCAAGAGAATGGGTGTGGGAGATGCTCCAGCAGGAGGCTTAGGAAAGGTATTCCCAGGGCTGGTTTTCAAGTTCCCAGACAAACAAATTCTGCCAGTCTGTAAATGTCCACCTTGTGCCTCATCCCCATTGCCCATCAAATCACTGGATGACGATAAAGAGGAATCGGTAGAACAGGCGGGCAGAACTGTAGGTCCCTCACCAGAAGGGACACTGATCAGCGGGGAGTCCGAATGGGAAAGGATGGAAGCAGCTGGAGCATGGACTGTAGGCTCAGAGGAGCTCTTCGGCACAGAGCCATCGTTCAGGTTATCAGCAGCCTTGGCCAAACATTCAGATGTGATACTCTCCAAGCTGGGGGCTGGGGACGGCGTGGAAGAAGATGGTTCTGAGTGCGAAAGCCTGGAGATGGGATGGTGAACTGCAATAGGAAAGACAGAGTTTGGAGGCAGCATGAAGAATCTTTTGGCTAATCAGGTCTGTTTGATGGAAGTCCTGCAGCTAGTGACAGAAAAGCACCATACCTCAAGCCCCCACCCTTTTGTCCCATTGGTCTTAAAAATGTGCAACATTTTCCAAAATAAAGGCTACGTTCCAGGAAACCCATTCCAAAAGTAGATGAGGCCTGAACAAAACAGTACTTGGAAAGAGAACAATTTCAAATTTACCGTATTTTTCGGAATATAAGATGCACCTTTTTCCCTCAAAAAAGAGACTGAAAATCTGGGTGCATCTTATACACTGAATACAGCATTTTTGGCCTCCTGAAACCCTGCTCCCTTCACCAAAATGGCGGTGCAGAGCCTTTAGGAGCCTTGCAGAGTGTTCCTGGGGACTGAAGAGGGCAGAAATGAGCAAAATATGGGCCGGTTTTTGCTTAATTCTGCCCCCCCCCCGCCCCCAGGAGCACTTTATAAGCCTCCTAAAGGCTATTCATGAGCCCATTTTCACCAAAAAAAACCAGGCCATTTTTTGCTCATTTGGGGGTCCCCTCATCTCCCAGGAGCACTCTACAAGCCTCCTAAAGGCTATTCATGGCTTTTTGGGGGGGGGGGGGAAGCAAGCCCCTTTTCGTGAAAAATGGGCTGTTTTGGGGAGGTCTGCAGAGTGCAAAAACGTTTTTTTTTAAATTGCATCTTCCAAACCTTGGTGAGTCTTATACTCTGGTGTGTCTTATACTCTGGTGCGTCTTATACTCCAAAAATATGGTAAGTTAAATTGTACTGCTTTTATTATTAAGATAAGATGATAATTTCTCTCTTCCATTACATAATCTTACATTTCAGCAGCAGTCTTGTGAGGGCTCCCCTCAGGTTTTTGAAGACTGCACAGGACCATGAAATTCAGGTCATGCACCATTGCTCTGTGCCCTCCAAACTATAGTGGGTAAAAACAGAGGGGGAAAAAGGAAAACACCTAGAGAAAAAATCTAGCCAAGTCCTTCCCAGTCTTTAAGCAGCAGATCAATTAGGAGTCATAAATAACACACCTTAAAAAAAAATAGGAGGAAAGAAGAGACCATACAGCACACACCACCTTGTCTTTAGATGAAAAATGAAAACTTATTTTCAAGACTGAATGCTGGAAGGGAAGTTTTCATCTTAAAAGTCCTTCACTAAGGAACAGAAGAGAAATGCGAGGAAAGGGGAGAAAATATTCAACAATAGCTCTCTGCCATTTCCTTAGTCCTCCAAGAATAATCGGAGAAGGACTAGGTAATTGCATTTGTTTTGGAAGCAACTGAACAATCAAATCAATCATGATCTAGGTTTAGGTTTAGGTTTTATTGGGATTTATATGCCGCCCTTTTCCCTGAGGGGACTCAGGGCGGTTTTTTTTGTTTTTTTTTGTTTAGGTTTTAGGTTTTAGGTTTTTAGGTTTATCTATACCCGTGATGGCGAACCTATGGCACGTGTGCCCAAAGTGGCACGTGGAGCCATGTCGCCTGGCATGCATGGCACCTCCTGTTCCTCTTCTGGGTTTCTGGTGCACATGCATGCACAACAATCAACTGGTCTTTGTGTGTGTGGCAGTGCCGGAAACTGGAAGAACTAGTCTTCTGCTTTCCGGCGTGAGCATGCACGCCAGCCAGCTGATCATCCTCTGCGCATGCGTGCCAGTAACTGGAAGACTAGCTGGCCGGCACAGATGCATGCGCTGGAAAACAGAAGTTCCCCTGGGCAGCTCCTCTTCCGGTTGTGACCCCAACAAGCACACACGCATACTCCCTTTTCGGCACATGGTGCCAAAAAGGTTCACCATCACTGATCTATACTGCAAAAAGAAGAAGGCATTGACATGCTGAATAAGTCAGGATACCCATCTAGAAGGCATTTTTTCCCCATTTTAAAACATGCTGAAGAAACTCACCAAGTGGGAAGGCACTGGGTGCTCTTGGAGCTGGTCGCTTCTTTGTCTTGGGGCTGCTTGTGGGAGTAATGCCGTACCAGGGATGAGTAGGCTTGAGACCACCCTCCCTTTGCTCTTGCTTTTGCGTGTTCTGTGATATGACAACTTCCTTCTCCTCCTCTTCCTCGTCTTCATCTTCAAAGGGGTTATAAGGCTTTGGCTCTTCCAGGACAGCTCTGTCTTCCCTGATCTGTGCCTTTCCTCCTTCTACTCTATCTTCATTCTCTTCGAAGGCCACTGGGGAGCTTCCTTTGCTATTGCCTGGTGGTAGAGGAGCCGGCTTCTTCCTGGATTCTGTCTGAACCAGTGCAATCCATGGAGGGTCTCTGGGCCTTAGCAATTCACCAGAGCTGGTTGGAGGGCAAAAAAGGACAGAACATAAGGAAAGATGAAAAGGAAGACTGGAATCACAGCAGGGAAAGTTCTCCCTGAGTAGAAGAAGATGGGCAGATGTGTTCCTACGTCTCCTTGGGAGAAAACAAGATGGACTTTCTGATATGTATAGATCTAAATATTCTGCGAGTGTGTTACACAACACAAAGAAACACTATAAAGAAATAGCTAAACACAAAATAATTATTCCTGCAATTTCATTTTGTCTTTCATTTTAATTCTGTAAGTTTATATCCTTCAGGCTGCAAGTACAAATTTAAAAATGACTGGATAACAACAACAGTAATTGTTTCAGAGGAACAAAATTGATTACTTCTCTGTGCACACTTTCAGACTTCTTCAGAGGTAAAAGAAGCAAAATGAATTTAAGTAAATGTTATTATTAATTTCCTATATTGATAAAGATTCAGTAGATAGTCATGTAAATGGCCAGCTGCAACTTTTCCTTTGATGAATGAACAAACTCAGCTCCCACAGAATAACAGGAAGGCTGCTAAAATGAAACTTTAAAAAGTGTTTTCCTTAATGCATTATTGGATAAACTGTTCTCTAAATGGGAAATAGTTCTGTTGCTGAAGTCTTGTAATCCTATCCCTTTCATCTCAATAAATCACACTAAAGAAGACTCCTGTGGGAAGCTTGTTTGGAAAGATTTACTTGGGTTTCAGGCAACTGCCAAAGAACCTGACAGTAAAGTAACTCAGACTAAAAGTCTGCAGTGAAATAACTGTCTCTTTAATTTAAATGTGTATATAAAACTCAACAACTTGCATATCCCTGCAGATTTTAGCCTTCCTCCATCTACAATGAGGGTATAAATAACAAGCTCTCTTAATAAGGTGTAGATAAGCCTTTTATAACTTTGGATCCCCAGATGTTTAAACTACAATACTTACCATCCCTCGCAAGTAGAGAAGCTGACTAAAGATGGTGAATGCTAGAGTTCAACAACACATGCAAATCCAATGTTAGGATAGATTTGAGAATGCAAACCTCTCGTTATTTTCCCTCCTGCCAATAATTTACAACCCTGCTTGGCAGAAGCTGGGACAAATAACGGGAACTCACTCCATTACACAGCGCTAGAGATTCGAAACACCGAACTGCCAACCTTTTGATTTGACAAGCTCAGTGTCTTAGCCACTGAGCCACCGCATCCCAGATTCTCTCTACATTGTCTTAAATCTCAAAGATCCTTTCCTTTTTTTTTCTCTATGATCTATGATCTTTTCTTAAACGACAAAACTTCTAACATGAGGTTTTAAGTCCAGTGCTAAATAATTTCCCTTCCCTGAACTGAAAATGATTTAGCTCAAGTTAAGTTTAGGGGCATATTCCGGCACAAATTGTTCTGATCTAAAGAATGATGTTCTGAGTGTTCTGAGCTTGGGAGAGAACACAAGTGTTTTGAGCGTTTTGTTTCAAGTATGGATTAAAATGTGTTGGTTTTCTCTCAGTAAAAAACAAAATGCCTCTTCTTGAACAACAGCTCTTTTTCAAGTGCTGCATGATATTCTAAGCAATATGAATGGAATGATGCTTTACAACTGGATTCTACCTTTACATTTTTTCTGGGCAATAATAGCCTTATATATCTATTGTTATTGGTTCAAGATAGATCTAGAAATCTGACGGAGGGAAAACTGCAAGCATTTAAGGGGCACTAAAGGAATCATTCTGGAACTACTGGTAGTTCTGACAAGAGAAGAAAGAGGGAGAAAAAAAGGTATCGTTGCAAGGCATTGTTGGATTGCTCTCACTGCTGCTGATGAGCATATCTGTTTGTATTCTCCATTCCTTTCATCCCATTTTAGCTTAAGTATGCATTTCTTAAATGTTTTACTTTTACAGAAGTGCCAGGGAAAATATTAAAAGTGAAGAAGAAAGACACAAGCATTTCTTCACCTCATTTCTTCTTGCTTTTCAATTTAGCCTGCCCCCCTCTCCCCAATATTTCCCATATTTTCCAATATCTCCATCTTCCCACTCCAAATAAAGCAGGCTTGCTTACTTGGGAGACTTTAATTCTTATTAGCTGTTGCATACACACTACTGATAATGCACTGAGGTTTGCAATCCAAATACACTCCTTTATTTGAACTGTAAACAACATTTTGCCTTTCAATAAACCCAGTTCCTCCTTATCTACTGCTTAGCTAACAATGAGGCTCAAGAAAAGCAGGACTTTCTCTCTGTTGAATCCAATTCATACAACTTCAAGGCCTGGATTAGCAAGTGAAGTCTACTAAACATCTTTTGAAATTAGGGACGATCAAATATCTATTCACCCTTCATCCACTCTTGTTTATCTCTTGTAGCAGTAGGAAGCCTATGATGTTAGCATCTTTTCTAAGCAGAGCTAAGTAATTTTATAATGATTGAAGGTAGGCATTAGGTACATGTAACAGCTTGCTCCAGAGACATCATATCCGCATATGATATCATATAGGTAATAACACCACCTGCCCATATTTCATTCACTACTTCAGTGAGCAGGTGCATCAATGTTGCAATGAGGGAATAATAAGACTATATGGAATATATGTGTCTTATGATTGCTACAGAGTAGTGGAATAAGACTGAGGCCAATCTAAGCTTCAGCAGATATCGTTATCCATATTTAGGGACTGCTTTATGTTGAGCTGCTGGGTGTAGCTCAAAGGTGAATGTAGCCATGAAAAATATAATGCAGGGCTCTCTACACCATGGCTTTATGGTCAGCAGCATTAGGCAAATATGTGATAGCCAATGTGTCGGACACTACGTCAGGCCTGCAGCGGTTCCTTTAAGAATCTTTGGCCTGCCACACTCTCATTAAGGGGGGGGGGCAGGTTAGCAAGGGGTAGAATGTGTTGTTTTCAAAATAATAAATTCCTTCCTAGAAGCTCAAGGTCATCTTTTGTCTCCCAAACTTTTGCACCTGATCGGAAGCAGTTGGGCGTAAGTGCTAGCATGAAAGAAGAAGATTGGACCATATGAAGGACTGTGGGTGTGGGGACAAGATCATGAACTTTTAACTGGGTGGGATTCTGATGTAACTTCCAGGATTGGGATCCCATAGCACGATGCCAACATGCCTGCCTTATTAAATTGGAACTTTAAGCATAGTTTTGCCTTTGACTCTGATTTAATTCTGCATGATATTTGGAACGCTGGCATACTATTGGATTCAGCTGTGTTGGGTATGTACAGTATATATAATACATTTTGGGAGGGAGGGAGGGAGGGAGGAAGGAAATGTGGTAACACGTTTCCCTCCCTCTCAATACGTTTTGCAAGAAAGGAACATACCGGTCTGAGGAAGAAGGTCTGCTTCTGGGCTTTGGAACTGGAGGGCTGAGCTCAGGAAATTTACCTATTCCAGAAATGAAGAAGACATATCGTAATTAGGTGTTACTTTCTAAAACCACTTCCAAAATCATTACACTGTGATTATTTTAAAAAGTTTGTTCTTTGCCTTTATGCCTAGGAATGAAGGCTTGACTATGTATCTATTCAGTATCTTATATTAAAAGAGAGGGTTTTCTGGAGGAAGGTACACATTCTCTTATTTCTGGACTCTGCCATAATTCCTTGGCACATGCTTAAAAACCAGAGACCCTTTGGATGTATAGTACTATCATGCACATCATCCCAACCGGGATGGCCACTGCTGGTAGGGAATGATGGACATTCTGGCCCAACTAATAGGAAAGCACCAAATCAGAGATACCCTAGGAAAAACCACAGTTTTTCTATGTATTTCATATATTCCTAGTCATCATCAGGTTTCCCATCAGGACTTCAGACTACAAAGAAGTATTTAAATAAAATATTATTAAATTGTGGGTGCTAAAATAGGCCAGGTTTCCCTAACCTGTTTCTTCCAAATGTGTTGTATTACAATTCCCATAATCCCAAATCAGAATGACCATACTGAAATGCGTTATACAAAACATGTAAAGACACTAGACTTGGCTGGAGCAAGCAATACAAAATTGAATGAACACTTATCCGCTCTAGCATAAAACAATTTAGAAAAATAAGTGGTAAGGTTCCTTCCTTGTTTTATAAAACACACACATTTTCCTTACTTTGGCATGGCCTCAACATACAGGATTACAAGGAGTCCAGTTAGAAGGTTTAAATTACTTCCTGTGTCCATGTTTCCTTACCATTGACCAAATCAGATGGTGGCTCACTGGAACTCTCATTTTGCATATTGGCTCTGGGCCTTGGGACAGGATATAAGTTCAGTGGTGACAGACTGGCTGGGTCTGTGCTCCTCCGAGGGGCAGGGGTAGGTCGAGGCTCTTTGAGCTGCCCATGTTGCAAGCTAACCTTTTCTTGGATAAGTGTTGGTGGCTTGGTTGGTATAGGAGGCTTGGGAGGCAACTGTAAGCAAGAGCCAGAAGTGGAAGTGGGCACTTCATTCTTTGGCCGGATGCAAGGTATCTCAAGCTCTGTGCTTACTTCGCCAACAGTTCTTTCCCCCATTTTGCCCATTTCTTCCATGGCTGATAAGTGACTTTCTGAGATGCCATTCTTTTCTTCCATCTCATTACTCACTGTCCCAGCTTCTGTACTTTCCTTTCCAAGTGGCGGTTCTGGAGTTAGCTGGTGCTCAGTCTTCCCACTCAGTTTGCTCAGCTTACCGCAATGCTGGGTGCACACAAATGTGCCCAATTCAGGTCCAGGTTTGTAAGATCCAGGAATGAGGGTGCTGGAGCATTCCTTGCATCTGCCGGAGATGTGAATCCATGATCAGAAAGAGAAGATAAAGAGGAAAACACTCAAGTTCTTGCTTGCCTTTTGATAATAGAAGCACCCAAAGAAAATAAAATTCAATCCGTGATTTTGCTACAGATTCACTCAGAGACCGGGGGGGGGAAATCACTTATAATTTTTATCAGTTCCCATCATCCCCACTTTTAAGCAACAAGAGCAAGTGGGTAGTAAAAGTTTTCCATATACACCAATACATGTAGCACAAGCAAAGGCAGCGTTTTGCTGTTTTCCTTTCCCAACTAAGTTTCATTTTTTTCTATGTCTTTATCCCACTGAAACCTGTAAAATAAAAAAATAAGTTCCCTGCTCCTAGGCTACTGTAAATTCAGGTCCCATCCTGGAGGACTATGACATTTTGAATATAGCAGATCCAAAACTGTCACCACCAACAATGTCTACATGAAGACCAAATATCCGGAGTGACAATATTTCTGTTATTAAGCTCGCAATACTTTGTGTGGCTATATTGTAAGCCTCCATCTCATCTTCCCTGGAGAGCTTCTCCTTATTGAACTAGCCCATCCCATCCTAATTTCCTGTATCTGACCTTACTGCTTGTAGAAATTAAAATCCACAATTATTTTCCAAAATGAATGGCATAGAAAACTGTTGTTTTTTTTAATTGCATTTACTGTATTGCATTCATGCTTTGCCTTTTCTCCGAGAGTTCAAGATAACTGTATGTTAAGAGAGTTAAGTGGGATGTTTCCCCTAATTTTATCCCCACAACAACAATCTTGTGTGAAGCTATGACACGGCTCCACAGTAAATAGTAAACTCTCTGGTCTAAGTTCAACTCCTTAACCACTGTGCCTGAGGGGTTGAAGTTCTGGGTTTGCAATTCAACAAAACAGTCTCGTGAAGCTGAAAATGACACTACTGAATCTCACAGTACTGTAGTTTATATTCCTGTATTAAACAGTACCGAAAAACCAAAATAGGGTTTCTCTTTATTTCTTTCAAAGGTAAAAATTATGGGATCCACTTGAGCCTAGAAACTGGAGGTGACCTTTTTAAAAAAATAATAATAATAACATGGTAACATAGTAAATTGCAAGGACATCGTGGGCTTGAAAGGACTGAAAAAGGAAAAGATGTTCTAAGTTATCCTGGCACAACTACAGACTTTTTCTACAGGACTACAGACGACAGATCCTTTTTCAGTGGCCTTGGATAGGAAGAGCTCACCTGAAACACTGACGGTGGTAAAGTTTGCCCTCAGCCAAATAGCGCTGAACCAGGTGAACGTGTTGCTGGCAAGCTGCACAAGGGCTGCTAAGGAAAGTGTGCGAGGAATCCTCTGCCAGGCTTTCAGTAACACTGTCCTGAGACAACAAGAATTGAGATGAGAATGTCTCCATCAACTGTGATTTAGAGACTTGAGACTAGGTGGCCTTTCGGTTAAGGATATGAAAGAAAGACACACACACACACACACACACACACACACACACACACAAAGATTAGAATAATCTTTTTTTAACCCTTCTCTCAAAGTTGCTAGGTTGATGAAGTTGTAATAAAATAAATAAAATACTTATAAAGTGACTTGATGCCATCTGACAACTGTGACTGACACCCTTAAGAAAAGTCTCAAAATGTACTTATTCATCCAAAAGTAGCTATATTGTTCAGAGGTGCAATCGTAGCTGAGCTTTTAGCATTTTGGAATGAATGTTTTACTTTTTGTCATTTTAACATTGAGAGCTGGTGAATATGAAGATTGGTCTGATTTATGCTTTCTTTCTTTGTGTGTGCATCAGTCATCCTGGGACAAGTTTTACCCTAAACACATTATTTTATATTTTAAAAGAAAACAAAATAATTAGGAATATCCTTTTCCCCCCTTCCATCCAATCACATCCAATCCTCAGAGAAGTCCCTGTGGTTTTCTTGGTAGAACTGGTTTGCCATTGCCTCCTTGATAGGCATGAGAGAACATGACTGGCATTGTATCTAAGGGAAGGGATTAGAAGTTACAATCTCTCAGTATCTAGACTGATGCCTTAACCATTACACCAAACTGGCTTTATACACAAACTTTATATCCCACTTTTGGATCCTGTGTGCAACATAATATCTGCTTCTTTATGTACAATTTTCTTCACAACCATAAATCCCTTAAGCATATTTCTAATTCACAGGTGTCATTACATTTCACTCAGTGTATATTTCTTTAATAAAAACTTCTGGGCAGAAGTTTAATAAAAACTTCTGGGCAGCAAACTATAGAGATGAAGCAATAAAATTAGTAATGTAAATAATTAAAAGGGCTTATTCTTTACAGGCATCAAAGACTTGTTTTTCTTTGGCTTGGTCCTATGAAACTGTTAATACTAAAAGTTTCAGACAAAGAGTTATTGGAGTGGGGGGAGCTTTGGAAGGCACTGCTTCCTGGAGATAGCCAAATCAATGAAGAGTCTTACCTCTAAGGCAATCTTTGATGCAGCTTTTCGTCATGTAACTGATATATGGTTTGAAATACAATAATACAATACAATACAATAGCAGAGTTGGAAGGGACCTTGGAGGTCTTGTAGTCCAACCCCCTGCCTAGGCAGGAAACCTTATACAGTTTCAGACAAATGGCTATCCAACATCTTCTTAAAGACTTCCAGTGTTGGGGCATTCACAACTTCTGGGGGCAAGCTGTTCCACTGATTAATTGTTCTAACTGTCAAGAAATTCCTCCTCAGTTCTAGGTTGCTTCTCTCCTTGATTAGTTTCCACCCATTGCTTCTTGTTCTACCCTCAGGTGCCTTGGAGAATAGTTTGATTCCCTCTTCTTTGTGGCAGCCCCTGAGATATTAGAACATTGCTATCATGTCTCCTCTAGTCCTTCTTTTCATTAAACTAGACATGCCCAGTTCCTGCAACAGTTCCTCATATCTTTTAGCCTCCAGTCCCCTAATTATCTTTGTTGCTCTTCTCTGCACTCTTTCTAGAGTCTCCACATCTTTTCTACACCGTGGCAAAATGTACAAACCAAGTTCAACATGGCTACTATTTCTCCCCCATTTTTACCCCAGTCCCTGGGACCCTCCCCTCCTCCACCCAAAATTATCAGTGTTTAATACTTATTTTAATGTAAAATAAATTAAGTGGGATTAGTTTTTGCAAATGCATTCATAACTGAGGCCTGCTAAGTGGCAATTATTGCAACTCAAGTACTGTGGGGCCCTTGGCAACCTGTAGTTGTATAATCCCAGACAAACAATGTAGCATTTATCAAGTTTGTACTGGTGTGTCATACATGGCATGATGCAGGAGGAATGTAAGTATAATCATAAAACCCACAGAAAGACGTTAAGGGATCAACAAAACCCTCAATATGAAAGAAGGGAGAAGAGGATGAGTTGTTAAACCAGGCCCTTCAAATATGCAACAAAATTTCATCTTAATGTATGCCGATTAGTATACATTCAAACTGACAATAAAGTTATTCTAAGCCTAAAAATTGGCCTTTCTTAAAGTCCATGGATTCAGAAGCAAGTGCCTGAAATAGACCGGAGAGACCATGAGAGTTTCCAGTCTGACGAAACTGAATACCTGGGATGTAGATGTAGCTTCAAGTACAGACAAAGGTTTGTCAGTTCGCAGAATCGGTGAGGAGACAACAGCTGGGTGTTTCACAGGGATGCCGACTCTGGCTGCAAAAATAAAGAGAAAGGGGAAATTAATCTGTGACCCAATAGATAAGTCAGAAAAAATAAGGTATGGAGCAACTTTTCTCTAGTCAGTTAGGCTGATTCCTGGTACTGTTGCATTAGATTGGGGAAGTTGCCTTAAACATCCTATCAATATATTGTGGTATAGCTACAAATTATTTTGCCAGAGGCAAGCATTCCATGTCTTTTGAGGATCCAGAAATATACATCTTTTCTTTTCTAATTTCTTACTTGCACTTAGTAATGTCCTACAATGCTTTACTTCTTCTGTGCAATGAGAAAAATGGAGTAAATTCTTGGTCTCCTGTAAAAGATCTTGAGTAAAGGAGAGAGCCAGGGTGAAATAAGGAAATAGAGCACACCTGAGTTACATTACAGGTTCAAGACCAATATTCCATCCAAAACCTTAGGACCAAAGTCCAAAGCAAAGGGGTGACATAGTCTTTCTATATTCCATTATTATTTCAGACATATTTGGAAGGAAGACCACAGCCAGCCCTAACATTAAGCAAGGTCATAAAAGGATAGCTAAGGTTTTTGAACATATTACTTATCCTTTTTTACTGCCATAAGTAAGAAGTGTCACTAATGGGATGTTTTGGAGGGGAGGTTAAGTTGGTTATGGTGTTAGTACCCACAGCCCACACAAACACCAAACTCAGAGCTTTTTAAAATGTCATCCTGCTTACTATGGGATGTTTACCATTGGCAAATAACATTATGGATTCCTGGAGAGTCCACAGCCTCTAGCAAGGATTGGGAAACTAGTTCTGCCACATCAAAGGAAATGAAGGAACTCTTCCTCCTCAATATATAATTATCTCTCGAATAAATGACCTGTTGAAGCTCTCACCTTGGGTAGGGTTATTAAAATGGTTGTAATACTGGGACACATATGTCATGATGCTGAGGCAGTCAGGAACTTTCATGGAGACCATATCATTGGGATCCAACAAGGCAGGGATCCCCAGTTCTTGTTCAGCCACTTCAAATGCCTATCAAAGCAACCAGGAGAGAACAGTTAGTTGATGGAAGCTGAAAAAGAGGCAGACTCTAGTGCAGGGAAACTCTAAACTTCGCAATTTTAAGACGTGTGGACTTCAACTCCCAGAATTCCTCAGCCAGTTGATCCCTGCTCTAGTGGAACAACATGAGGTGAAAACAAAGGAAGAGAAAAATGTCAAAACAGATATTTAACAGAAAATTATATATATATATATATATATATATATATATATATATATATATATATATATATATATATGAATGCTGATTATTTATATTTAATTGAATTAATTTGAATTAATTTTCATTACCCTTAAATTAAATCAAACTTAATTTTGTCCACCACATTAGGAACATTATTCATAGGTAAAATAAGCCTCACAAGCCTGTAAATCATCACTGATTTATCATCTTAAAAATCACTTCACTATAAGACAGGAGCATCTACTTTGCTTGTTAGTAAGCAAGTACCAAGCCGTACTATTCCAGAATACTCAAAATGGCCTGTTATGAAGTCGAATCTTCCATGTTAGGATCATAACTTTGTGCAATATTGAGAGTGGCCTATGTTTGAGAGTGGAATGATCTGCATAATCCTAATTCTTATACCATCTTTTGAGTCCCTTCATATCAGAGAATTGTTCATGCATAGTATTTCTCTTTCCACATATGTTTGGCTGTAGTCAGAGTGAAACAAACTGACCCATAATTAAAAAGACAATAATGATGTAATAGTTGGTGTATCAGACTATGATTAAGACAACTCAGCTTCAAATTCCTATTTAGCTACAAAGCTTCAAATTCCTATTTAGCTACAAAGCTAATCACATGCCCTGGGGCAAAAAATCAGCTTTCAGCCTGTCTTATTTTGGCATAAATAAAATGGAGACAGCAAATTACAAGCATTGTCTTGTTGGAACACAAAAGCAATAAATGAAAAGGTAATAAACATAAAACAAACAAACATATAAAAAGTGATGGAAGACAGTGTGTTCTGTTTTTCTATGTATATCTTGTGGCAGGCCCCTTTGCCTCCTTTGAGTTGTTATACACACCTCTCTTTCCTTTCCAGCATTAAAATTCCTGCCCAATCCCTCTCCAAATGTTGAGTGCACAAAAAATTGCTTTTAGAAAATATTATACAACTAAATACATTTTAATTAAAAAGAAGTGATGATGGTATCATCCTAATGGACAAATGAAATTACCAAAGCAAAGTATTTGTAGTCATAGGCAATTACCAGAATCAATGAGTGAAGCAGAAATAAAAGAGATTAATGATGATGCAGATTTGCTTCTTATATAATCCATTACAATAGACAGAAGGTTGGACTGTTGACCAATTCTCAGCTGAACCAAAGTCTAACTGGATGAATCAATCGGTGTTCCTTAATCTAAGAATGCCAAAGCTTAGCTGCTTTTATGCAAAAGTCATAATGGAAAGTATTTGTAATTTATAATTACAGATACTTTTAACCTTTTTCTAAAGCAAAGCATACCACATATTAAGAATAATAGCACTAAACTGTAAACAAACTAGCAAGAAGTGCATTATTTTTAAAAGAACCTAAAAGCAGATGCATATAATCCGTCTGTGAAAATGCCTATCATAAAAGAGAATATGTTTCCATCAAGAGCCCATAGATGGACCATTCACACAAAATGTTAAGAGACATAAAAACTTGATGCCATAAACTTGGTAATGTGCAAAAACGAACAACACCTTAAATGTGGTCTTTAAAAAGTATGCATCAATATCTATACATTCAAAAAGTGTTAATGTTGTGTCCTTGCTCATTTTCCTCAGATTAAAACCAGCAAAGATTACATCTCTGACTAGTCTATTGCTAGTCAGAACTTTACAATTACGTCAGCACTGTTTTCCTAGTGTAGATTATTATTTACAGTCATCGGGTAATTTACACCAGCCACAGAGGCAAAATCTAAGCACATTCTTTCACTGTCAAGACAAGTCCATGATACTGGATTGCACGCTTGCATCTGCCATGTTCGCTGCACAAATATAAAATTTACTACAGTAATATTGTAAGATTAAACACCTTTAGAATAGAAACATGTTACTTTTCAAGAAAGAAAAAAATCTAACTCCTGAAGAACCTTGCTAGCAAAACAACTGGATTATGAAGCGATGAGACTTACTTTGGCCTATGTACTAATGGCTTGCCGGAAAACTATAAACATCCTAATCCCTCTTCCTTGATACCAACTTCTAGAAAGGTTGTGATAGTGAAAGTTAGAAATAGGCTTGCATAAGAAATTAAAGAAATTTAAATCAACAAGACTAAGCCAATTTAAGTATTGGTTTTAAACTTCCACCAAACACAGCCAGTTAAGGGCACCAGGTTGGGAAAATGTAAACACTTTTCAAGTTGAGCTTAGCTTTCAAGTGGACTTCATACACATATCCATGTAGCTCTCTTGTTGCCAATATGGAACTATGTTGCCACTGGTTTTTCAACTTCCCAGTCAGGCCCATAGCTCTGATATTCCCAAGAAAATTCCCATTCAGGTACTAACCAGCCAATTTCTGAATGAGGACAAAGTCAATCATCTGCCATCACTGCCAGAGATACCATGTTGGAAACGCCTGCACTTAATGAATATTGATAAAAATGTAGAAATATGTAACTTAGAAAGTGAGACATTGAAATGTCTGCTCCCTGCTTTTCACAATTGACACATTATTCTATTTCTCTTGTCCTTATATCTTCAACAAATGTCTTTGCTGCAGTTTTCCCAAACTTGATGATTTCCAGATGCATTGGAATTTACAACTTTAGAACTGGTCAATAGTCATGCTATCCAGACATATGGAGCGTTATAAATCAACACATCTGGATAATGCCCTGTCAGACAAAGCTGAGTTCATTCTAACAAGAAATAGCTTTTTTCATCTGGTTTCTAGTCATCCATACACAGCATGCATGGCACTCATTTGATGTAACTTACTAGCACATGCATTTCAAGTTGATCTATGTCTGATGATTTTCACAGCCGACATATCAACTACAGTTAGAAAAAGAGACTAAAAAGCAAGCATGATGAAGTATGATTGCAATGAAGCCAGAGGCCAGAACTTACCAAACGATTGTTCTCATATACATTTTCTTTGGACAGGGAAGTAAAGTCCCTGCAAATTGAAAAGAAAAGAGACTGTCATAAAAGAAGTACATTAGATTATATAGCTCAGTGTTGCAATATTTCTCAGTAACCACTAGTAAAATTTGCAGAGAACAGAATCCTTGTAGTTCATTCTTTGATATTACAGTTGAATGCCAAAGCTTTAAATTGTGGACTTTTCAACAATACTCTAACATTGAAACAATCCCAATAGAATTGCCTTTTTAAAAAAGAGATCTAGCATAAAAAGCATTCTGATTAGCAAAGGAACAGCTTTACAGCACTTTCTTTGCAAATTGCCAAAAATATGTCCCAATGGGTTCACCTGAAATGTATGTTCAAAACTATTTTTCCTGGATACACTCCATTTTCTCAATTCCTTTACATAGTTTCCTTGCACGTGTTTCCACTGTGTGAGAAAATCACTGGAAGTGTGAAGTTATTGAAAATTGTACTGACAGTGAAGCTGAACTCAAGAGATAGAGAAGCTAAATTCAAGAAAAACAATACAAAGCCGGGACCAGTATATATGCATACATGTATGTATGTATGTATGTATGTATGTATGTATGTATGTATGTATTTAATGTCACAACCCCTGGTATGCCCAAATATGGGAGGAAGCAGACTGCTTCCATTCTCTGTCTATCGGCTGATCACAAGAGACCATCACGACAGAAACCCAATATTTTTACTGTTGCCTTTGTTACATTTGTGTTGTATTTGTGCTGATTTTATTTATTTTTATTTATTTATCAGCACAAATACAACACACACACATATATGTATATATGTATATGTGTGTGTGTGTGTATAGATGATAGATAGATAGATAGATAGATAGATAGATAGATAGATAGATAGATAGATAGATAGATATAGATATAGATATAGATATAGATATATAGATAGAGATATAGAGATATAGAGATATAGAGATATAGAGATATAGAGATATAGAGATATAGAGATATAGATATATAGATTGCAGGTGGCAGATACATTTTTACAATACACACAGAATACACCAACATTGTCTCTGGTGGGTTTGTTAATAATTCCTAAACATGTTTTAAACAGGGGAAAGCAGATTAAATCCTATTCTGCTAGGATGTATACAATGAGGGCAACAGGACCTGATAATCAAATAACAACTGAACATATAATTCGAAGTGAGTTTTATGATTATTTACCCCCCACCCCCACCCCACTCACAGCCTTTAGCCTTTATTTATCTTTTTGGTTATGTTTACTTAGTATGGGGAGTTAGAATAATTTAAATTTGATACTAGATCTACTAATTATGATTACATACAAACACTGCAGAACCTGTATCATTCTTACTGTTATGTAGAAGAGCTTAATAACTCTGGGGCTAAAATTATACATCTCTTTAAGCTTAATTTATGATCCCAGAAATTAGCCTCAATGTTGTATTTTGGTATGGTTTGATACTATTCTGCCTTACAGTCAGCAGTACTTGCTGATGGACTTTATTATATATTTTCAAGTCCATGTTAACTCTTAATAATCAGATATAATTTCTCCAAGATGATCTGTCCCCAACCAATTCAATTCAATTTCTGGGTATTCTATCTGGTGATGTCCGTGCGTATAGATGCTGTTTTGGCCATCCAAAGAGTATGCTAGTAATGGGGGAAAAAATCTGGATTGGCAGGAACAAATAAATTGTTTCGCTTCATTTCAGCCTCCTAGGCTACGTAGTTTCCCACTTTGGCTTTCTCGTCTCCAACAAGAAGCACAGAAAAAGCTGTAAATGTTACTAGGAAGGGAAATACTGTCAGCACAAACAGGGTGTGTAATCACACACCTCAAATGCAAGTCCTAACCTCCCTGAGCAGTTTGCCTGAGGAGAAGTCAAAGCTCATGAGTCCAGAGAAGGAAGCAGAGTCAGTGTCAGAAGGTAATCCAAAAGACTTAAGATACAAATCTAGGTCATGGTGAAAAAGCAGGAGGATGTTTGTCACAAGACACAGTCAGGTAGTTGTTCCCAACAAGGGACTGACTGCTAGCAGTGGTTCTAAAATAGAGCGTCTACCAGGTGCAAGCAATTACCAGTGGAAACACCCTTGTGTGGCAAAGAGCTGCTCAGATCTTCTCTGTTCTGCCCTTCCTTCAGCCTTATGTGCCTTAGGGCTAGGAGGAGATCCTAGATCAGAAGTGTCATTCTTTGCTGCTTCCAGGTGCTCAGAATGCTCTGCCACCATATCAGTCCCAGGTGTGTCCCTGGTGCTTTTTCAGATACCTCCTTAGACTCCTTCCAGTCTGAGCTGGCCATGACACATTCTGTTAATTTCAGGTTGACTAGAAAACTTGTGAATTTCCTCCCCTCACCCTGTAACAGTGATTAAAGCATAAGCTTAGGAAACTATCACATTAAAGGATTGTCCACAAAGTCCAATTAATATTAAATTAGACATTGTATTGTACCCAAGTACTGTCTTTCTATATCTTCTGAACTATGACTCCTCATATAGCACAATCAAATATCAGCAGCTGACTACAAGAAATCTTTTATGACATTTTGTATTATGTCATAAAATGCCAACCAGTTCACCGAGGGCTCTGATAAAATAAAACTTAGGTGAAAACAGGATTTCTTGTGATTTTTGACCATTTTTGTCTATCCTTTGATCCTCTAGCTTCCAAGTCAAGACATGCTGAAGCAGTTAAAATGATTCAACATTCCCTTCAGATGTTCCTTGGAAACTTATTTCTTAACATGCCATATCCTTGTAAGGCTCTATGTGTCAAGTTGGCAATGCAATTCACTACCGTTAATTAAGAAGTGCTTACTTAGACCATTTGCAAGAGCAGCGATTCATAGTTGAGGTATTTCAGAACAGTAACTTGTGCTTAATGGACAGCTAATAATGGACAAAGGCCCTCAACACTATCACATTCATTTAAAAACTATTGAATGACTATCACCAAGCAATTTTATCAGTCATTCATCAATGACATACCTAATTTAGTTTGATCTAATAGAGAGCTAGTGTGGTCCAGTGGTTAAGGCACCAGGCTGGATGCCATGGGACTTTCAGTTGTACTCCTGCCATTAGGCATGAAAGTCAACAGGGTGACTTTGGGTCAGCAATTCTCTCTCAACCTAACTCACCTCACAGAATTGTTGTTGTACAGAAAACAGCAGGAGGAAGAAGTGTCATGGTTCTTTTCTGCCTTTTTATTTATAAAAATAATAAAGGTGGGATAAAAATAAATAATCTGGCTTTCCCCAATCTGATGTTCTCCAGGTATTGTACCTCAATAATTCAAGAATTTTACCAGTTGCAGTCCCACTATATCTGGAAGGCACCAAGATGAAAAAGGTTGCTAGTACAGTACTTCCATATAGATCATAAATTTACTAAAGATATTTCTATTCTTAATTCTCTTAGCCAATTTTAATTACAAACCTTATCGAGATAAGTGATGGCATAGAAATGAGATGAGGATGATGGTAATAACCGTGTCTTAGTTTTCCTGCTATTAATTTGTCACATTTTAAAAAGTAATCCAGTTGTAAGAGAACAGCGCTAAACAAGAGCTTGAATTTGGTGATTTCTACTGTGCTTTCCAGTTATAATTCTTTAATTATATCATAGTATTATACTGGGGTAGGCAGACGGGAGAAGAATGATTAACAAATATGTAGGGTAGACAAATATCTCCTAAATAATTATTTGCAATATCTTCCCACCAGAGTTAAACTGGATCGGGACTCAATAAATATATTTACATAATATACTTAACCATTGGCTAGACTTTATGCTGCCATTTGCACTATGTGCAAAGTTGATTAGTTTTAAACTTAATTCATTTATTTACTTGATTCTTTGCATAAACTCACCTCATTAAGTTGGTTGACTGGTCTTGTACAAATAAACAAGTTAATTTATTAACGCTATTGTTTGAAAGCAGCTCAGGCTTACCCAGGACTAAAAATAAGGGGACCTTCAGATGGAGACCTTCCTGCCCCCACCTTCTGCCTGTTATTCCACCCAAGCACTTATTCTGATTGGAAAACTCAATACATTAAAACAGAAGTCTTCTGGAGGTGTATTAACTAATTGGAATGAACCATAAGAATTGTTTATACATTATTCCAATTTAAATGTGAAACATTATGTATTGGCAATAGTTATATTTGTAATAATTATTATACTACTGTTATTGTGGAAGTTTTATTCTCTATAAACTGAGTCATACAGTTGCAGTGGTTTAAAAATCTAGTAAATAAGTACATTTAACTCCCTCTCCATTATATACAACACAGAATATAGGACACATACAGGATAATATTTTGCTAGTTTCAGTGGATATTGCCTAGATCAGTGTTTTTTCCAAACATGTCTGAAACAACATGGACAACAAAGCAGTTTGACTATGGCAACACAAGTTTGCAAGATAACATTACAAAACAGAAGCATTAATATTTGCCGGCAAAAATACATTTGAAAACTATAATTCTGTTAAATATGGGACGTATTAATTCTATATTGTTTTTAAGACAGTGAACATTTATCTATTCCTTTTCTGTAAACTTCTGAATTTGCACTAACCAGAAATTCTGTAAAACAAAAAAATCCAGTCATGTACTGCCAACTATTTTGTGACAACTGTTAAAAAGATAATGTTTGTGGATGTGTTTACAATTGTGAAATGATTTACACAAGTGGGGGGGTGTCATTCAGGAGGTGGTTAACAGAAATAAGACCCCACCTCCTTCAGTGCATTTGGTTCGCTTCCTCATCTTTGTCAATTTTAATAAAATGTTTTATGACTATTTATGTCTTAATGTTTGATGCTTCATATTGATGTTTTAATGGTTGCAAGCTGCCTAGAGGCACTTTCTGACAAAATGTGTAGCCTATAGTTTTAATAAATAAAGTAATAAAATACTATAATGCATCAATAAAAATATTACCAAACCTTTTATTGTTTGGCTTAGGTAGAATAGTTTAATTGCCCTTGAATACTAAAACTGAGTTTCTAATTCATGATTAATATCAGAACTCCAATAACTATCTCCAAACTGGAAAGCTCCTTTAGGATAACAAAATAATTAAATAACTGATGGCAGATCTAGAGCCCATCTATACATCCATGCAACATCAAAAAAGACTAAAAATCATTAAGCAAAGCAGGGTTGAAATTTTCATTTGAGAGAAGTTCTGAAAAGGAAAGCACAACCATAAAGTAAGATTTCATATTTTTTCACAGTCAAAAAGAAGAGGTTCTACTACTCTTCTTTTATATATTATATATTATTTGGCTGTTAGAATCGTACAGCTGGGACTACAAAAACATATTTCACAGAACTTCAAACAGTATTCCCTGATTATGGTCTGGTTGATAATAGCTTTTAGAAAGACACTTAGGTGAGATGGGTGGTGTAGAAATGTGATAAACAAATAGTCTACACTTGTTTTTTCAGATGATAAAGACTGGACTATTTTGACACAGGCCAGGTTATCAATCAGCTTGAACTAAAAGTGTCTGTGGTGTTAAAAATATCACTCTATTGTACAATGGGATTTCCATTTCTTGCACAAGTCATTTCAGAGATGAGGAACAAGGAGGAAGGCTGAAACTGAGTTTTAGCTGAATCTGAGAAGAATAAAACTCATCTTCATAAAATTTTTGTCATGAAAGTGGGCACATCCATTTCATTACTGTAGGCAGGCAAGATTACAATTATTAAAATATGAAGTTTGGTTATCTTTTGATTTGGAGCAGAAAAGAAAGGTTAATTTAAGGGGTCCATCAATTTTTCAGCAAAAAAAAAAAAACAGGAACTGGTTTTATAGACTATTTTTACACTATTTATAACTGAATATTCACCCTATTTCAGGAAATGTCTGAATTACAGGGAGCAGATCCCATGTCAGACACATCTGAACCGGACAGCTCTTTTTTACACAATGAAATTCCAGTTACATTGCACTAACTGATTGCAGAGTGGGAAACAGTCCTTGTTTGGGATCAGTTGCTATGGAGTAAAAGGGTGCCAGTTGGTGCCTTTGCTAGAGGGGTATGGACAGCTGGGTGGGGGGTCTCTCTAAGGCTCTAAGTATTACTTTAAGATGACTTCATCATATCCGTCTCTTGGAGGGGGCGCCTCTCTCCAGCCAGTTTCTAGCCAGTAGCCCATCTTTTCTCCCTCTTCAAAATTCCCAGGAAGAAAGCGCTGGTTCCCCCCACTCGGGAGCTGGAGAGAAGCTCCTCCTCGAGCGGCTGGTGGTCGAGCCGAGCTCGGGGTTGCTGGGCCTAGTCCCGCACGTCCTGTATGCGGAGAGTAAGGGGTGGGGAACGAGAGGCGGTCGCCCGGTACTCACAGCAAATCAGGCCGGTTCCTATGGAGGATGGCGCAAAAGGCCAGGCCATCCCGGAAGGAGCTGCTGAGGTTTCGGATCTCCACGCCCGGGTAACCCTCGCATTGGCGGCGGCACCAGGCCTGCAAGGCGCTGCGGGGGCCCGACATCGGAAAGGAGGCAAAAGAAGAGGGAGCCCGGCTCAGGGAGCCTCTGCTTGAGAAAGCGGCATGGACGGAGCGGAGAGCAGTGCCCGAGACCTAGGCGCGCCTCCCGGGAGAGCCAACGGAAGGCGGCGGGGCCGAGCCTTCGAGCTAGTACGGCTCCCGGCCCGGTGCCTGGGCGGGGAGGCTGAGCTTCGCCGTTCCCCGCTCGGGTTCTCTGGCGGTTCCCCGCTCCCCTCCTACCCCCGGGGGGCGCCTCCTTCCTCTCCCGCCCAGCCACACCGTCGGACTCTGCTCAGACCTGTCCCTTCTCCGCCCATGATCATCCTCTCGCAGCGCGTTGCTCTTAGTCATCCGTCAGCCCGGGGACGGGAGAAGGCGGCTGGGCGCAAACGGAGGCCCGGGAAGAGTCATCCTGCGGCCGCCTCGCGATTCTGCGGAGGTCGTTAGTTCGGGGCTGCCCTTTACAAGGTCACTCAATAGAGCCTCCATGTTCAGAAGGCGTAAGGAAACTATGGTTACGACCACCCGGACATCCTGCTCTGACCTTTGTGGAAACAGGGTTCTGGGCCAAAGGACATTTGGCTTGATCCACCTTTAGGGTTTGATTGGGAATGGAGATCCCAGCATTCAATCAATAAAGATTCACAATTAGATCAGGCAACCTCAGACCAACTCTGTCTAGGTTATCCCTCCACTGTGCATAACCGAATGGGAACCACATACTTAAAATTATGAAATTCCTGGTTTATACATTGGCTCCCACCCCTCATCAAGATGCCCTTCCCTAAATGTGCTCACCATCAAATGTTCATACTCACAATTAAATTAATCTGAGATATGTATCAATCCTAAATCCTTTTTTTCCCTTGCAGATACAACAGAAAACTATTCAGTGTGTCTGGTAACGATCTAATAATTAGAAAACATTGATTATTTGAATTTGAGGTTTTGTTTGAGCCCAAAGTTTCTGTTGTTAAACAAGACAATTGGTAGGTGAATTTTGAGCTTTCTTCCACAGCTGTTATGTGAATCACTGCAAGCATTAAGATGGTAACATAATTGTTAAGTGAATCTGCTTCCCCATTGACTTTGCTTGTCAGAATGTCTCAGAACGTGATCACATGACGCCAGGACACTGCAACCATCATAAATACATGCCAGTTGCCATGTGTCCTAATTTTGTTCACTGGACTATGGGGATGCTGCAATGGTCGTAAATGTGAAAAACAGTCATAAATCATTTTTTCAGTGCCATTGTAACTTCAAACGGTCATTAAATGAATGGTTGTAAGTCAAGGACTACCTTGACTATATTTACTGTCAGTAACTAGGCTATTCACAGGGAAATATAGGAATTATTGGAAATGTTATCCAAAATTAACAGAGGGTGTGGATGAGTGTGTACATGCTTACACATGCACGTTTCCATGCAGTTTTAAGAGGTTGAATTATCTGCAGTGAATTTAAAAAGAAATGAAATGGCTCTGTAGGAAACAGTGGAGCACACTCAATCCTATTCACAATGCAGCGAGTTGTGTTTCCACATCAGGAGTGTCACCAAAGAGCTGTGGTGATTTATTTCTGGCATTAATAGCGCTACACACATTTTATTTGTTTGTTTTAAGAATTAATGCTTCTTTCCTACTGAAAGAAACATTTATTTCCATGCAGCTCCCCTCAGTAGCACAAGCAAAAAGAACTTAAAGTGAAATTATCTTGTTTTTCCTGTTTTGCATCTCTCTTCAGATTCGGTTGAGGATGCATTGAAAATACCAGGTTTGGGGGGAATTTTACTGCTTACGTGATACTTCTCCCTTAATTGGACTGAAACTGAGGAGTTTATTGCTGCAGGAAAAGTCAGTCAGGAAAATTTGGAAGTTTTCACTGCTAGTTTTTAGCGTTTCAAGTCAGATGTCAAGGCTAAAAATGTTATAAACATGCTATAAACAGTACTCAGACAGCAAACATTTCCATTCTTCCACAGTTTTCATTTTCTAACTCATATTTCAAATACAGAATCTCCCAAGTAAAAATGCCCAGCTTTCGAGGATTTGGGAATGAATACAGCAGTAAGGAAATTTATGCTACTATTTATAAATTGAAATAGCAGCATTGTTTCCAAAGCTTTCTTTAACCTAGATCTAGAATACATAATATGTGCATTCCCTAATGTTTTGGATGCAAACATGTCATATAATACAAACATATTATTTGTGTGCCTACTAAGGCATTTAACTATAATTAAAATATAGCTTTTCTCTGCCCTTACCCACCTTTTATTTAACTATCCATATCTCAGAGGAGGCTCATTTTGGAATGCACAGCTTTGTAAACTCCTTTAATATAAAATAATACACAGCTGCCCTGCAAAATTGCATATCCTTCAAACATTATTATTTATTCTATAGGTTATTCTGCAGGAAGTCTCCCAAGAGAAACTGTCTTAGTAAATATTATATTTAAACATACATACCAGAGCAAATATGGAGTTCAACAATAGCAAATTCCTCAGATAAATAAATTAAAGAAATTAAATGTCATTGAAGAGAATATCAATAAAAGATAATTCAGTAATCACTGGAGAAGTAGTGTTCATTCAGGCAGATCCATCAAGTTATTCCATTTGAGAGCTACATTATGCAAAGCAGAAAAAACATTCTGCAGAGCTCAGAAGCGAGCTGGTAGGCAAAAGAAATCCATGAGATAAGAAAAGAATACATAACTAAACTTTGTTCACATCAATGCCATTCTCTGTAACTATCCCTGCTCTCTTTCCAAACCATCTTTGCTTTTATCATATCCATTCAGATTTGTATGAAACTTCTTGTCCTTGAAATGTCTCAATTTTTTTCAGTATCTTCAGTATCATAAAACTATAATTTTCTCATTCTTCACGTGTGTGTATGTGAGTGTATCTTCAAGTATGCAATCATATTTAATGCGCCCCCCCTCACATTTCCCCAATACAACAAGCCTGTGAGTGAAGTTGAGTTGAGAGACAGTCCCCAGCTCAAAGTCATCCAGATGGTCTTTCATATGCCAGGTAGGACTAGAACTCACACTCTGCTTGTTCCTAACTTTCTGGATTCAGTCTCTATATGACTAAACGTTCTCAACAGGTTTCCTTTGTATTATTCATACACGTTTACATCCAGGCTACATTAATTTAGTATCTATCCATTGTTGACTTTCTGTATCCTGATTTTCTCACATAAAGCACTCAATTAAAGGGAATATAGCATTCACTGAGGAAATAGTATTTAAACACTATTTAAGAGTAGCTATGTACACTCAGGAGGGGCTCACAGGACAGTGAAACCTGCAGACTATGGGAAAGATTGAGGCCAATGTAGGCTCTGCCCATGCTCTCTCCTTTGCCTTAAAAAGTTCTGAATCAGTTTTGGAGTGTTATCGATTGCCTTTGTTTTATATTCAGTGGGGGAGAAGGAAGAGAGTGAAAAACACCTTATATATAAAGGAGGGGTGGGGAACAAAGGTAGAACAAAGGGATGATAAGACAACCTGTAGATATAATCTGGGGGAAGGAAGAAGGAAAAACTTGCATTTGATATTTGTGTAGGCAGGCAGGAAAGTTCTCAATAAGCATTGCCTTGTAGTAGATCCCATGTTTCCTTCATTAAACATTCAATTATAAAAGCTTTCCTTTGTATAAGCTTTAAAATGGTACCGTATTGGGATAACGATGAGAGCATCGACCTGCTTGAAAAAGAAGTAGGATGGTGGTGCTTTTTTATTCATTTTTAATGGATGTACAGTAGCAAAGGACTTATAATGAAGTCCTTTGCCACTTTATATCCATTAAAAGTGAAGATACTTTAAAAAAAAAGTTAGCAAATAGTATACATTATAATGATTGTGGTAGATCAAATTACACCATTTTTTCTGTAAACGTATAGAAGCAGTTATTTGTGGTTTGAGATATCAAAGACTTAACTTGAAACTTTATCAAACTGCACAGACCAGTCAGACAAGGAAGACTGGAATGAGGAGTTGCCCGAGGTAGGTGTGGATGGGTATGTCTTTTGTTACAACTGGTCTAGCTAAGCAGAGCATCAGCTTCCCTTTATGTTGCACACAGAAATGTTTATGTCTGAACTCTCAATTGCCTTGCAGTGCTATAATTAACCAGCCTTTACGAAACCCAGTGCTTCTCATGCTGCTGGGGAATTCTGGGAATTGAAGTCCATAGCTCTTAAAGATGCTAAGGTTGAGAAACACTGATTCAAGCAATTACAAACATTGTATGCGTTTGTAAAGCCATCAGATAGAAAAGCCATTGGATAGAGTAGCATATAAGGTACAAATAATAGAAATAAAATTCTGAACAATTGGCATTTGGAAGAATGTCAAAGAATATTGCACACTGCTTTAGGCTGTTGCTGCAGATTTTGAGCCATAACAATTGCAGGAACTGTTGCATAAAATCAGGGCTGAAAGGGACTTTGGTGGTCTACTAGTCCAATTCCCCCCTGTTCTGGTTAGGCTTGTAATTATCATATATTTTCAGTTTGTGGCTTCCTCAATTAATGAATTGGTTCCCAAATTCCAAAGAGAAGAATCATTCTTTGGTTTCTTCATGTTGATATTTCCTGAGAACTGGAAAGGTTCCGAGTGGGACCTTAGAAGGAATGAAGCTGCATTGCCTGAACTCATCCCCCTGTTATACCCTCTAGCTATGAATATTATAAAATCAGGAAGCTGTTCTTTCACAGAATATCCACTTGAAACTTCATTGTACCAACACAATACCCTTTCTTTCACCTTTGCAGTAACTAGCCAATGCTTTAATTCATTAGTGAGGAAACAGCTTCCCCCTGATTCACCTCTTTCGTGGGCTTCTCCAGTTCTAATGGCTGTTTCTGCTGCTTAAAAGGTCTAAAGGCCACATGAGTGTGGATTAGGAGTGGTCGAACCTCCATTCTCCAGGTCTATTATTTTTTTCTGTTAAGAGTAGTTGGGATAAAATCCCTTAAGATTAGGCTTTGTCTGAATCACCACTCAATTTTTAAATCTTACTGCATGCTAATGCATATCATTTTTAATTAGGGCATTAATATCTTTGTGACAACTTCAGCTTTGTTTAGCTATGAAATTCTTTTTTAAAATGATGTTGTAGGATGTGAACTCTTCTAATGTTGAGAATGGAAAATAGCATACAAAGAAACTAAATGCTGAGATGTTTTCCAGCTGCAGCTGCACTTTAGGGATGGGCAGGAAGCGAACATGATAAATGCCTGGAAGGAAAAAGAAGTTCATCTATTTTCAGTTATCATGAAAGTGCACTTTTTATTGAGGTATTAAAAAAAAGTCTTAAGAGGAAAGTACTAACAATGGAGAAAAAGCAGCAGCACTGGATCTTCAAAACTATTTGAAGATGCTGGAAATTACACAAAATGAAAGTTGTTCATATCTTTAAATCTGTCATAAGATCAAGATTTGTTATTATTTAGACACACAGCATATGCTGCAATATTTTGAGATGAGATGTGCACAGCATGATAGTACAGACAACACCATTTCTTTTGGCCTGCATTAATCATGAAAGAACAAAACGGATAATAAACATTTATAAAATAGGCTTCAAATATATGTGCATTCTTCTGCTCTCCCCGCCTTCCCCTAGTTTTTATGCTGTGCTCTGTAATTTAACAAAATGATCACAGTGAACTGTATATTTCATAATTGAGATACAACATGAGTCTGACGTTTAGAGATGGAAAATTGGTATACAAGTCAGATGACAACTCATTGACATTGTCCAGGCTAAAATATTCCAAGCCTGCCTTCATAAAAATATATATATTTGACAACTAATTAACTCCAGACTATGACAGATAGAAACGTTTCCATTTTAAAAGCAAATCTCTAATCTGATTTTTTATGGTGGCTGGTATAATGTGCAAAGCTGTTGAAGTGAGCTAAACCATGCTTCAGAATATGTGAAGCAGAGTGTTGTACAGCCTTTTCACATGCCCTTCTCCACATGCTTTTCCATCCTTGTTTGGGCTTTTTCAATTTGCCCAATGTCAAGTATCTTTAAAACAAGATTTTTTTTTTAAAGAGTCCTACTGGATTAAACCAAAAGCCTGTCTAGTCTAGTACACAGAATTAGATTGTGGCCAGCCAAATGAATTCAGGAAGTTTGTCAATGCAGACAGGAAGTGATTTTTCTCTTCAACTGCTGTTTTTAGCATGTGGTATTTAACATCATCTACTGTATTACAGTAGTACTAAATAGACATAAACCTAATAGGCAGTGATAACTGACTACATGCATATTTGCAATGCCATCAAAATTGGTGTTGCTTATTGTACTTGATGGTAGCAAATACCATTTTAACTACCCATTGTGTAAAATACTTGAATCTGATTACTTAAGAGCCATGGTGGCGAAGTGGTTATAATGCAGTACTGCAGGCTACTTCTGCTGATTGCCAGCAGTTCGGCAGTTTGATTCTCATGAGCTCAAGGTTGATTTAGCCTTCCATCCTTCTGAGGTCGGTCAAATGAGCACCCAGATTGTTGGGGGCAATATCCTGACTCTGTAAACCGCTTAGAGGGCTGTAATGCACTGTGAAGCTATATATAAGTTTAAGTGCTATTGCTATTGCTATTTGAACAGTGTTGGGATTCAAAAAATTTACTACCAGTTCTGTGGGTGTGGCTTGGTGGGCATGGCAGGGGACGGATACTGTAAAATCTCCATTCCCTCCCCACTCCAGGGGAAGGATACTGCAAAATCCCCATTTCCTCCCTATCAGCTGGGACTCAGGAGGAAGAGAATAGATGGGGGCAGGGCCAGTCAGAGGTGGTGTTTATCGGTTCTCCAAACTACTCAAACTTTCCACTACTGGTTTTCAGAACTGGTCAGTACCTGCTGAATACCACCTCTGTACTTGAAGAAGGTAGAGGGAGTTTTTCAAAGGCATTTTATTCTGCAGAATAATATTGGGAAGGGTGAAATCATTTTAAGATTAAGCTCAGAGATTCCAAAAGTGGCATGATGCCAAGAGCATTCCAAAGCGAATTAAGGTAAATATTTTTCGTAATAGGTTAGAAATGGCAAGAAAAATACCAGACTTTTAAAATAACAGCGCTGACAAAACATTGGCACATCCATCTATTGACTGACTTTGAATCTAGCTTTGCACAGGTCAGGATTTTGCATAATGCCAATTTATAGAATGTCTTATTTGGCTTTGGTTTAATATGTAATATAAATAAATTACTATTTGTCAGCCATTCTGTAGGAAACCCAGCCATTATAGATTTTTCAACAAATTAAAGTTAAAATAACAGCAGATTAATGAAGAATTTCTTTAAAAATGGCAACCATAATGGCTGCTAATCAGAAAACATCAGAACGAAACTGATATGATTACTTCACAATAAGCCACTCACGCTATGGTGTTGCCTTTTTCTGAGTAGGTTGGTTCACTTCCATAAGAATATCAGGCTGAAATTGTCTATCACTTTATTTTATGAGTGCTTCTGAATACTATGCAAGACTTAAGAGGAATTGTTGAAAATACAAATTAGGCTTGAATTTATTACTTTGCTTCTCATTTATTTTTTAAATCTTTTTTTAATGAAATCAGATGGATCGGAGAACTACAAAGAGTGACATTGACAGGTAGATTGATGCCTATATCCTCATACTGAGATTTTAAAGATGGCATATCTATAAGGAAGTAAGCCTTTGATCCAATTTACAGGATCTTATGTCATACAACATTGTGTATAAAAATATATCACTATAGTATTCTATACGCATGGCGTCTTGTTCGAACAAAATCATTTTTCATTAGGCACTTCCATGACATGACTCCAAGACCAGAATACTGATCACTATAGTAAATTAATACTGGGTGCAAGTGGGTCAAGGAGCCAACTTAAATTGTGATAGGTCATACAGATAGGTCATTTTGCTCAGTCAGCATCAACTTTACACTGGATCTGGTCAGTGTAAAGCACTATCTCCCTGTCAAGAAATGTGAAACAAATCACTTGTAGCACCAATTTTATTTCATGATTTCAGCAATTAAGAGTTCTGAAGGGGTTTTATCGTTGAGCTACATCAGCTCAGAATTTATTATGGCAGTTGAGCCTGGAGCTGAGATTTAAAAACAATGTGGCTATACAGAAACTTCACCCTCATTTCAACAATTGGGCTCTCTGTTAATGCGGCTACATACTTTGAATTCCTTTAGGTTCAGTTGGTGCCAGGCACAGACTGAAACAGCCTGTCCTTCCTCTGGCTACAAAGAGCAACTGGCCAGAAGGTCTTTCCAGAAGGTCAGCTGTGATGAAGTGAACCCGCCCACACCTTTTGCCACTTAACAGAAGTGTGATGCAGCAGGCATCAATGTGCAGCATGTGATATTTATGTTCTCAGAAATTGTGGAGGGAATGGTAACAGGTGCAGTTGCAAAGACCACTTCATGTAATATTTGATCACACTGGCTAAAAGACAATCCTAGGCTAGATTTGAGAATGCCACCCGAACCATCTCCATAACAAGAAAGTGCCTGAGGAGATACTTCTGGCTGTTTGAAATGAACCTATTGATCCATAAAATGCTAAAAAACCTGGGGGGAGGGGGAAATAGCTGGGAAAAATGAAGAATAGCATGACACTAGGAGAAATTCTTCGCAGAACATGAACTACAGAGAGGATTTGACAAATTATTGGCAGATACATTTATCAAAATAACTTTTTTACAGTGACTTTATTTTTCCTCCTCCATGACAGACAGCAGGCTTGTTAACACTAATTGCTGGGAATGCTGTTATCCTCATGAACTTTCCACACCATCTAGTTCAGTTAAAGTTCACACCTTGGTGACTTTAAGTCCTGTGGACGTCAACTCCCAGAATCCCCCAGCCAGCTGACTGGGAAATTCTGGGAGTTGAAGTCCACAGGACTTAAAGTAGCCAAGTTTGAGAAACACTGATCTATTTGGTCACCATGGGGACAGAAATGTGGATTTAGTAATCCTATTGTCTGATTCTTATTTCTGAACATTGAACACAGTGCATGGTCAATAGCTTTTAATAAAAGTGGTCCAATAACATTATATCAAGTCTTATTTATCCTCGAGGCAATTTGGGATTATAACAATTCATATTATTTTTAAAAAATGATAAAATGGACTGAAAAATAGTGGCTAGCCAAAAATCACCTATAAAGGTTTGTGGCTGAGCTGAATTTAAATTTAAGTTCAAAGTTCTATCCACTATGACATAATGCTACAACGTATACCTATAAAAGTGTATCAGTGACAAAAATGCTGCAAACAATTGAAAAATGTATTTTGCTGCACATTTTGAATCAGGAGATCATACACAACCAAACCTTTCCTAAAGCCTTTGCCCGCCAATATACTTTCTTTCTACACAAGTGGGAAGATAAAGATCTTTTACAAAATGGCTAAAAACTGCATTTCAATTACTGAAGAATTCCACTGAACAATTCAATCACTTCTATATAAACACATATAAAATCAGGCTTTTTACTTGCAAGCAAACACATACAAGACCAGGCTTCAAATTCCTTTTTATTATAATTTCTATTGAAGATTTTAATTACTGTAATACAAACTAATACAAACTAAAGTCAAAGCGAGAGAAAGGAAATAACAGAAAGTGAAAAGTGCAAAGAAAAAAGAAAAATGAAGGGTGAAAGAAGAAAATAAACCAAGAAGTAACTTCCAATCTTCACAAGTATAAATGAGTTTAGTAGGTCTTTATTACCCTATAAGATTACAAACAGGTATCTCTTCTTCCCATGACCCATTATTTATAAGCAAATGTACAGTATAAGACATCAACTTTTCAATCCTAGTGTCAGTAAAAAAATCCATAAACGGTTGCCAGAATTTCATAAAAACATACTATTTTAAACATGATCAAATAAATCAGCTTTATATTTCTTCATTTTACTTCTGAAAATCTGAATCTTTAATTCATTCAAATATTGTTGTAGGATGTGATTTCCAAATCTTCTTTGTTCCCCTCATGAGCCTCTTGACACTTGAACTAGCCTCTTTTGTAAATCCATTAAGACATTATCCAGCCATTCTCTAATTTGTTATTTGCACTTCCCCTTTAATTTTTAAAACTTGTCCAGATAATCAAATTGAAAAAGGGGTTTTCTTTTTGCCTTCAATCTTTAGTCCCCTCTAGTTTCCAAATTAAATCTAATTTCTTATCTCTGTTATGAGATAAGTCTTACAGTACATTGTCTTACAGTAGACAAAATAATTTTGGTTCTCACAAAAAGTTGTTTTATATAGTTCCAAAATCTTATAGTAAAAGTTTCAATATTCCAAATTTGTCTGTACCCTTAATTCATTTATAAGTTTCTTTGTTCCAAGTCTTAGCTTTTTGCAATTCATTTCAAATTTTTAAAGCTATAATTAGTTGTTCAGTAATGAAGACAGACTCACCAGGTGCTTTTCAAACTTGTTTTTGGAAGATCATGAATAGGTTTAAGATAGTTAGCTAAGCAATTTCTGAAGTGATTAGAAATGAGGTTAGCAAACTTAGTGTTCTTTGAAAGATCCTGCCATCTTTGAGTTTGATTATTGATCCCTTCATCTGTTAGTACTCAAACTCATGGGAGACAAACTGTCCAGTGAGCTCCTCATGAAGAGCAGCCATCTGCAGCACACATGGGTGATCTCCTGTCTTACCAGTCCTTTGGTCATTGCCATGATCATCTGTGCTCTCCATGGAGACTTGTTTAGCTCACTATGTCTCTACCAGACGTCAACAGCAGGCTTCATATTCCATTGAAATATGTTCATCAAAGTATAGTTTTATAGTTCTAGAATATAGTTATTAGAACACTGCATTCCAATGCTGTTCGCAACAAAACAAGCTACTGAAAATTCAAGTCTTAAATATGTGTGGCTATATTAGACTGCAAAGCATAAAAAATTTCAATATTATTTTCTCTCAGAGAATAGAATAAGAATAGAATAAAGAATAGAAGAGCTTTATTTGCCAAGTGTGGTTAGACACACAAGGAATTTATCTCCAGTGCCAGAAGTTAGGAAATAATCAACTCCTATGATTGTCACATTTGTCTGCTGTTAAAATCTGTTAACACTGTGTTTTTCTGTAGATAGAATCTCTAGCAAGGAAGAATGACTCTACCTTTCCAATTCAATATTGTTACAGAAAGTAATGAGTATTCTTGTAGGCGCCACATGGATGCTACCAGAGGCCCATAATGTACTTTTTAGATCCTATATGAACAGCTGACAAAGTTTTCTTTTAGAACTACTCATTATAACATTTGAAAATCATGTTAGCATTTACAAAATCCTGAAAAATGTAATTTTTTTAAAATTTGTGCATTCTTGTTAATACACAGAACTCCAGCTGACTAATTAACACCTGCAACAAGGATTTTTATGAAATGCTTTAGCTTTTCATCTTCATGTTTTAGCAAAGTGAGAACAATACATTTATTTTTCTATTATTGTTTTTCATGTTTTTTATCAGACAGTAAAACACAGATTCTCAAACTCTAAAGTATGCCCGTTTTGTTACTTTGTGAACTTGTAATAGGAAAGGAGCTTGCAGATTTTCAGTTTTTCTATGAACTCAGCACTTCCTCATATGCCTTTTCTAAGAAACAAACATTTCCCAAGAGGTATTAGCTAGCCTCACTGAGTGTACAATTGTAAGAATTGGCAGTTCTAATTTCATATGCTTACCCTCACTAGGAAAGCTGGAAGGAGTCTGGCATGAACAAATGGCTGATATTTTTTAGCAATGTTGTTTCATTATTGTCAAAAGCGTTCCATAACATGTGCTATACTTAGTCACATACTGAAACCCCCTAACATTTCATCCAATGTAAGCAAACACACCTTTAGGCAGCCCAATCCTAGTATGTTTTCTAAAACTACCAAGTTCAAGAGATTGATTTCCAATTTACATGGATGGGAATGTAGTCATAATTGCTTTTATTTCATATAAAAAGACTGAAGGTTTGTTTGCAGTATTTTTCAGTATGATTTTTAAAAGGGAGATAAATTTAATCCTAAAGGATAAGAAGGGTGCTATATGTCAACTTCACTCTGATTTTGCGCATTAAAAAAAAAAACAAGGCACATGGATATTGCCAAAAATCATGCATGGACATCTCTATGAGGTCACCAAGAGCTGAGCCTGATTTAGAGACTTCACCTTTCCTGTCCCAGTGCCTTACATTAAAAGAAAAAGAAAAAAAACACATCATAAAAAATCTGGAAGATACTCTGAGGCATTCAATCTTAGAGGGATTAAATCTACAGTCCACGGAAATCATTTGGACATGTAGCATTTTCTCATTTCCTTTCTTTTAACAATGCAGGGCATTGTGGTTTTGCATTCTAAAGCTATAGGAGAAAGGGCAGGCTCACATTTTTGTGAAATCAGCATCAATACAGATCACATTTCAAAACAGAGGTGAAGACCTGTGCTTCAGTCCTGGCAAACACTCTGCTAGCTATCCAAAAACACTTCCAGTAGAATGAAAGTAGGAAGGCCCTACAACCAAGATATCAAAAGCAGCCAAAGATTAGCTATTTCTCCCTCAAAGGGACAAATGAACAAACTCCAGAGACACAAAGAAATGTCATTTATTTAATTAGACCTTCTAGGTTTTTTTGTATGAGCACAGCCATCTGCTGTCCAAGAAAAAAATTGCTGAGATTACAGAAAATTCCAAAATTCTTAGCTCATATTTCTTCCAGGCTTGCCCTCTTCAAAATAGGGCAAATAGCTGATGCAAGAAGAGTTTCAAGGTCTCTGGCCCATCTTCTTCAGGGTACGGTTCAACTGAAAGAGACAGACATCTAATTACAAGTTAACTGGGGGAGGGGGAGATAAATACCCATAGTTAAGCACTTCAGTGTCATTGCCGCAATTATACATTCTCCAAACAATTGTCTGCATCCTACCAAGAATGCTGACTGCAGCTGAATAAATCAAATCTAGCCCGCATGCAGACTGCTAAGGTGGACAGATTTGAGGTCAGACCACCAATGTATTTGTAAAAAGAGATGAGCATCTGCAAATTATACAAACTGTAAATGATTTTATCCAAATTTCTACTGGCAAAATTGTTTAGAAATAATCATTTCTGGAAAATGACTATTCAACTGCTAAAAAAAAAAACCTAGAAAAAGAATTTTGGGGTTATTGAAATTGGGAGATTCATAGCAAAGATGGTGGTTGCAAAGAATTCGTACTCATTCATCCAGTTGGTCATCTCAAAACTTTTTACTCTTGGGATTGCTTTCAGAAACCTCATTAGACAGTATTATTTCATCTCCTGCATCATTTTCCAAATTTTTATGCTATATTATGCATTTCTAGAGACTTCCTTATTCTCTCCTTCACCAATCATGTAATTCCCACTCATGCAAATGTGACCAACTAGTTATGTATTCTGAAGGTGAGTCAATATACTACATTTTATCTCCTAGTTGGTGGGATGCATGGAATTGTGCTGTATGTGAAATGTGCAGAAAAAATTTAAGATGTGATAGAGATAGATATGGAGAAAGATTATTCCAAATTATGATATTAGAAAAGCCACCCAATAAAGTGATAAGAGATCAGAATCATGGAATGTTTTTATTATTATGGAGTATTAACTGCTGATTATAATCAGTGTTTGCTGCAAGAATCACAAGTGTAGAAATAAACAGATTGCTTAGCAAATGGCTCAGTAGTTAGAGGGAGGATGTGTGATATGACCTTGATTGTTTAATGCATTTCTAAAGAAATGTGTAAGGAATGCTTTGTTGCATGTTGTTGATTGAGAACCTGAATAATTTCATCAAATGTTAAATTGTATGGTGCAGCAAAATTAAATGAAATTTTGCAAGGAAAACAGTGAACAATGATGAATGGCAAAATGGGGGAAAATAGACCAAGTAGATGAATTTTTGTATCGTAACAAATGCTTAGATAGGAAAATGTAGAAATTTTAAGATGTGTAAATACTAGGAGAACAGCACTGAGCGGTATAATCTATTGCAAGGAGTTCATCAGAAATAGCAAAAATAGCTGCATAAAAAGTGTGCTTCTGCCCACTTTGTTATATAGGAGTGAGATTTGGATATGTCAAGAGAAGCATAAAGCCAAATAGAGTGGGAATAGTGTACTTAAATATATGTGATAAAACAAGGAAATAATTAGAAATGAGTGGACACAATAAGAATGTAGACTAAATATAAGAGACCAATATGTTGAATTGGTTTAGCCCTATAGAAAAAATGAATGATCATCAAATTGCAGGTAAAAAATAACACATGGGTTAAGAGAAAGGGAAAGACTGAGAAGAAATTAATGAAAAAAACTGGAAAAAAAACACCAGGATAACAAAAGGCATGCGTAAATATGATGGAAACAAAGATGGTTTATATGTATTTTGAAAGGGAAAGGGAAATGCAGAAGTGGTGATGATATAAATTAAAACCAGCTGCTTCCTTTCTCTTATTTTAGATGTTTCTTTGGTTTATTGATTCTTATTCCTTTCAGCTCCTTACACAATGATGAACCTGACAGGGAACAACATAATGGGCATGCATGTATAAAGTTGTAAGATTTTTGTGATCAAGAAAACCAACAGAAAGTACATATTACAGAAATTAATATTTACCATTGCTCAACTATATACAATATATTCAAAATAATCCAGCCATTTCTGTTTAAATCATTTGTTGTACCAATTGCTTGACAGTCACTGCAAAAATAACTCCAACTGGCTGTTGTAAGTCACCTTGTGATCTTCATTAGACAGCCCAAAATTAGCATTTTCAAAATTAAATTTGCCTGGCATTATTTGTAACATAAGCTGCTTATATCTTGGCAAGCCTCTGCAAAAAAAGTTGCAGTCTAGGAGAGCATCCTTCACCGACTCTGACCTTTCATTCTTATGAGGGCAAACTCTTTGTGCAGTAGGGATCCCCCGACCCCTCCTTTTCAACATAACTACAATCATGCCACTTAAGGCAATATGATATCTACAATGGCTAGGATTAAGTAAGGCATCTGAAGAGCATAGTTATAATTGAGGCCATTTTAACCATGCATTACTATGGTTAGCCCTTATGAAGCTGGCTGGTATCTTGGTTTTATTTTAAAAATAATGATGATCAAAGTGCACCACACAACTCTGAACAAACCTTGTATATACAATTTGTTGATTACAAGTAATTAGGAACTGAATTCTGGTATGATGGCAAAGAAGGGTTTTAGAACTCTCCATTCTTGCTCTTCTATCCAGAATAAAAACAAAGCAGGCAATTCAAGGAGGGGGGAGCCGTCACCCCCTCCACGAGAGCTTGCCAACTCCCAGCAGTCTGACGATCTTTGAGGGCTTAATCACAAGGCAGCTTTACATGCTGCTCATCTGATAGCTTCCCTCCATTTTTCCACCATGATCCCATGTTAAATGACCTCAATAGAGAGCACTGAGCCATTTCAGTTTTTTAAAAACAAAATAGGAAGTAGGGATAATCATTTTACTTACACATACACACACAGAAACATCTTTACCCCTTTGGATAGATTGCTGGGTAATGTAGTGACCTCTTCAGGATGGCTAAAACAGCCATATTTTGCTCTCTGGGTGGCAAAATGCATGGGATCTTTCTGACAACTTCCTTTTCTCACAGAAAGAGGGCAGCAATGCAAGCAATTGCTTCATTTTGGGGTTGCATACAAATACTGTTTGGAATAACTGGTGCTCTTTTAATGTTTGACCACCTTTGTATGGAAAGAAGCCCAGACTGAAGCAAGAAAGAAGTGTTTTAAGTTTCATGGCCACCAGGTTTTGGAAACAATGCCATTTATTTGTTAATAAGTTTCGCTTGTGCATTTATCCATTAGCTTACCTCTTCAAACTTATGAATCTGACGGATGAAGAAATCCCCATAGCGCCGAGCAACTTTTGTATCTGCAATATGGATCATGTCCTGCCAAAAGGCAAGTAGAAGTTAGCAACATATCCAGATTCTGCTAGGAAACATCTGCTGGGTATTATGTCTGCTCTAGGCTGGGATTAGGGTTTTATTTTTATACTGCCTTGTATCATATGCTGAAACATGACATGTTGGTCCGAATTAGGATTTGCTGTCATGAAAACAGACTTGTCATGTTATCTGATATTATCTTAGGCTGGATTTAGTCTGTTTTAGTCTGTTTGGGTGTTTCTACCTGAAGCTCATGCCCCTAAGAGAGGTGGCCTAGTGATCTGGTCTCACAAGGGAAGGGCTTCAGAGAAGGGATTCCCCCCCCCCCCCCACTACTTCTATATGGACTCCCTGAGAAAGAGTCAAGGCAAGGGAATGTGGGAATGTCTCATTTGTATATCAGTTTCCAACACAGATTAATCTCACGTGTATAAAGGAACTCAAACCCAAGAGAAGATGTAAATGAGTTTGATGATGATACATTCCAGTTGTTGGAATGCATCCCGTTGACTGGAGTTCAGTACATCTAAATAGTATCAAGTTCAGGTACTATGTACTATTGTCAGAAGGGTTGGAGAAATGTCAAACCTTGTCAATGTAGAAGTCCACCTCAGAAGCTGACTGGAACTCTCCATCCAAGGCGGAGATGCCACTTGTCCAGACCAGGTTTTTCATTTTGTGTTTGAAGACCAGCAGTTGGATGCAGAATTCCTGCTCTGTGAGGTCCAAGAAGCCAGCCAGTTTAGTCACAGGCATAGTAGTGTACAGTTTTAGGAAACTGCGAATGGTGGACAGCTGAGCTTGCTGCTGGACTTCATCAGCAAAGACCTTCAATTGCTGCAGGTATGGTTCCTTATGATAATTGGGATGTACATTGTCGTAGTTGGGTACTACGGGCGAGACAAATTTGGGACAAGAATAGCTGAACAGCTCTTCATATACCTGGGGGTCTCCCTTCTGCATCCGTAGCATCTTATCCCCATATTTCTCTCTGAGCTGCAGGTGAATGCTTTCATCAATGCGCATTGGATACATGGCAAGAGCAATGGCCAGAAGAGCATGCATCTGCTCATTTTGCTTGTTAATCTGAAAAATAAACAATTCCCGTGAGAAACATTAGAGTTAAGTTACACTTCACATCTAAGAAGATATGTGTGTAGCAGCTACTTGCCAAGTAGCACACCCTTAAGTCTCACTTTTGTCATGAATGCATGGGTAGCTTTCCAAAGTAAAAACTAAGCAAGCAAACGTACACTGACACACAAACTGAAAATAAAAGCTGCCCTGATCCATTAAGCTCCCTGAACATAGACAGTGGCATCATTCTAGTTCTGCTTAATAGACCAAGTCCTTTGGATAATTGGGTTAGCTTAATATAAAGGGATTTTTAAAAAGCGCTTTGAAATATACATTGTATGCTTTTGGTGTCTTTAAATAACTATTTTTAAGTCTCTTGCCTATCCTTGCCCCCACCCCCTTTTAAGGAACACTTAAAAAATAAAATCCCAAAGAGTTCTCAACTCTTTGAACATTAACTTTGAAGACCAATCTAATAAGGAAAGCTGTCTATGAGAATTCATGACAGAAGTGATTGCCATATTTAAGAAAATAACAGCAAGAATAGGAGGAACTGAGATACCAACTTAAGCATATGCTGGTAGGAATTTCACCAGACAGGATATAGTGTATTTTTTGGAGTATAAGATGTTCCAAAGTATAAGGCGCACTTAGCTTTTGGGGAGGAAAACAAGGGGAAAAAGATTTACCTCTACCTATCAACAAATTGCCTCCTTGGAGAAAACAGCAAACAACCAGTTTCAGTTTCAGCACAGCCTGATTAGCACAAGCAGCTGATTGTCGGGCCTCTTTATGACCAACTGTTTCAGGCTGCAAAGATTGTCTTTGCCTATTGCCGCCTCTGCACCCCCATTTTCGGTCTCCGCATGCCCCGTTTTCGGCCTTTCTGCATCCCGTTTTCTGCCCGTTCCAGGGATCAGAATGGGCCGAAAATGGGGCGCACAGAGGCTGAAAATGAGGCGCACAAAGGCAGCAATAGGCAATGGCAATCCCTGCAGCCTGAAACAGCTGATGGGGAGGCCAATCCAACTGACAATCAGCTGCTTGTGCTAATCAGGCTGTGCTGAAACTGAAACGGGCTGTTTGCCGCAAGGAGGCAAATTGCTGGGAGGCAGAAGCCAGCAGGTGGACGGGGCTACATTTGGTGTATTAGATGCACCCAAATTTTCACCTTGGGTGTGTGTGTGTGTGTCATATACTCCAAAAAATACAGTACATTAACAAAGAGTATAAAGGTTTGCACCATTCACAATAAGGATCTGGTCCCATAGAAACAAATTTTGAAAAAAGTATCACTACATGAAAGGATGGGAAAGTGGAGAGGGCATCAGCAGCACAACAGCAGACTAGGGAAATAGACACGTTAAATCAAATTATCAAAGTGTCCAAAAGTGAAGACTGAAGTTTGATATACCTAGGGCAAATGAAAAGGATCAAAGAATTAATACTCTCCTGAAAGATTTAATCAGTTACATACTGGATGCATCTGGCAGGAGCTATTGATGCCAGGTAGGTAAATATGGCTCAGCTAAACCAGAAAGCATTTGTACATTTTTAAACAAATGACTTGAACTGAAAGCTGAAAGCTGGGTACAACATACTTCTTGATATCAGTGAAAGAGATACTGATAGAATTGGGCTGAAAGAAGATCACTGGCACTATTTGCAAACAGGAAAGAATTGTCAAGGAGGAGAGAAGCCTTTCTACATTTTACCATTTCATATTTGTAAGTTGTTCTCTGGAACATGCTCTTGGTCCTCTGAATATAAAGCAGAATATTAGCAAAGACACGGATTGCATCTTGGTAGCGTCGCATCATGAAGTATGCAAAACCAACATAGTAATAGGTGGTAACCTGGCATTCTGGCACTCGTGAGTACATGCTCTGAGAAGGGAGAAAGGAGACATTGCTCAGCACAGGAGGAGTCAAGAAAGAAATGCTATCGGGGGCTACAAAGAGTGAATAGCGTCATTCCAAAGGCTATAATGTAAGGACTTGGCAGCATATTTACGATTAACAAGTAAGCCCAAAATTTATGTTGCTAAGCAAGACAGTTGTTAAGTGATTTTTGCCCCATTTTACTACCTTTCCCCCCACAGTTATTAAGTGAATCTCTACAGTCATTAAATTAGTAATGCGGTTATTAAGTGAATCTGGCATCCCCCTTGAATTTGATTGTCAGGTCACAAAAGGTGATCACATAACCTCAGAACACTGCAGCCATCATAAATATGAGTCAGTTGTCAAGTGTACGAATTTTGTTCATGTAACCATGGGAATGCTGCAATGGTTGCAAGTATGAAAAATGGTCATGTCACTTTTTTCAGCACTGTTGTAACTTCAAACAGTCACTAAATGGACTGATGTAAGTTAAGGACGACCTGTACTGCTCTATAGTGTCTCTGAAGCACTGCAGGAAGCAGAGCACCTCCTTATTCAATCTTACTGTAGCATTTTAATCCTACAATTTTCAGAGAGATAGGCCTGTTAAGTTCCTTGCAGCAAACATAATGAAGAGAAACAGAGTACCAGTGGTGGGATACGGCCAGTATGCCCCGGTACGGGCGTACTGGTGTCTGCTGGGAGCACCAGGTACCGTTCCGGTACGGTGCTCCGGAGTGCCCACCTGCCCGCCTTACCGGTATTTGAGCTGTTCAGGGCTTACGCGCATGGAGCCTACGGCGCCTGCGCAACACTCCGCCAAACAGCTGGAACATTGCAGAGGCGTCACGGAGCATCACAGACTGTAAGTACACATGTGTGCGCTGCGCGCATGTTGCGCATGTTCATGTGGTGGACACCCAGCCCCGTTGCACTGTACCGGTTGCAACGGGATCCGGAACCCACCACTGCAGAGTACCTTAAACTTGAGCAACAAGATGTTGTTATTTTATTCTATTTAAACCAATCTATGATTTTAAAAGCAAATGTATTCAGCATTTTTAACCCAAACTTGTTCGTATCTATTTTTAAATAGTTATCTTCAGCTAGCTGGCAAAAAAAGAGAGGCAGAGATACACATTTTTCTCTGATTAAAAGGTACAATGTAACAATTTCACCATTGTAGAGATCTCCTATTACAACCTTCCCCAACTCTGTACTTGACAGCAAGTAGCTGTCAAGGGAAATCATGGCAATCCTGTGTGAAATCACAGGGACTGATTATTTTCAGCTCAAACAGAGCCCAAATTAGATGGGGCTATATCTACTGTATACAGATTACTGTTTTTCCCCATATTCGCTTGTTTATAATATACAATTTATATGATTTATTTGGAATCAAGGGAATAGTAGATTTATAGTAGGGGAATAGCAAGGGGAAAGTAGGTTGGATATAAGGGGAGAAGCACAGCTAACAGTCACCAGAGAAGAAAAGAACTAATCTTGGAATATGCATTAATTTTCTAAATTATATTAGCATTAAATATGGGTTATAGCTTGAAAAGTACCATTTTGTATGAAATGCAAAACCTAAACAGTAACGGATGGCTTAGTATTTAAATGCCTGAGAATATAAAAGCAACAGAAACTTTTAAAGAGACTCCACATCTCTTTTCAGTACAAAGAATAAAAGTAAGTTGGAAATCTCATCGTACAGTTATGAGACATCCAACAGGCTCAACCTGACAACTATTGTTTAGAGAAAAAAACATTTTGCAGAACATTTAGCATCCTAGCAAACAAAATCTATATATTTATATAATTATAGCTGTCCAGAGCCATATTCATGAGACGGATGGTGATATAAATCCATGCAAATAAATAAATATTCCAGAAGGGAAATGTCCTTTAAAAAAAGTGCAATTTTTTTAAGAGCCGAAGTGGCGCAGTGGTTAGGGTGCAGTACTGCAGGTCACTTTAGCTGACTGTTATTTGCAGTTCAGCGGTTCATATCTCACCGGCTCAGGGTTGACTCAGCCTTCCATCCTTCCAAGGTGGGTGAAATGAGGACCCAGACTGTGAGGGCAATATGCTGACTCTGTAAACCGCTTAGAGAGGGCTGAAAGCCCTATGAAGCGGTATATAAGTCTAACTGCTATTGCTATAACTGCTATTAACACAAAAGTGGCTCTTATTACCTTCTTGTTAAGCTCAATATTTTCCAGAACCTTGATGGCTTGATAATAATCACCCAACAATGAATGGAGGCGCAGCAGACCCACAAGGCTAAAATAGCCCAACATCTTATATAAAGAATGACGACCGTATTCTCCAGCAACACTCTCAGGATCACCTAAGGGGAAAAAAAATTGAAACTATATATGTGAACTTTAATGCAACAGTGAAAATGCACATTTCAATCTGCCAACTTGATTCCTGATCAGAATGAAACAGTTGAAGACATGATCAGAATGAAAATTGCTAGACCTTCCTCATGAATAAATTATTGGATAATTATTATTGATAATTGATCATGGGAAAGCCCACTCATTTAAAAATATTTATTTCCTTACCTCCACTGGTATAGACTTCCAGTTGCCTGTTGATGTTGGATTTGTCCACTATGGAATATAACACATTAAGAACACTGTGGACATTCCAGATCTTAGGATTTAACCTCAAGAAATCAATTTCTTCCTCAGATTTCTTGGCAGTCTTGCAGCGATACTGACTGTAGGACTGAAACTTTACAAGGATATAGAGAATGCAAGAGAAAATTAGGATGGTATTATTTTCCTCCTTGGATTTTTTTTTATATAACCAGAATAAAAATGAAATGACTGAATAAATTGGAATTATCCAAAGACAAAGGGAGAAAGGAAGAACAGTTCATCAATGAGTACCAATTTTATGTTGCATTTAGTTTGCAAAACCAAACTAAATACTATTTTACAAATGAAAATAGTAAAGTTTCCTCAGTGCTAATTAGAAACCAAATTGTAGCTCTAACAATTTGTAGGAGGAAAAGCAAATCATGTGAGAACCCTGAATAAAATTACAACTCATCATAAAAATATTATTCAAGTCACTAAAAATAGGCATACTTGTATCCAAAATATCTATAGTATATGTCAAACAGAGCTGGCACAAAACAGATTTTAAATTCTGTCGAGCACACAAAATTCCATACAAATTGCAATCTTATATACCTGTATAAAAATAAACCCTTCTTTCTATGCATATATATATATATTTGGATATCTGCAGTGTTCCAAGACCCAAAAAGAAAAATATAAACATTCCAACCACAAAGCTGCTGGAAGTCTTACTGCTTTGGGAAGTTTTTTGCAAATTACTTGCATGCTTAGTATCTGATTCTAGTGATCTTTGTAGATTTTCATCAGTGTTAAAAAAGGCATGTGGAATAGATATAAGAGAACAATCCATTTTTATACCTGATATATAAATTCATCTATAATATCCCAGAGCCACTGATTGGGTAGTTCTAGAGGAGCTGGGCCATCTGCATCTAGAAAGGAACATTCAAATAGAATATATAGAATGAATAATACAAGACAAAGAGTCTATATGTCTTTGTTCTCTCCACATCTTACTGATAAAATAATTAAGAGGAGATCCTGGACTATTGACTGAGCAGTTCCAAAAACAAGTTAGAACCTAGCTTTATAACATTATTAAGCCATTGTGCATTGTGCTAAAACCCTTCATAATGTAATTTATTTACAAATTTGGGGTGGGGGGACACTATACATTGCTGCATTTTCTAACAGAATTACTTTTAATCCAAATTAGATCCCACCATTAGTTAACGAACACTGAATATTTACTAATTTAACAGCTTGCACTATTGCTTCTTGGTTTAATTTTACATGCTTGTATTGTTTTCTAGGCATTCTAAGTAAACACTATATCATAGCAGATCATTTCTTTAACAGAACGAAATGTAAAAAGGAAAAGAAAAAAACCAAACAGAGATGTAAAAAAATCAGAATAAAGAAAGGGATTTTTCTTTTAAAAAATGAAGATATACAGTACTAACAAAAGGGGTCAGAGAGCTTCAGAAGGCTTCTGGGAAAAACACATTTGGGAACAGAGTTATATATTAAGATGTTAAATTGAATAAATGCTAATATAAAAGATATATTCTTATTACCCCTTGTACAATACAAAGAATTATATAATTTTAAAGACTCACTAAGAATGTAGTTGAAGAGATTACAGTAATTGTAATAAGATTCAAATCTTTGTTCCAGGGTTGGGCCACCCTGCAATAAATGAAGAAAGAGTAAATAGTTGTCTGAATTTCTAAAATGAATGAATATATAGTCTCAGAATTCTTAGCAAACAGTGAACAAAAAATAAATGTATTTTTCACTAAGGACAATCTAAACCTGATACTCACACTGACTTTAGCATAGATGTGTCTGTAATACAACTCCTTGTACAAAATCAGGAACACAGCATCTACAAGTAAAGAAAATTTATAAATTGTTGTGTTTGTATTTGCCTTTTCATTCAATTGGTTTTCAACTTTTCATACAAGTGAAAATAATAAAATATATCAGAAATCCAAAAATTGTGAATGTATATATGAAATTGATAAAATTAAAAATAAAAAAAAAATTCCTATAACAAATACAGGTCAAAGCCTATCAACAGCATGATTCTCTGGTAAATAAAATTTCATATGCTATCTGAAAGTTAACAAATATGATATGCTAGAATATGCTACAAATACATTTTCATCTGATTAGTCTCTCTTGCTAATGAGCATCTGAGATATCTCATAATTGGTGATCCTACACTGCCATTAAGATCCATTAAATGCAACTATAATAAAAAAAGGCTATTCTTATTTTGATAAAAACTAGTCATGTTGTATATTAAAATTTTCAGTATTGTACTGCAGTATAAAATCTTCAAGCATCAAGTGGCATTGTCTTCAAGCATTAAGTGGCATTGTTAAAATTTTATTCAAATAGGAAATACGGTTAAGATAGGAGATTTCTTCTGGCAACAGAGACCCTCTAATTTGTTGAAAATATAATATCAATATCTTAATACAGTAGGATAGGATGCAAAAGTTCAAGGACAGTATTTCTTTATACCATCTCTTAAATTTGTCACATGTCTCACAATTTCAGTACAAAAAACAAGCCAGGTATACGATAAAAAAAGAATAAAGTCTTCTGCTGAATCTCAATTTTAGGCTTATCATATAAATGTTGGAAATGTGGGTCAAATCAGATCACATGTGACATATCCTGTTACATTAAAGGAATCATTTAGAATTAAGAGAGTTCAATGCAATTCTTAAATCTGTCTTCTTCAATATGTACTGTCGTGTCCCGTTCCCCCCCCCCCCCATTACTCTTCCAATACAGGATAAAAGTCAGAAAAACATATTCTATTTAAAATTCTTACCATTTCCAACCTGTGGGGCAATAGCTTCTGCTTCTGGCCACGGCGTGTTTTTAAAGAACCTTTCTGTTAGTTTGGTCCAACTGCAATACACATCAGTATTTAGAAAATCATGGCATGACTGATTATAATAAACCTATATAACAAACTACCACAATTTACATGACCCTCTCTCACTTTTTACCAACTCTACATATATAAAGATTTCCATGAGAAAAGTGGTAAGAAAGATGCTAAAGAAAAAGATTTTTCAGTGGTATATGCCATCATGCGAGCAGATGGCACATCACAATCTTGTTCTTTAGCATGTTTCTTACCATTTTTCTCACATCTGCATAAACTTTAATTATTTACAATTATATAGTCACAATTATATAGCTCATTAATATTTTATCTTTTTAAATATAATTGAACCATAATAAGAACTATCCATACTGATAATTCTTGCTCTTTTCTGAAGCAAAAGAAATCCTACCTGTTTTCATAGATGTCTTGGATCTCATACACCTTCTGATCAATGACATCACTAGATATGCGACTGGCCTGAAGCTCATACACTTTCTGGTCAATCAGATCTGAAACAGTCTTATGAAAGTACTGGATAAAATTTTTTATCACTTCTGGAATCACCTGAAAGGTTTGCTGTTCATATTGCCGTTCATAGGCTAAATCCTGTTTTGGATCTCCTATGAAATACAAGATATAACAACTATATCAAAACATAACATCAGGAAGACATAGAATAGTAACATTTTGAATCTAATGCATGCATCTGTTTTAGAATCCTCATTTTTAATAAAATTCTTCAAATACGAACATGGGCAGATGCCAGAAAGGAGGAATGAGAAGAGAAATGATAACCTACTGATGATGCCATCCATGCAAATTTCATTACTTGCAACAATATATTATGATGAAAATATATAAAAGCAGCATTCGCATGATGATATCTGTCTGTCTGTCTGTGGCTCATAGCCCATCACAGGCCACTCAACACTTTGGCAACATTAGGGTTACTGTGGAGGCTAACAAACATGAATATTGATGATGTTTGTCCATCATGTTTTAAGAGGATCTTGACATCTAACAAGTTGTAGGTTGTCTATGATGTATCCGCAGGTGGCTGGTAACATCTATACAGGCATGAAATGTTCTGCCACATGTCAGGCAGACATGTGTGGGCACCATTGTTGGAGCATTTGCGGCTCTGGTTTTGCGGATAAAATATATAATAGCAGCATTTACATGATGATATCTATCTGTCTGTCTGAGGCTCACAGCCCATCATAGGCCACTCAACACTTTGGCAACATTAGGGTTACTGTGGAGGCCCGCAACATGAATATTACTAAACAAGACAACATAGGTCAGAGGAAAAAAAGTGTACAGAACAAGAGCAGGCATTCTGAAAGGCCCTCGAAAATGTTTTTTGCTGATGAGCTTGGAGATCCCATGAATTTGGAGACTGCTAAATGTGTTAGTTAACATTAGATGCATTCCTTGCATGCTTTGCTGTCATTCCATCTTATTTCTTGTGGTTTTTTTAACCTTGCTTTTATATTGCCTTTCTACTAATTTAAGTTGGGCTTTTTAATAGTATTGATGTGTTTTGTTCTACTATGGATGCTATCCAGCGTCACAATGTGAATTTAAGCCACAGTATTCTTGGTATCTAAGTCAGTAACATTTTTTCTTAATTAAAATTTGCTTTTCAACTGGCAAATTCAGAAAACATACGGAAAGCTTTTTTTTCATATTCTTAAACTACCCGAAGAAGTAATTTGTTTTGGGAGAGAGTAATTGTCTATAATCACCCAAGTGAGTTCCATAACTGAGTGGACATTTGAATTTGGACAACTTTAAAAAATATGTATTAAATAAAATCCCATTATTCTTAAACAAGCCAATCTGAATAAAACACCTACGATAGATTGCAAGAATGGAAAGTACAAGAATGGAAATGCCTAGAAGTTATTTTGTATAGCCAGATTGTTTTAATCTCTAGTTTCCACTCAATTTTGTTTTCACGTTTTAGCCTACCATTGCAAATTAAAAGCAATTGGCAAAGAAACAAACCAGAAAAAAATTAAAGTTGCTAAACCAAAGATAGGTCAAAGTACTTTCTTTCCATAAGAGTATAATATCAAAAGTTTAATAAAGCACATAGTTATCCTTTTTTTTTTGCTAGAAGTGCTTTGAGTCCAGCCCACTTCTTTATTCAATTTCTAGCAAAAAAAAAAAATGGATAACTATGTGCTTTATTAAACTTTTGATATTTTTTTCTCATGGAAAGAAAGTATGTTGGCCTATCTTTGATTTAGCAACTTAAATTTTTCCCCGTTTGTTTCCTTGCCAAATGCTTTTAAGTTAAAATGTGTGTGTGTGGGGGGGGGAATTGTAGCACAACACACACCTAGGATAGTACTCTTTGCCTAACATAAATTCAAAGTAGGAGGACCATCAACACGAAAGTATACAGACTCACCTGTGTGTAAATCATAATCCCCTGTATAAGCATATGGATCGTAAGAGCCCTGCAAAAAGAGAGCGTGGGAAGGAAAGGCTTGAATCTGGTACAGATAACACAGTGCAACATATTTAATCGTTGCCCCCCTCCTTCTCATATGTGAACACCCACGGATTTGGAAAACAAGACCCTTCTTCTCGGCTTTGCTTTTAATGACAACTCAGCCTAGTAACCCCTCTTCCTTCCACTACAGCAGGGGACTCCAACCTTGGCAACTTTAAGACTTGTGGACTTCAATTCCCAGAATCCCTCAGCAAAGCAAAGCTGGCTGAGGAATCCTGGGAGTTGAAGTCCACAAGTCTTAAAGTTGCCAGGATTGGAGACCCTCTGCACTATAGGGAGGCGCCCGCCCATCCCTTTTATCTGAAAATGCCAAGCAAAACCATCCACGAAGGTCCCCACTCCCACACGCCAATCAAGACCTCAGTGAATAGATACGTAAAGCTTGTACCTCTTCGTAATCGTCCACCGGATACGACATGGCGGGCTTAAGAGCACGGAAAAAAGAGAACGCACACCGCCGAACAGCCGACCGGGCTGAGAAAGTTGCAGCAAAGAAAGTCTTCCGGCAACCGAATTTGTGGAACTTCCCTTGTAAACCGGAAGCCGCCGGTATAAAAAGTCCGTTTGGCGGACAACTTAAAATACTGTAGGGCTAAGCGGGACCGTGTTAATCTGCTGCCAATGCGAAGAAGTAAACGTTCTACGTTTAGTGTGTGTATGTTATAGGCCTGACGGCAACCGCGCTTAAAAAAAGGAGTGTATTTGGTACAATACTGTTAATTCTGTTATGAAAGAAATGCGGGTTATAAATCTATTGACTAACAGATCTGTTAGATGAAATCAAAAGACTCCTAAAGCATTATCAGATCTTCAACATTGATCACCCAGTTGCAAGATCGCAAGCAGGGTAAAAACGTCACAAATTTCCATTGGTTTTTAGTGACTAGAATTGATGGGATTTGACAAATGAATAGAGCAACAAGTTTGAATGCCTCAATAACCACTACACAAGAATATTGTCAGTCAATTTTGTTTTCATAAAGCATTCATTAGATAATAAAACAAATTTCTGATTCACAATTGTAACTCAAATGAATTCATAATTACTAAGGAGGAATGGTGAAAACATATAAGTATAAACAAAGTTTAGCCACAGCTGAGACATTTCAGTACCACCATTTTTTATAAAAGCATATTATTTGCCCCCAAAGAGGAGCAAAAGAATTACAGAATACTTGTTTCCTGAGAATGTTCCTGTACACTTTCAATAGGAAAAAAAAGACCTAGGTCTACAGAGGAAAAAAATTAACAGAAGACATGACACCAAAAGTTAAATCTACTAAGTTTCTGCCCTGTGGGCTTTACTTGTCAGTGCTTAATACTACATTTATAACAACAAACTGCCACTGAACCTATATAAACCCTTTATTTTAATTTGAACAAGATGTAGACATTACAATCTAATGCCTGGAAATAATATCTTCTCTCAACACTGAGGTTTTAAACTTGTAAATATGTTTGTGTACTTTGTAGCTATGGCAGTGTGCTTTGCTGTTGTTTCATTTTTGGGGTCAAGTAATTACAGTATTTTCCCCTCTGAAATGCGGTGGCTCAGTGGCTAAGATGCTGAGCTTGTTGATCAAAAGGTTGACAGTTTGGCAGTTCAAATCCCTAGCGCCACGTAACGGAGTGAGCTCCTGTTACTTGTCCCAGCTTCTGCCAACCTAGCAGTTCGAAAGCATGTAAAAATGCAAGTAGAAAAAATAGGAACCACCTTTGGTAGGAAGGTAACAGCATTCCGTGCACCTTTGGTATTTAGTCATGCCAGCCACATGACCATGGAGATGTCTTCGGACAGTGCTGGCTCTTCGGCTTTGAAATGGAGATGAGCACTGCTCCCTATTGTGGGAAACGACTAGTACATATGTACGAAGAGAACCTTTATCTTCACCTTAATTATAGTATTCTCCCCTCTGAAATGCTTTTTCTATTTTTGCTGCCTTGAGTAACTTTATTTCTTACAAGTTGCACACATACTATATTATCCTGGGTATAAATGAGATTTCTAACGAAATGTTGGTATGCATTCTGCACTTCTGTTCAGGATGGTACAGTAGTTAAAGCCTCCCCATTTGCAGATTGTGGTTTCACTTCCTTCCCCTGAAGGAGTAGCACCATCCTTTTCTGCTACTTGGGATGTCCAACTGCCCTTCTCCCTTTTCACGTTCAGATACCTCTTAGGTGTAAGGTATGCTGTTTTTGCCTATGTAAAGAGGCACATATATGAAAGAGCGTTTTATTCTAGGATATAATGCTCATACCCTCCCCAAAGGGCGTGTTGGATTGGACACCATCTTCAGCCAGTAACCATCGCCGACTGTGAGCACCTTTCCAGGCTTGCGCACAAAGGCATCTACTAACTACAGTGTTCTACTTGGCTGTAGACCGAATCCTCACCTTTAAGGAAAGGATGACGGAAACTCTTTTGGCCGTGGGTGGGGGGAGTACGCTCCCTTCCCGTCATTCTTAGCCCGTCGCTTACGGCGCCTGACCGTTCCTATTGGCTGCTACTTACCTTGTTCCCGTCCTTTCGTTTCCATGGTTACGCGAATTTCCCCGCCTCCCGTCAGCGAGCTTGGGCTTTCTGGGCCCGCACTTCACGCGAAGGCTCGGAGAAGCGGGGCGCGGGGGAGGGAGGGGGCGGGAGGGATGGAAGGCGGTAGCCCCGGCGAAGCCGGCCCGGCCGACGCCGCCAACTTGTTTTCCCTGGCGGGTCTTGGCGTCGCCTTGCGGACCATCCCGGAGACCCCGGATCCGGCTGCTTTGGGCTACTTGCAATTGCCGTGGCAGAGGGAGCCCCGCGTGTGCAAGATCATCAGCCGCCGCCGCAGGGACGCCCGGCTACACCGCAAGGGGGACCCTCTAGGCAAGGAGATTCACGGTGAGGGGCTGGCTGAGGGGCTAGGCGGGAGAGGGGCGGGTGTGCGTGTGCTCTGTTTTTACGGAGTGACCGAAAGGCCGTCCGTCTGTCCTCTCCTTACCGGACCCTAAGCTCGGAGGAACCGCCTGGCTGAATTGTCTAGGAGCGTAACAGTAAAAGAGTTGGAAGGGTCCTTGGAGGTCATCTAGTCCAACCTCCTGCTCACACAGGAAACCTATACTAGGGGTTCGAACTGCCGAACTTGCCACAGTGGGTCTGGGGCTTTGTCAGGAATTTGGAGCTTTTACATGCTTTACTGTATTGGGAAGGCAAAGGCAGTGGGATTTTGCTGTCAAATGCAAGTAGTCCTTGACTTATAACAGTTTGTTTAGTGACCGCTCAAAGTTACAAAAGTTACCCTTTAAGAAGTGACTTATGACCCCTTTTCACACGCCCATTCCAGCATCCCCGTGGTTACGTGATCAAAATTCAGATGATTGGCAAGTGGTTCATATTTATGACGGTTTCAGTATCCTGGGGTCATGTAATCAGCTTTTGCAATCTTCTGACAAGCTGAATCAATGGGGAGACCAGATTCAATTAACAGTCATGCTACTAACTTAACAACTGCAGTGATTCACTTACAAGAAAGGTCACTTAAATGTCCCACTTGGCATAAATTTTGGACTCAATGGTGGTTGTAAGTTGAGGACTACCTGTAGATACGGATAAGGGACTAAACACTCAAGCAAACACGCTTAGGCGTGGACACATAATTGTTCCCATGATAATCCAAGGCAGACTTCCCCAACCTGATCGATTCCAGTTGGTGTTCATAATAATTGTCCAACAACCTTCCCTGTTTGCCAAGATGAAGGACAGGACTTTTCATAATAGCTCCTATGTTTTGGAGCAGACTGCTCCTGGCTGGATGCTTGGCTTATTTCAACAAGCCAAACCTCTCGCAAGAATTAATTGTATTATTATGGATGGTATGATTTGTTTTAATTGAGGTCTTATGAACCGTGTTGTTTTTCTCTTGTTCTGTGCCACCCAGAGCATGTTTGATTGGATTGCCTACAAATATTATGGATAAATAGTACTGGCTGTATAAAGGAATTATCATTCATGCATGTAAGGCACTGATCCAGATTGTGGTTGATCTTAAAATTGTGGGTGGGCGGGAGAGAAAAATGAAATACAAGCATGGCTTAATGATGTACATTTGAAGTAATTTTGCCAGTCAGACCTGAAATCACCAGAATTCCTGATTTTATATTAAAATAATGAATGTAGTTTAAATTGTGAATAAAATGAGGTAGCTTGTGTTATGCTATAAATTAAGGATTAACATATTTGTGATGAGTAAATGTGATCAAAGCAATCTATTAATTGCAACTTACTGCCAGGAAAATTTATAATGTATTGAAGCCTGATAAGTTTGTTTTGTTTTGTTCTGTTCTGTTTTATAAATAGATAAGTAGCAGCAGAAATGTGGACACAGTTTGCTCACTTCTCAGAGTACATTTTTGAGGAGGAGCAAATTGTGAAAACTTGGTAGATTGGTGCTCCTCTCTTTTCGGATACAAAAGGATCATTAATTCTTGAAAGATCTTTTCAGTCAAAATCATACCAAAGCCCTCAAATTACAAGAAAAGAGAAATCAAAATTATTGGGCTCTGCCCATCCAGGAACATTGTTGAAAGACTTCCTGTGGCCAACTAGCCTGTGCCCTATGTGTAAAAGATTACCAACCCTTTTTGCCAAAGGAAGGAGAAGGTCTGCTTTGCTGCTGTTTGCACATCTAAAATGAATTTTAAGAGGTAAAAAAAATCCTACAAAAAGCCATGATATCCGAATAATTATGAGTCTACTAGCTAGAGGTCACATCACAGTTCCCTAGATATAAAACATTGCATTGCTGCCTTTTCCCAGTAGAAGATCACCCTTGAGAGAAGGAATGGATTGTGCATAGTAAACATAGTTAACCAAACCTGATGTGGTTATGTTTGTTTTGTTTTTTATAAAATTAAATTGAGAAGGAAATAACGCTCTCTCTTTTTCCACAGCTTTAAAAAGATTGAGAGAAGCTGCTAATTCAAATGATTTGGAAACAGGTAACATTGCATCAGTCAGAATTTGATCTATAGCACCATGTATTTTCCTTCTCTGATTGAGAAATATGGGTCTTAAACAATGACAGACTGTAAACAGGAACAGATTCTTTGAGGTGAGAATGTTCAATATACAGTGTTAGATTCCTAAGAATTACATTGGAATGTAGGTTTTTACAAAAAGTATATTAGTAGCTTGGAGGAACCTTAGGAATTCCTGAAATGGGTCTGTTAACAAAATGTTAGTTCCGCCCCCCCCCCCCCCCATTTCTATCCAGGTATTATCTTCTTTCATCTCCTAGTTTCAATTAAGTCTTTCCTAACCAGTTCTGTCTTATTGTAAGATGCATATACTAGTGGAGGCTTGTAAGTAATCCTCTCAAAAAATAGTTTATGGAAATTTTGGCTAGAAGAAATACAGAGGGTTAGATTTCAGTGCTTTGCTAGCTAACCCTCCACCTTCACTCTCGTGACTTCCCTAATTTCTAATATCTAATTTCTTGCCATGCAGTTCCTGATTCCCAATCAGAATTACATGATGAGTACATTTACTAGAAGTTACATTGCAGGAATATGAACTTTTTCTGTCTTTATCTCTGTTTAACCTATATTAAATATCCTCCTCCACCTAAACTTTAGCTAAAATCAGAAGAAGTTTAGATTTAAATTTGTCTGAAGAGTGCAGTGAGATAGTGGAACAGTTGGTACCGTGCCTTTTTTTGAATTGAATAAGGAAGCAACATTTAAATAAAAGTGTAGTTCTGAGAGAAACTATGTCCTAACTAACTGATGTCCAAATATAAATTAAAATTTGCATTTAATGTTTTCATTAAAAGAAATATAAATTTACATTGATTGTAACAATTACTATGTACAGTTTCTTTTTTTTTTTTAATGCTTTATTCTGCTATTTCACTTTGAGCTTGAAAGGATGCTTATTTATGCTGATGCTGTTTTACTTACTGATGCTGAATTGCTTGGCAAGTATGGATATTGAAAATATCTGAATGAATTTGGGCATGTCTCTTATTTGTTTCTTCTAAAATAAACTTTCAGCATTAAGTATTGTTTCTTGAAAGTTTTGCAACAATGTATATTGCATTTTAAGCCAGGATGCTGATGGTGACTTTTAGCCAATTAAATCTTCAGGTTATTAATGCTTCCTTTTCTTTCTTATTTGCTGGCATCAGTAATGCAACTTCTGGAAGATGGGGCAGACCCCTGTGCTGCTGATGACAAAGGTCGAACGGCCCTGCACTTTGCTTCTTGTAATGGAAATGATCGCATTGGTAAGCCAATTAAAAAAAAGTGGGGGTTGGACTCTTACTTTAGATGCCACTTCACAGGGAGGTATTGATTATTTTCAAAAGCATTATTATTTGTAAATTTCAGCAGGGCAGTTCACTGTCCTTGCAGGTAGAAGAAAACTGGCCAGAAGTAATGGATATAGATCAGTGTTTCTTAATCTTAGGAAAGTTAAGATGTGTAGACTTCAACTCCCAAAATTCCCCAGCCAGCTATGCTGGATGAAGAATTCTGGGAATTGAAGTCAATGCATCATAAATTTACTAAGGTTGAGAAACACTACAAGATAGAATGAAGTTAGAAGTGGAGATGCCATTATGAAGTATACTTCCTAAAACCATGTTTCACAAACTGGGCAACTTTAAGGTGGGCGGATTTCAATTCCCAGAATTCCCCAGCCAGCAAAACCGAGTTTAAGATGGGTGGCTCGCTGGGGAATTCTGGGAATTGAAGTCCATCCATTTTAAACTTGCCCAGGTTGAGAAATTCTGTTCTAAAATGCAATATTGCAGAGATTGCCTGATGTCCAGAATAATTCTGAGAGATGCTGTGGTTTTATAAACAAGCTTTTGGTGTGTTCCTTGAAAAGTTTGGTTAAAAAAATAAGAATAGGGAAAAAAACCCAAGAACATAGGTTGCACCTGCAAATTAGGAATGACACCAGCATCCTTAATTAAAACTTTTCTATTGCCTTCTGGGTTGAATGGGATTTGGTTATTGGATAGAGGACAGACTCAGTTAAGCTAATATCAGCTCACTTTGGTCATTTTTGGTTACCAAGAGTTGAGCAAAGTCTAAGATGGTGTCTAGTTTCAAAAATGGGCAGTTTGAGATGTGAGGGTCCATTACTCAACTTTACATTCTTTCCAAAGTGCCTGGAAGCCAATGAGTAATATTATGTGATATTATTCAATAAGTTGTACTTAAACTTTATTGGCCTATTTTTAGAGTCAGTGTGATTAAGAAGGAGTTGAGAGAGGTAATATTCTCACTGGTAAATTATCTATATTGGGGGAGGGGGCGCATGAGCAGTGATGCTTGTGTTGCAAAATGGCAGGTACTACTATGCAAGAAAAGCCTTAGCCCTTTTTATGGGTATACATTGCATGCAATGCAGGTTAAAGGAGAGTTGACCTTTGATCTCCTGATCATGTCTATCATCTTGAAGCCAGTGGCCCTTCCATTACTTTTGAACAGCCCCCAAATGTGGCAGATTATTTTGCTGGCAATTTTGGATAGTGTGAACTTAAGACGATGGGGCCCAGAGTTCCATTCATTAGTGCTTCATATGCAAGCTTGACTGTTTCAAGGGACATAAAAGCATCTTATTACAGAGATTACAGAGGCCTGTTCCATTAAAGTACTTAGGAAAAGAGATTGATATTGGTGAGATGCAGCTTAGACCGATTGCTTTCTGTCTCTAAGAGTTGCTATGAAAGAATGAATTCTGTAAACTATTTGACCCTGGGCTAATATTTGGGATATTTCTATATGATTTTCAAACTGAACTTGAGAGACTCTTTCTTTGCATTTTAGTGCAGTTGCTTTTAGACCATGGTGCTGATCCAAACCAGCGAGATGGATTGGGGAATACTCCCTTGCATTTGGGTAAGCATCATGTATCTGAATTGCCTTCTCTCTCTCTCTCTTTCCTGAAAGAAATCTGCTGAAACGAAATTTCCTTCAAGTTCAAGCAGCAATAGCCCGGGACACATGGAATGGAAAAAATTGTTCAGAGTAAACCAGGAAATTGCCCATTCAAATATCAGCTTAGCAGAGAGTGAACATATGCAAACTTTTGCCTTTGGAACTGGGCCCACATCTGCCATACAAATAGCATAATATTTATTTTTCAGGACTAGCTTAATGTTTACTGTGATAATTTCTATAAAGTATATCCTAGCATTTTTATTTTAAAAGAAATTACTTCTGGGTGTAAGCAGTTGCATATCTCGTATTTCAAAAAAATGGATTTCAATAATCTTATAGGGCCAGTACAGCTACATCTGCACCAAAGAACTTGTGATACTGTGTTTAATTTTTGTAGGTTCTATTTCTATAATATTCTTAACTTCTACTGCAGTATTTCTTATAGCACAGATAGGATTTGGTGAGATTGCATTGACTTCTTTAATGTCATGACATGAAGCTGAGATCAAATTTCTCAGTTTGCATTCTTTGTTAGTATACCATATAGATTTGCAAAAGGAGCTTTATTGTATAAATAAAATTGTGATTCAGATCAGATATAATGTATCCCCACTACTTTACTCCAAAACACTTCTTAGTTTTATGTTTTATATTCCCTCTCCGCAGCTGCCTGCACGAACCATGTTCCTGTCATCACCATGCTACTCCGCGGAGGTAACCTTACTTTTTGGCAACTCTAAAGCTGCCTGTTCTTCTGGTGCTCTTTCAACGTGTTTTTCTTACTCTGCATTTGCCTATTTCAGGAGCTCGAGTTGATGCCCTGGATCGAGCTGGAAGGACCCCTCTGCACTTGGCCAGGTCAAAGTTAAACATCCTGCAGGATGGCCTCTCACAGAGCTTGGAGGTTGTTCGCCTTGAAGTAAAGCAGGTACAGGAAGGTTATCCTGGATTTGAGGAGCTGCCAGGTGTTTTATATTTAGCAGTTGTGTCAGGGCTCCAAGGAAGATATTTTTGGACTGAGGAATGTATGTGGACATAAGAGTTTGGTGTCAGTGGATTCTGAGACAAAGGCAAAGGTGTGTAAACCTGATTCCCACGGTAGACTAGGAAAGAAAAAATACATTTGGCTTAGAGGACTTCTAAGATGCAATTGGCCATTCAGATTAGTTGGATATGGCAGAGGTCTTGATGAGTCTAAAAAATTTAATCTTTGAAAAGTTTTAGGTCAAGGAGTAATTATTAGGTATCTTTAGAAATCTTCTTGGAAGTACCATATGAACTTCCCCAGCAATTGTGAAAAAAGAAAATAGAGAAAGTAGAGGGTGGAAGATAGAAAAGTAAGGCTTGCTCTATTTTATCTGTGACTTGTTGCTGACACCTGGCCCTCTATAGCCAGGGTATTTTCTTCCACAGGCTTCAAAATGTTTTGGTGTGTGAAGGTTCCAAAGTATATATTGCTAGTAAGATCATGAAGTAACCATACTGAAGAGAGCCAACCTACTTTCAAAAAATGTATAATCTGCACGGTTTTTAAAATGCATATTACACTTACTTACCTTTTATTTTATTTTCCTTCTAGCTCTTTATAGCTATAGTATCTTTAGAATCATTTTACCAGAATGATACTTCATTTCTATTGTAATCCTTCTATCTACTGCTGGCCAAAATTATGGCAGTGTATTTAAGATGCTACATTCTGATATAAGCACACTAAGTGCATTTGTATAATAGTCACTGCAAAGTTTGGCCCTTCTGTTCACGTGGATCTGAAATATTATGATTTGGAAATGTTTGCTGTAGCAGTGTAGCTTTCTTTCTACTGTTGTCAGCATCCATACCTATAAAATAGAGATGAAGCCTGATCTAACAATAGATTTTTACATATATGCTTTACCTGCCAAAAATGGATAGAGTTTGATTGCAAAGTTGTGGTCACCATGTATAATATTTTTACCCATCCCATCCCTGCCTCCTGAATGTCCCCAATAAAACCATTGGTTAATCTTATTTTTAATCTCATATCTGTTGAAAGGGTGTTGGATTGCCTTGAGTTCATCATTGGTCATTTTTTGATGGTAATAGGATTAGTAGGTCAATATTTGTTTTAATGGTTTTTGTTGTTTGATTTTTGTTACGGTAATTTTTATATGGCTTTTTGTGTTTTAACTTTATTAGCTGTTGAAAGTCATATATGTGAAATGAGAGGCATTGTAAACTGAATAAATAATACTGTTGCCTTTTAAAAATAAAGTGCCTTGAGTCTCAGTAAAAAAAATAGTTTTATTCATTTACCGTTACATTTATATTTGGGTCTTATTTTTTTCTCCTGGGCAGATAATTTACAATTGTCTCTGTCCTTCCATTTTACTAAAAGTTTATAGTACTCTACAGATTTGCTTCAGAGGTGGGTTTTTAATTTAAAACTTTGGGTTTCTTTCATTGTTCGCTGCAAACTGCATATTCCCATGCTGTTCATTTTAGATCATCCAGATGTTGCGGGAATATCTTGACCGTCTTGGGCGGCATGAACAGAGGGAACAGTTGGATGACCTTTGCACCAGGCTACAGATGACTAGCACAAAAGAACAGGTGAGGGATAAAAGAACTTTTTGTACCAACCGAGCAGTTCTGCAACTTGAGAAACTGGGAGATCCAAAAACTATGTTTCATATCACTATGAAATACTTTTAGTTATTGGCAAAATACATATATTACTTGAATTTAGGATAAATAAATTCGGAATACATTGGTATTGTGGGAGTGTTTTATTTTAAAGATATTTTAATGTATTTTGTGGCTATTTCAATAAATGAGATAGCTATATTGTTTCATCCCTGGTGGAAATGAAAATTTTAACCCATTTTTCATTTTTTGGAGTGAATTACAGGTCCCATTTATTCATGGGAATAAATGACCCAATTTTGGTCCATTTGCTATTGCCGTTATAGGATGGTTTGCTGCTGCTGGATTTCAGCAGAATAATTGGGTTGAGGGACTTCAGCTGCTTCAAAAAAGGATTAAGCTGCAAACTGCCCATTTTTGTAGGATTTTGTTTCTTCAGGTCCTGTACCATCATCTCATGTGCTTCCCCCGCAGGTGGATGAAGTTACTGACCTCTTAGCCAGTTTCACCTCACTCAGCTTGCAGAAGCAGAAGATAGACCAGAGGTAACCGGCTTTAATATCATCCTCCCACACCAAAGGAGAAGCCCTGGAAGAAAAGATAGCTGGAGCTCCATTGCAGGACTGCAGCATTGTTGTTGCCAGCATTAAGCATACTTTTCCTGCTGCTTCTATGTTGAACGGTTTGAAACCATGAAACATCAGGGACTGCCTTCAATATCCTTTCTTTGGGCCAAGGATTTTTGCTGTGCTGCCTTCAAAGGCATCTTTATTATTCTTTGTTTTAAGAATCAGGAATTATCTTTCAGTTAATGAATTGTGGTGGAGCTTCCCCTCTTTAAGGACACCACCCTCAGGAAGTAGCATTGAAGTCCTACAAGTAGCATCTTCAGTCTGCTCTGAATATATTTGGAGAAATGGCAGCTATTAGCAATTGCTCTGCTTTTAATACCCAGTATTTATGCACACAATTAGTGAGCCTGTCTAGAAGATGGCAAACTTAATTTACAATAAATTAAAAAAAAAACAGGTTGGGAATATTTTAAATGGAGAAAAGTTTGAAGGTCTAGCAATGTTGCCTATGTCCATTGTGGGGGGGGGGAGGGGGGAGATTTTTCACATACATTTGTACACACATGCATACCTTAGATACATTCACATGGGCCAGGAATTTCCTTTATGCTGATTCTATTTCCTGAATTTTGAATAACAAAAAGGCTGGTGTAAGTAAGTCTACACTCTGCCCAAGCTTCTCTTGCTGATATTATATTAAAGGAGCAGAGCAAGAGTAGATAAAAGTCTTTGGCTGTCTCTTAGCCTGCTAGCACAAAATGACATTTGCAGGAGTTGGGTGATTCCTTTAGGGTCCTGCAATGAGTTGTTAGATTATCAGCTGAATATTCTTATTGTGCCCTTTCCTTGGGCCACTTCCCTTTTTATCTCTGGCTCATGGAATTACTTGTTCCAGAAAGGAGGGGGGAGGAGGAAAATAATGTGAAGTGCAAATGGTGACATGCTAGTTTATTTTCATATGCTGTTTTTCTTAATACAAAGGGCATAAATTTGGTTTACAGCTCATGCCAGATTCAGGTACTGTAGCAAATCATCTGCTTTAAATCAAAATATGTCCCACTGTGATAGTATGTAGATTGTACTCAAATCAAAATATGGTTAGCTATGTTGAATTAGCCACAGACCTTATCTAGGGTAATGTAGATGAGCAGAGAGAGAAGTGTTTTCCCCTGGTGCCTGTGAGTTCCTTGAACATGTAAGACTTTTTTTAATGATGCCGTTTTAATTGGCTCCGGCTGAGCAGGTTTTGGAAATTCTGCTTCTTTTAGGGGAAAGTACTTGCTTTTTCATTTTGATGTTCAAAATGAAAAAAACCCTTACTCTGAAGTTCAGACAATTTTCTACAACCATAAATTTGTTGAATAAGAGCTGGTTCAGAGGGGGAAAAAACCTTCAAAGCTGCTGTTATGTCCTAACAGGGTGTTTTGACTCTAACCAGCAGTAATTAAAAAGGAAGACGCTTGTAGCCATTCCAGCATCATCAAAATTCCAAGGTTGTTTTAATTCTTTGAGATTCATATCTTCTTATGACTTTATTTTCTGGTAAATATGTAATGTTTGTGGCAGAAGAGTTACTGGATGCATAACTTTAAAAGAGACACCATTCTTGGGTTTCCTGAATGCAGCAGCTTGATCAAGGAATCCCGAATTCTTTCCTAAAGAGGATGCTTTAGTTCTGAATTGGTTCAGACTTTGCTAGAACTGTCACTGTGAATACAATGAACTTTATTCTATTATACAAGGAGGGTGGGAAGCAATTTTATCTTTTCAATAAAACTCTGTTTTGCTGTCAGAATGAGTTTGGGATGTTTATTCTTTCCTGCCTTTAGGTTGTTTCCTTTCCTTTTTTTAATCTCAACCTACAGCCATCTCTTTACTAGAACTAACAGCAGTGAAATGAAATGTGACAGTGTCCTGTTACAGTGAGCCTAGAAGCTGTAATCTTAATGTAATTTCCCACCTTTAGCATGTGACTGAAACCCCATTAAGTTCTCTCTGACTCTTAATACACTGGGAATGAGAACATGTAAACAGTATTTGGAAAAGAGAGGAGTTGATGGGGGCAGAGAAAGTCTCTCAGAATTGCTTGTTAATTTGTTTGATCAGGTTGTAAATAGGAGAGGGCAACATATAAAAAGCTATTCTGATAATTTGGAGAAAATGATATTATATAAGATCCCCAAAAACATGGAGGAGAAGGAGGAATGATAAAGTACACTTCTCAACAGCACAGCGTAAACTATATGATATGAGTCATTGCCTTCAACAGTGGGATGCACATATAGAAGTGGGGCTTGTAATAATATATATATTGTTCTTTTTATACTATGACATGAATATTTCTTAAACATAATCAAACTTGCTGGAATACCTTACAGGGGTATGTGTAAGTAAAAGAAGCAATAATAGTATTTTTATACACTATAAGACTCCATTTTGTGGTTAAACACAATTTATTGGCATAATTTGTTCAGTTTACCCTATATGTTAAGCCATAAACCATGGCTCACAAACCACAATAATTGTGTTCATACATTATGCTAAACAAAGAGGAAACCATATTTTGACTTTTCATAATGTACAAATACATCTCATTTCATTCATTTCATTTCATTTATTATATTTATATGCTGCCCTTTTCCCCCGAAGGGGACTCAGGGCGGCTAACAAATCAAATCAGGGAAGGGGGGGTACAGACAAAAAATAAAAAATAAACGATACATAACAATACATAATTTAAAAACACACAACAGTCATACCATTCAAGACGGGGGCAACAACTCTTTAGCCCCAGGCCTGTCGGAACAGCCAGGTTTTAACGGCTTTGCGGAAGGCCTGGAGGGTGGTGAGGGTTCGAATCTCCATGGGGAGTTAGTTCCAAAGGGTCGGGGCAGCCACAGAGAAGGCTCTCCTCCGGGTAGTCGCCAGTCGACACTGGCCGACGGATGGAATTCGGAGGAGGCCCAATCTGTGGGATCTAATCGGTCTAGCGGAGGTGATTGGCAGCAGGCGGTCTCTCAAGTACCCAGGTCCAATACCATGAAGGGCTTTATAAGTGACGACTAGCGCCTTGAAGCGTATCCGGAGACCAATAGGCAGCCAGTGCAGCTCGCGGAGGATAGATGTTACGTGGGTGAACCGAGGTACGATCGCTCGCGCGGCTGCATTCTGGACAAGCTGAAGTCTCCAAATGCTCTTCAAGGGCTGCCCCATGTAGAGCACGTTGCAGTAGTCCAGTCTAGAGGTCACAAGGGCACGAGTGACTGTTGTGAGGGCCTCCCGGTTCAGGTAGGGACGCAACTGGTGCACCAGGCGAACCTGGGCAAATGCCCCCCTGGTCACAGCCGACAAGTGGTGTTCAAAAGTCAGCTGTGGGTCCAGGAGGACTCCCAAATTGCGAACCCTGTCTGAGGGGCGTACTGTTTGACCCCCCAGCCTGAGAGATGGAAAACTTGGCCAATTAGTAGGAGGGAAACACACCAGCCACTCGGTCTTATCCGGATTGAGAACAAGCTTGTTAACCCCCATCCAGTCCCTAACAGCCTCGAGGCACTGGCACATCACGTCAACTGCTTCATTGAGTTGGCACGGGGCGGACAGATACAGCTGTGTATCGTCCGCATACTGATGGTATTTTATCCCGTGCCATCGAATGATCTCACCCAGCGGCTTCATGTAGATGTTAAACAGGAGGGGGGACAGGACCGAACCCTGCGGCACCCCATAATTGAGGGGCCTAGGGGTCGATCTCTGCCCTCCGACCAACACCGACTGCGACCTGTCCGAGAGGTAAGAGGAGAACCACCGTAGGACAGTGCCTCCCACCCCCACCTTCCGCAGTCGTTGCAGAAGGATACCATGGTCGATGGTATCGAAGGCCACTGAGAGGTCAAGGAGCACTAGGACGGAGGCATAACCTCCATCCCTGGCTCTCCAGAGATCATTGATCAATGCGACCAAAGCAGTTTGGTCTGAATGTTTTCTGCTTATTATATACCTATCCCTATCTGAATATTTTGTAGATGAAATTTGGAGTAGAGTCTATCAAAGAAGCTCCATCTCAAGCTCTTTTGTAAGTGTGGGGAGCTGCTTAAAATATAGAAGGATTAGATTGAACTCACATATTGCATGACTGGTTCATACTAGATTAAGCAAACTACATGGCTTAATGTAATGTGAATCCCAATCTTACTTTAGTTCATTAGTTTGGAAATACCACAATTGTAATAAATTTGCTTCTGCATAGCTAAACTCTTCGGTAAACAGAAAGCTCTGCATAAAGGATTTGCCCCAAAGTCTGACTTTTGGGGTTCCTCCACTACATAAAAAAATGGCAAAAAAGAAAAATGTAAATTAGGCAAAGCCAATCCCTCCCCCATAAAATGTCTTCCAACTTTCCAAATGGATTTTTTTTTACCATCTCTTTTGCTGTTTTGGCATAACTGCCATTTTCTAATTTTTGTTTATCATGTTTTTGATTATTTTTTGGTTTATTGATTTCAAAATCAATCCAACCTACAGTATCATAGAAGAAGCAGGTGTTTCATTTCTAACAAAACTGCCACGGTGACTTTGTCCACAGTGACTTTTCCTACCTGGAGCCTGTAAGTGTTCTGGGTTGTTTCCACATCTGCCTCATAGCATTGCCAAGAGAATAATAGCCAGCCCAGTTTTTGTGTATGTTTTAAAATGGTTGATATCCTATGTAACAAACACCTGATCATCCAGAATAATCCAGAATAATCTGATCATCACTCCATTTAGTATTATGATTAACTGTTGGGGAGAGATGTAATTACCAGGTGATCAAAGACTGTCATGGAGGATAGGCAGTGGTGGTTTTTTTTACAATGCAATAATTGGGAGGTATAGTGGGAATATTTTTAACAGATTTTTATCACATACACACCTCTCTCTCTCTATACACACCTCTCTCTCTCTATGCTATTTTCCCCACAACAAGAAGGCTGGGTTCAGATAAAGTTGTTATTGTTATTAGCGTAAAAGTCACTTTGCCAGATTTCATGACTAAGGGAGACCTAGAAATTGCATTCTCCTGGTTTCCATAGCCCTACACCTTAACCACTACACCAAACTGGTTCTTCTTAAGATCTCCTCCCATTAAAGCATAACTTTTTCCAGAAACAGCAACACGTGCAGCTATAATTCTGGAACAAATAAAATGAGCTCCTTGGTTACTTACATATTTGAACAAAGCATCAGGCAATTGTTCCAGAATCTCTAAATATATCTTCATCCTTTTTTCCTGTTTCCATGTATCTATGTACATGTATCCATATTCATTATTATCAACCTCTAACTATGTGGGGGTTGGAGCGCTAGCAATTGTCCTAGGATCTCTGTTTATTGTGTAAATGGAAAATACTGGGTTATTTTCCTAGCCAAAAATGCCTCTAATATACATATCTTATATATATATATATATATATATATATATATATATGTATGTATGTATGTATGTATGTATGTATGTATGTATGTATGTATGTATGTATGTATATATCTTAAAGGGGTGTGTGTGTGTGTGTGTGTGTGTATATATATATATGATAGATAGATAGATAGATAGATAGATAGATAGATAGATAGATAGATAGATAGATAGAGATAGATAGATAGATAGATAGATAGATAGATAGATAGATAGATAGATAGATAGATAGATAGTTCGAATCCCAGTAAGGATATGGCTAGCTGATGAGAGCTAAATAGCTTGAAATAGACCTATACTAGTCTCCCTTTATTTATTTATCAGCACAAATGCAACACACACACACACACACACATATATGACACACCATCTACCAGAAAAAAACACACAACAACTGCAACTTAAGCACACAATCCCATCACCACCCTGCACAGATCAACTCTGTACTCAAGACTCTCATCTCCAGAACCAAACGCCTAGCCAACAAAGACCACCTGAAAACTGAATTACACACTCTCACAAACGATTAATCTCCAACGAATTCCAAAGAAAAACAATTACCAACCTAATCCAAAGGGAGACCCCCCCCCCCAAGAACCGAGACACAGAACAGGACAACGGCATTGCCCTCTTTCCTTACATCAAAGGCACCACAGATAAAATCGGCAAAATTCTCCACAAACACAATATCAAGACAGCCTTCAACACGGTTCCACCACAAATGCGCGAACGACAAAAGCGCGCCTGACTAAACCGCGGTGACAAAACCGCGCCAACGAATGAGCGCTGAAGCGCGCCGACAACAGCGCACCGACAGAAGCGCACTGTAACCCTAACCCTAAACCAAACCCTAAACCTAACCCTAAACCTCACCCTAAACCTAACCCTAAACGTAACCCTAAACCTAACCCTAAACCTAACCCTAAACCTTACCTTAACTTAAATCGCGCTTCTGTCGGCGCGGTTTTGTCGGCGCACTGTTGTCGGCGGACTTTTGACATCGCGGTTTTAGCGCCACGGTTTTGTCGGCGCGCTTTTGACGTTCGCGCATTTGTCGGGTCACGCTTCAACACTGACCAAAAAATAGCCAACATCTTAAAAAACCCAAAGACAAAGTCCAGTGAGAAAATCAAGGAGTCTATGAAATACCATGCAAAATCTGCCCTGCAATATACATAGGACAAACGAACAGGAGAATAAATGCATGCATCGCAGAACACAAGAACACAGTATGAAAAAAAGAAAAAACTTCCTCCCTTTTCCAGCACCTTAAAGCTACAGGATATGAAATTAATTTTGAAGGAACCAAATTAATCTCCAAAACTGTACACTTCAACAAGAGAATAATTATGGAAGCTATCAAAATAGAGAAACACCCCCACAACATGAATAAACGTGACAATACTTCCCACCTACCAGGCATCTGTAAACCAACCCTAGTCAACAAACAAGCCCCACCCACCACCCAGGCCATTACAACACAAAACAACAACGAACACACAGCCAGCACCGATCAGCACCAATCTACCAAACATGATACAACTACACAGCCAATCAATCCACTTATTGAAACAAAGCCAGCACTCCACATCCCCCCACCAAGATTTATAGAAAGACAGCAGCTCCGACCATGCTTTACTCACACAAACACGAAGCCGAAAACACCTGCCTGAAGATGACAAGTGAGACCTCGCCAAAACGTTGCCCAGACAATCTCAATCTTACATGGGAACAGACCTGAATACAACAAGACCAGCATACCTACACCCTTGAAAATCTATGAATGAATGAATGAATGAATGAATGAATGAATGAATGAATGAATGAATGAATGAATGAATGAATACATACATACATACATACATACATACATACATACATACACACACACACACACACACACACACACACACACACACACACACATACACATACCATTCCAGACAAATGGTGTCATACCTCTTCTTAAAAAGCTGCAGTGATGTAACACCCACAACTACTTCTGGAGGAAACCCCAAAGATACAAGTACAGATTAGGTAAAACGTGACACAAAACAGTAACACAGAGAGGGACCTTGGAATCCTAGTGGACAATCATTTAAATATGAGCCAGCAGTGTGTGGCAACAATTTAAAAAGCTAATACAATCCTTGGTTGTATAAACAGAGACACAGAATCAAAATCATATGAAGTATTAGCACCGCTTTCTAAAGCCTTAGGAAGGCGACACCTGGAATCCTGCATTCAGTTTTGGTCCCCACATTACAAAAAAGATTTTGAGACTTTGGAAAAAGTGCAAAGAAGAACAACTGAGATGATTAAACGCCTGGAGATTAAAACATATGAACAGTTGCAGGATTTGGGTTTGGCTGGTCTAGAGAAAGGAAGGGGAACATGATAGCAGTATTCCAGTATTTGTGAGATTGCCACAAAGAGGAGGGGGTCAACTTATTTTCCAAAGCATCAGAGGGCAGGACAAGAAACAATGGATGGAAACTAATCAAGGAGAGAAGCAACCTGGAATTAAGGAGAAATTTCTCAACTGAGGGCAATTAACCAGTGGAGCAGCTTGCCATCAGAAGTTGTGGGTGCCTCATCACTGGAGGTTTTTAAGAAGAGACTGAAAGTCACTTGTCTGAAATGGTATAAGTTCTCCTGCTAGAGCAGGAGGTTGGACTAGAAGACCTCCAAGGACCCTTCCATCTCTATTCTGATTAATTGCTCTTACTTACCAGAATTTTCTCCTTAGTTCTAGGTTGGATCTCTCCTTGATAAGTTTCCTTCTGTTTACTTATCCTGCGCTCAAGTGCTTTGGAGAATAGGTTGATTCTCTTTTCTTTGTGACAGCCCTTCAAACATTGGAAGACAGCTACCATTTAACCCCTAGTCCTTCTCTTTGCTAGATTGCATAACACAACTGACTTAAGTAGTCAACTGAAGAGCCATAAATGCATCATAGATTTAAAAATGCTAATATATACTTATGTATACATAATATGAGCAAGAGAGGCTTGTGATGCGTATAAAAAAGGTAAAGGTCCAATCACACGGTCATCCAGACTTTTTTTTTAACCATACCCCATGGACATCCCTAGAGTAGTTAGGGATGCATGTACAATTGTCCAGAGTCTGAGTAGTTGTACCTACAATTGGAAAGGATTAAAGCAATCATGGAAACCCAGTGGATTGAACAGAGACAGGTGAAGTTTATTTGTAAAATATATTAGCATTAAACCACTAGAAGAGGCACAAAAATCAAAACCAGAACAAGGAATATAGCAGCAGAGGCTCAAATAAAATTTGAAACTCAAGGCTCAAGGATCTGGACTGTGGGGTGCTTAGATCTGCCCCACATTTGCTGCCCTGGAAACAGCAAAGGACCGGCCCATGGTGCCTCTGCCAGCAAAAGCTCCATTTTCGCTGGCAGGGGGTTGCAGGAAGCCATCACAGCCAAAAATGGAGCTTGGGAGCCCAATTTCGCTGGCAGAGCGCTTGGGTCACTACAGGCCCCCCTGATACAAATGACGTCAAGCTGGACACATCCACCCTGGCCACAGCCACCCTTGCCCCTCCCTCCCAAGGTCAAACACAACCCTGGTGCAGCCCTCCATGTAATCGAGTTTGACGCCCCTGCTCTAACACATCTGAATGGCACCAGATCATGGAAAGTTTTCAGAGATTAAAGCATATCTGTCATTGACTGTGTATCTGAAAACTGATAGAAAAGAATTGTTATGGCTATCCATTCAACTGTTTGGACTCACACAGAATCTGGCTTTCCCACTAACTGAACAGCCGATGTGTAAAGTCTGCAGTGGGTCATCCTAACCCCGACCATGCTGTAGCAAGTTATCATAGCAGGGAGAGAAAAAGGAAAAATAAGCATTTGTGTGATGAAATGCTAGGAAACCTATATTTCAGAAACCGTAAATGACTGTCATAAGCCGATAAAAAGCTAAGTCCCAAAAGGCACTAACAACAGAACATTGGCTAGGATTTCACTAATAAGTAATCTATGAATGATTTCATTTTTTTGCTTAGCATATTATGCAAGCTTGAACCTTGTATTTTTTCAATGGTGGTTTAAAAAATATTTTAAACAATAAATTGTGGTATAGACTTTTCCTTTGGGAATTTCTCCACTTCATGCTAGTCAAGCAGATATTAATTTGGCAATAATTTTTATTTTAAATCTTAAGGAAGTTACGCTAAAACAAAAAGGCAATTTTAGAATAAAAATAATAGTCACCTTCTAACAAGATATAAAATTAAGCTTAGTGCCCAGGACAAGAATTGATTGTGAGCACACACTCTTTCTCCCATTTTGGGATTCCGCCCAAATTTTCTTCAATATCTAATCTACAGGGGAAAATATTCTTACAATCGCTGCTGGAATCCAGAAATATATGCCAATTTGTAAGATAAGAAAAGAGATGCATATCCACCTATTTATTACCTGTGCAATGTGCAACTATTAGCGTCACTTATATCAAGAGAAGGAGAAGCAATACAGGTTATTCTTGACTTACAACAACAGTTCATTTAGTGACCATTCAAAGTTGCAACGGCACTGAAAAAAGTGATGTATGACCATTTTTCACACACATAACCATTGCAGCAACCCTGTGGTCATTCATATTTACATTCAGATGCTTGACCACTGGTTCATATTTATGACAGTTGCAGTACCTGGGGTCATGTGATCCCTTTCTGCAACTTTCTGACAAGCAGAGTCAATGGGGTAGCCAGATTTGCTCAACAATTGTGTTACTAATTTAACAACTTCAGCTATTCACTTAGAAATGTATGTATGTATGTATGTATGTATGTATGTATGTATGTATGTATGTATGTATGTATGACTGGTTCCCTCGTTTTGTTTTCCAAGTATGGTTCATTATGTTACCAAAGAAATATCACATAAATTCTTCTCTTTCTACAAAAGATGGATAGACAGATACAGACATTTACAAAACACAAAATGTAGGCATCTTTGGAGAGAACCCCAAATTACTCAAAAGGAACTGAGCACTTTTAGGAGACAAAGAATACTGTGCAATTGCTGGGGTAAAAATGAAAATACTCCAATACAATCCCACTGATTATTCTTTGGTTCAGATTTTAACATGGGAATAACACGGTTTTCTTCAAATAATCTTTCTAAAATACTGAGAGATTCCATAGTTTTCAGAAACCACACATTACATTCAAACAGGACAAAGAAATAAATCAACCTACTATGGGCTATTTTTAAATGGAAAATTAGTAAACTACAAACCTCCAAAACAAAATGGTTTTATGCTTTTAATAAGAGCCAATAAGAAGCAAAAAGGGGAAGTGGGAGGGTTATGAGAAATGTTGTTAAAGAGATGTGTCTGCAGGCCTTTTGGTTAGTCTGGAAAGGAAAATGTGTTTGTTCCTGATACACTGAAGTTGTTCTTCTAATTCTCATAAATGTTATTATCTTGAGTTAGAGAAAACTGGACTGCTACCCTCACTGAAAATATCTGTCCCATCAAAGGCTGGATAGAGCATAATGCTGATGAATGGTACTGCCTTTAATTATGATAGGGATTTTTCTCTTTGTCCACCAATTGGTCCCCTTGATGTTGACTGGGGTTCAGATTTAGAAGAAACAAATGTTAACAAATTACCTAGGTTTACCTAGTTTAGCCATCTTTCAAAACTTACTCTGGATTTACCCAGGTATATCCAAACGGAAACCAACTACTGCAGGTAGTCCTCTACTTACGACCACGTCCAAAATTTCTGTTGCTAAGCAAGACAGTTATTAAGTGAATTTTGTCCCATTTGACGACCTTTCTTGCCACAGTTGTTAAGTGAATCACTGCAGTCGTTAAATTAGTAACACGGTTGTGTCAAAGGCTTCCCTGCTCATTTGTCTGCTCATTCGGTCACAAAAGATCCCGGAACACGACAACCGTCATAAATATGAGTCAGTTGCCAAACATCTGCATTGTGATCACGTGACCATGGGGATTCTGCACCAGTTGTAAGTGTGAAAAACCATTATAAGTCCCTTTTTTCAGTGCCATTGTAACTTTGAATAGTCACTAAATTAACCATTGTAATTGTTGTAAGTCAAAGATCTGTATCAGCTGGTAGTTGGACTCATTCTGATTATGGGCCTGGTGCCAGTTTCTCCACTAACACAATGTTGTTGTTTTAAAACCTGACAGATATACTGAAGGATAGTATGGATCAGGGGTAGATTCCTGTACTGGTTGGTACCGGTTCGCTTTGCACATACTTCATGCGCACCCATCATGTGTTGCTCAAACATGTGCAGTTGACTGAAAATTGTTCTGTGTGTGCGCAGAAACATGCCGGCAATGGCAGAAGAGACAGGGGAACCAGTTCAGGGACATGGGCAGCCTGGGTCGCTGCCAGTTCTGCAACCCAGGCCAGATCACCACTACCGGTTTGGCTGAACTGGGCTGAACCGGGAACAACCCACCTCTGGTATGGAGCATTGGAGAGAAAGCAGGGTCAGCACCGCACTGCCTTCAGTTGCCATTGCTAGTCAGCTGCTGTTCAAGCTGATTCAGGTCTCCAAACTGTGAGTCTCTTTGGAGAACTGTTGGGTATAAAGGGATCGCTCAATTTGAAAGAACTGGACTCTCCTGAGGCTCAGAACAGACAAAGACACTGTCCAGGATCAAGGGGGAAAAGTTATGTTCACACCAGCTTGAAGAGGTTTATTCAGTAGATGGTGGACTGATCACAGTCCCTGGTGGGCCACCTGTCTATGATAGCTGTGGTGACGCAGTAGTGGAGAATGCAGTAGTGGAGAATGCAATAGTCCCAAAGCTGCTTTTTCAAGAAGCAACTGGACTTTCTGGTTTTTCTTTGAAGACGTTTCACTTCTCAGCCAAGAAGCTTCTTCAGCTCATTTCTTTGAAGACGTTTGGTTGTCTCTTGAAAAAGCACTTTTGGGAAAACCATGACCTGGATGAGGGAGAATCTCCATAGACAGTTAGAATGCAGTGCTGCAGTCTAACTCACAGCTCACTTCAGGAGTTCGATTCTAAGCGGCTCAAGGTTGACTCGGTCTTCTATCCTTCTGAGGTTGGTAAAATGGGGAGACAGATTGTTGGGGGCAATATGCTGACTCTGTAAACCACCTAGAAAGGCTGTAAAGCACTGTGAAGAGGTACGGTCTAAGTATTATTATTGTTATAACAATGGAGTGGTTAGTGGTATCATTCTACCTGTAACAATCTACATGTCTTGTTATCTGATTACATTTGTGGAGAGGAGGGGGAAAGTGATAATATTTAACTTTGGAACAGTCAGAGAATTTCAAACTGCTTCCAGTATGGGTGGATGTAAGTTGAAGGCATTCTCAATAGGAAACACAGCAGAAAGCCTCATGCTGGTGTCAAAACATTCATCCCATGTTTTGATGGAAGTGAGGAATTAGCTACCCTGGCTACAGTCACAGCCAATGCTTGCCATTTTTTTTTCTTTCTCTCCCTTTTAAACCTTGTTGGAAGAAATATCCATCTGGTTCAGTTTCAATCTGGGAAAATCACTGGAGACAAAATGGAGGCTGGAGGTTGATTGGAAAGAGGGTTCATTGATGAAGCAGGTTGTGGTTCTGGGACAGCTGACAAAATGGAGTTGAGAGTGGGTGGCTTTCATACCTTCTCTGGGCTTTGTATTTGAGCTTCCTGTTCCTGTGCAAGAACATGTATTTTATTGGCTGTTGTCAGACTCACTTGGGGCCATTTAGGGGTTATGTAGGGGTCATAGCTGGCTCTATAGGTTGCCTGAGCTAAGTTTGATTGAAGCTTGGATTCTCTGAGATGATGTAATGAAGAGGCTTGTGTTCTGAAAGGGTGTTGGACAATTTCTATTATGGCTTAATGACTTTTTCCTGTGATGGATCTTGGGCGAGGGCATTTGCTCATGAATAGAGTGCTGACATCTGCCGTGGGCTATTAAAAAAAGGTGGGGAATTATGCAAAATATCTTTAAAAGAAGGATAAAGTTTACTCCTCAGTTATTTTTGCTAGGTATAAGTACTGACTTTACAGTGGTAGAGACTAACTTGATCCTGCACTTAATAACGGCAGCAAGACTGTTGGTGGCGCAATACTGGAAGAAGGAAGACCTGCCTACAACTCAAGAATGGGCATTGAAAGTTACAAATTTAGCCGAGATGGCTAAAATATCGGCATATCTTAAAGGTCACTCAAATGAGAGATATAAATGAGACTGGAAAAAATGGATTGACTATATACAAAACAAATACGGGACTAAGAAATTCCAGATAGCCTATGCTTAAGATCAGGAATGATTGAAATTGTTTAAAGTTAGCTTAGCAAGAAGAAGCTAAGAGCAATGTAGAGATGTTATTAACTTTTTTTATTTCTTTTTTCTCAATAGATTTTAGACTGTGTTTGTTAAAAATCTATACCGTGTACGGGTTCTGGGAAGTCGGGGGGGGGGAGAGGAGGTGGGGGGTCGGGGGGAGGGAGGGGGGAGGGAGGATATATATTAGGCTAGACACGATGTGTTAGATCTCAATGCAATGTGACTTCACATGTATACTGTTTTTCTTTAATTTTTCTTTAAAAATAGGATAAGCCAAGTACATTAACATATACTGGAAATACACCAAGGGGAGGAGGAGTAGGAAAGAAGAAGGATGGATAGAGAGGGATGGGAGAGAGGGTGGGGGGGAAGGCGAAAAGGAAGGGGGAGAGCGGATTTGGAGAGAGGAGTGGTAGAGGGGGAGGGGAAATAGGGTAGAGGGGGATGATGGAGGGAAGATAGAAAGTTGGAGGGTGGTGGAAGAAAGAGGTGTATGGAGAATGGAAGAGGTATATTGGGCTTTTATTTTCTGGGGCATTGTTCAACAAGAGGAATTGATGCAATTATTGTTTAATACTGTATGGTGTATACATGTGAGTGTATGAAAATGAAAAATGAAAAATAAAAAAAGGTGGGGGCTGCTTTCTCCCTCTTAAAATGTTTCTCCATTTCTCAGCCAGTGAAATATAATATTCTGCCTTTTTAATATTCCTCAAAATATTTCATTCTTCTAGGAGGGTGGGTGGCTTCCCACAATTTAAAAAGCTTCACCATGATGAATAATATTTCCCCAAGGATCTCATTTGAACAAGTCACTGTCAATAGGAATGCAGCAGAGCATCAATGCAGCCAGGCAACTGTGCGGTTTTGGATTGTCCACCTTGCTTCAGCTCCGCCAAAGTGGCATTCTAGGATAATTAAAAAGCAGTCTCTGTGTATGTGCGTGTGTGTTTAAAGGCAATTACATGAATCGAAACATAGATATGAATCTGATAGCTTTGTTTCAGGTTTCCTTAGTATCATCAAATAGAAGTTTTAATGGGTGTACATCAGTGGTGGAATTCAAATAATTTAACAACCGGTTTTCTGCCCTAATGATTTCTTCTAAAAACCAGTTCACCAAACTGCACAGAAAGTTAACAACCGGTTCTCCCAAAGTGCTGCGAACTGGCTGAATCACTGGTGTACATACAAAGAAAATAGCTTCCATTCATTAGATCTTAAAAAGCATTAATAGCCGACACGCAGGTTTCTTTGAGAAATGTATCTCACAGTTTTGCATGGATTGTTCCTTATGAACTGGCCATTATACAGCATTTCTTTATTTTATTTACAATAACTATTGAACATACATTGCAGGACCTTCTTGGTCTACTTTTTTTCGAAGAATACTTATTTTCGGCTTCTGTTCTTTCTTGATTCTTTCTTTGGCTTTTTCTTCTTTTCTCAGACAAGGATCATATTTCACTGCATTGCCCAGTCTGAGTCTGTTCAGAGAATCATACTTGAATCTAAATTTAGTATCCCTGTTTTCAAAACAAGCACAATTCTTGAATCCGTTTCTCTTTCCCCTTCTTTGACAAATGATAAATGGTACTGTAAACGGTAAATACGCATAAACGGGTGAAGAGATAAAATAGATTGATGCCTCAATTTTATCGGCATGGCAGATGTCACACAGCAGAAGTCACCTAATAACATTTTGGAGCTGAATACCTCACTTTACTTAACCATCAGTCTCTCATTATTTTGTTTATTTCTATTCTGCCTTTATTATTTTCATAAATAACTCAAGGGTAAATGTACCTAATACTCATTCCTCCTCCTATTTGCCCCACAACAACAATACTCTGGGGGGCGGAGGTTGGGCTGAGAGAAAGTGACTGGCCCAAAGTTGGCTTTCATGCCTAAGGAGGAACTAGAATTCACAGTCTCCTGGTTTTTAGCTTGGTGCTAAAACACCATACATTTGGACCCAAGTCAGGAGTGAAATCAACTTATCTTCGCTACCGGTTCACAAATGTGAGCTCATACGCCACCTCTGCGCATGCACAGGACCTTCCGCACATGCGCAGAGCATAAAAAACGGGACGTGATGATGTCTGGGTGGGTGGGCAGAGCCTCCCAGCGCCACCCCCATCAGTTCACCTAAACCAGATAGAACCGGCTGAATCGCACCACTGACCCAAGTCCACAATGCTCTGTAAGTTCCTGTGCAAATATGACTAGGAGTGTTGTATGGCTTTATTGCCAATCATATATTAAAATATTTGCTATAATTCTAAGATGGGTTAAAAGAAAGTGTTCATTATAGAAAGAAAGGTAAACAACATATGTGGCATATTCATACACAATGCTTGTGACACACCCAGACTGGTTCTACACCTGTGCAATCCCATAACAACACAATTTCTACTTAGAACTGAGCTGGTTCACTTTATGCTCAGCTGCAAGTTCAACAGAAAACAAAATGGCATTTAGTAGGATCCTCTTAAAAAAGCACAATTACAATCCTTAAAATTTCTTCTAGAGAAAAGCCTTAGTTTAATTGCTTTGTGCGATGCAGCATTGAGGAAGGAGATGACCTGTTTCCAGGATAGAAGTACTGTAGATGGAAGGTTTTTTTCTCCCAATCAATACCTTTCCCGCACAGAGAAGTTGGCCTGGATCAATACATGTAATGAGGAATGTGTCCAAATGTCAAATAGTTTTATGGAGGTTTCAGTAGTAATCTGATAAAGACTATATTGATTTTCATTGTAAACTTTTCACATATACTGCTTTGTTGCAATCTGTATCTATGAAATAAAAGTATCACTAGCTTCAAAATGGATTCCTACAGTAGGATAGAGTTAGGAAAGGAATAGGCAAGAGACCTAAATAGGCAAGGGAAACTAAGAAGAAGGAGAAGGAGGGGGAGGAAGAGGAGGAGGAGAAGCAGCAGCAGCAGCAGCAGCAGCAAAAACATAGATTAGGACAGACACACAAACCTTCCTTCACTAGTATCACCCAGCCCTTGGGGTGTCAAATAATAGCTCAATGGGAAAATATGATGTCCCCATTTATGTTCGGTGCTCAGTGGTTAATAGCAGATATGATCTTCATGGAAGAAGACATTTTGAGAGCGGCTAGTAGTGAATAGCTATGACTTGTCTTCTTCACATGCAGGCACCTCCCTAGGAATCCAGCAATGACTGATCAAACACACATACAAACACACCTGAAATGGGGCTAAGTGTAATAAAGGTCATTTAACTGATGGGCCAATTGGGCTTATAAAGAAATATTGGGGGGAAGGGGGAGTGACATTTTATATTTCCAACAAACTGAAGGTGATTTGAAAGAAGCTCAACTTCCTCTGTTAAATAAGTGCTGCTTTGATAAATAAGTTGTGAATTGATTAAAAACCAGCAAAAACCTATTTGAATGGTTGCAAACATTTAAAAAATGAATATATAAGCAAAGATTTTTTTTGTGCCACTTTCAATTGCCTTAAAAACTCTGGTGAGGCTTTGATGAACATGGCTCTAGAAAACTCATCCTGGATGGACAGTTGTCTGGCAGAAAAATCAACCTCGTAATAGCTCCCATGAATTCTGCAATTCATGGAAAAGTGGAAAGATAATAACGGACTGTAACCAAAGCAAGCTTGTCCTATATTCTCATAGCTGTACAACAATTCTTTGGAGAAACAGATGCTGAAGGGAAACTGAAATAATGAGCTATTTATATGAGCTATCAGCTTTCTTTGCTGTTGGGTTTAAGGTGCAAGATTGAAAACTGTGTTTTGTCCTGATACAAAGCCTTGAAACTAGGAGGCAGAGGATTAATTAACTAAACACTCCTGGGCCAGCTGTAATTTTCAGAATCCAGCGACAGAAACAGAGGTGCTGTGCTGCATATTTATGAATGTGAAATAATTAAAGTTAAACCTTGATCAGGCCTTTGGGGGAGTCAGTCTCACTGATATTAGTGGGGAAAATACCAGTTTATCATTACTTATTCAAAAATGTATTCTGCTAATTCCTTTTGTTTGTTAACAAAATGACCAGAGCCTATTATGCTGATGATTCTCACTGGTATTCATGCTTATTCAGAAGTCAGTCCCATTAAATCAGTAGAATTGGCTTTCCAAATAAGGGAGTAAACAAGGACAGTTTTAAACTTAAGGACATTGGGAGAAATACATGTTCACTGATATCATTAATGTAGCACTTTGTTTCTAGGTTACTGCTGAATTCAAATTAACTTAACTGCTCAAGGCAGAGAAAATTGCAATATACAGGCAAATAATAAAGGCTTCTCTAATCTCTTAACGCTCCTGCTCAACCCCAAAATAAATAGACAATAACTTGGCTTCATGTGTCATATTTTTATTTCTCAATCTAACTATGGAGATTGATTTCATCTAATAGGCTCAGCTAAAACCAAACAATCATATTCACACATTATGGATGTGTGAATTCCATCACAAATTATATTTCTTCAGCTTTGAAGAGCTTTGATCATGTGAAGTGTTAATACCACTTTATAATGCCTTGGTAAGGCCACGCTTGGAATACTGCATCCAGTTTTGGTCACCACGATGTAAAACAGTTGTTGAGATTCTACAAAGAGCGCAGAGAAGAGCAACGAAGATGATTAAGGGACTGGAGGCTAAAACATATGAAGAATGGCTGCAGGAACTGGGTATGTTTAGTTTAATGAAAAGAAGGAGTAGGGGAGACATGATAGCAGTTTCCCAATATCTCAGGGGCTGCCACAAAGAAAAGGGAGTCAAACTACGTTCCAAAGCATCTGAGGGTAGGACAAGAAGCAATGGGTGGAAACTAATCGAGAGAAGCAACTTAGAACTGCCCCACATACAGAGGGACTTCCATTCCAAAACGTTTCAGCATTTGTAACCTTCAAATTAAACCATACACTTTTTCACGGAGTAAAAGTAAATTCAGCTCCAAAATGATTCTATAATTCAATGTTACATCTTACACAACTGTTTACTAATTGTAAATAACAAAGACAATATTGCAAGGGTGGGCACACTATATTGACATTGGAAGCAACAAGAAGAAAAGGAGGAGAGAGGGGAAAAATTATCCTTAGGACTCCCACAATCGTAAAAAGTCCTGAATCAGAGCCATCTCTGAACTTTAGCTCACATTGCTGTGACATCAGCCAATGCAGCTCTATTGGCTTATCCTTGTGACAATCAAAACCACAAGTGTCTATGGAGATTCTCGGTCATCCAGGTCATAGGGATCCCACAGGTACTTTTTCAAGAGGCAACTGGACTTTCTGGGTTTTTTTGAATACATTTCACTTCTCATCCGAGAAGCTTCCTCAGTTCTTCTTTCTCGTCTCAGAACAATGTTTACGAGCTTTAAAATAATGTAAAAATTATCATTTTCTTCTTCTTCTTTTTTTAAAAAACAGCAAAAGCAAGTTCAAAATCAAAAGACAAAGAAATCCAAACATAACATGTCTTAATTACAAAATGAAAGGAAGGGGAGAAAGAGTCTATGCACACATTTATCAATCTGGATCCAGAGGCTAAAAAACAACAAAACAAAAGTAACAACCTCTTTGTTTATAGGTATAGCTTCAAAACTCTTAATTCCTGTAGCAATCTAAGAACTTCGAAGCTTTCATTTATGCTTTCTATAACCACTCTGGTTAAGAGTACATGAGAAGTATGAAATGAACTTCCAGGCTGATCTTCACATCCCTCTAACTGTGGCACAAGGAGCCTTGTGAACCGTTTTCAAGTTACATATCTTCATGACGTTGTCTTGGTCTCATCCTCAGCCAACTGGGGAGGTGGTCTAAAGTAAAATCAAGCTGTTCTCTAAGGAATTGGGATACTTTGGTTGCATTGAGGAAAACTAATTTACATCAACCTATCCTCCACCGACCCAAACCTGATTTGAATGAAAATATGGTAGTCATGCTGAGAAGGAATAATTGATACCACCTGCCATTAATATTTAAAAATTACTGTTGTCCATGTTGCACTCAATGAGGTGACTGTTGATAGTTCCAGAATTTTCTTGGTCCTTTTGTAATTTCTGTTCAAATATTGATAATGTCTTGTAAATGCTAGAGCCATTTCTCATGAAAATTGTTGTCACATGTTCTTACCAATAGATCCATGCAACAGCTCATATTTTCCTCATCAAGCCATGCTATTTTTGTGTTTCCTCCAAAGAAACCTGCATCATCTGGTAGATGAAACCATCAGCAGCATTGGCCACTTGACTTTATTGTCAGCTCACTTCTTCTTGTCTTAGACAAGAACACAAGTGAAGACTTGCTTGAACTTCTTGCGGAAGTGCTTGGAAATGAGAGCATAAACAATTGGGTTGAGGCAGGAATTGGCATACGAGCAGCAATGAGAGATTAGGCGTAAGGCAAAGGTAGTTTGGTTAAAGTGGAAATAGCCAAACCAGAAATACAAGATTACCAGATGGTGGGGCAACCAACACAAGCAGAAGAGGACAGTCACTGCAATGATCATCTTGGTGACCCTCCGTTTGGCTTTGCGGGACTCTGAGATTCCTTCCATAGGGTCTACAGCAGTCCACAAGAATTTGATGGTTCTGGCATAAGCCAGGCTAACAACAGAGATTGGGAGGATGTAACTAAACACAAAAGTGAGGATGTCTAAGATCTTCCGGTGTTCGTCCTCCCAAACTGGGGCACAGATTAACGTCTCCTGGTAGTAAATGGTTTGGTAATAGCTGAGATAGGGTCCTGCAAAGAGCAGGGAGAGGGTCCAAATCATGATAATAGCAAGGACTGCATTGCAAGTGGTACGGAGATTCCGAGATTTCAGTGGGTAACAAATAGCCAAATATCTGAAAACAAGACAGAAGTTGATAAATTCAATCAATATATATACACACACACATCTATCGTTATTTTCACCTTTTTTGCTTAAATGTGTTACTTTTATTGGTTCACTTTCTTCCAGATTCAGACTCTGCTTGTGACAAGTTTTTTTCATACCCTTTTCGACATGAATTTGATACTTAAAGTGCCACCCAAACCTACTATTTGAAAGTCTACTGAAATTGATGTAGGTGTTCATAATTTCATAATCCCCTAAATGTAAATATGGATCTCCCCCCGCCCCCCGCAATACAGGTAGAAAAGCTTTGGAACCCACATGGTTGAACCATGCTAGAAATTCATTCTATGTTTGGATATGACATTTTCCTGCAAGAATTTATTCAGATACCCTTTGACAGGAAACATAAAGAACTGGTAAGTATGCTACAATTATTAAAGGGAAAGGGAGGGAAAAGCATGAAAAGGGTAAAGTGATAAAAATAGAAATAATTATGTGGAGAAGGCAAGACATTTTCTTTTTAATTGACTGTGACATAGGTAGAGGTTGGGAATGAAGTTGCAGATCAGGAGATCAGGCGTAAGGCCACAACTCTGCATTCAGTTGAATCGAATGAGAAAGTTTGGGTAGGGAAGAATGGCAGATGAGCAATCCATGTAAGCTTTGTCATCTGCTAGCAAGTAGAAAGTTAGCAGACTCTTGGGCAGGCTGTCTAGATCCTATCTTCCTGATGTGTCATATTTGTATTTACATAAAAATGTTCATGGTTGATTTTAAATGTATCCTTCAATCTGATGGGAAACCATCTAATCTAGCTTGAGACATTTCTATATCTCCCAGGCACACTTGGAGATACTTCTGGCCTCAACCACATAAAGACATTTCTAAAGAGACCAATCAATTGGGATGCTTTAGTTATGGAAAGATGGGAAGTACATTTTTTAAATAAATAAAAATAGATCACGTGAGGGGTCCTTGGTGCTCTCTGAGCTTGGTTGTTTTCTTGCATATGTTTCATTACTGAAATTAGGTAATATCATCAGTGCTGGTAGGGAGTGGAGTTTGCTCTCATTTTATACTCTAGTGCAAGGTGTCAAACTCGCAGCCTGCAGGCCAGATGTGTCACGGGTTGGTCGCGCCCACCCCTGGTTTAGCAAAGGGGGGGAAAAGTCACAATAGATCATGTAAGGACAACTTGATGCTGCGAGTTGGACACCTCTGCTCTAGTGGCTTGCCCTGCCAGTGTTGGTGGGGGTGCTCTTGATGGTTCTTTGGTGGGCTGTTTACTGTTAGCTGGATTGTCAGTTCCTTGATTGGAATATTGTTTGTGTTACATACTGACAGCCAAATAGTAAGCTCCACCAAGGTTCTCCGATCCAGAGGGAAAATATTCCAAGCTGATTGACTGAGCCGTTTGACAGCTCCATATAAAACGGCTAGCTGTCAAACAGATCGTCACTGGATTTGTAAACAGTTGTCTAATAAAGAACTGTTATTTTTCACCGAAGCCTGAGTCTGTCTCATCCATTCACCTGATCTAACAGTTTGCTTCTTGATTGTTAATCTAATGTTAACCTTGCTGTTAATCTTCTGCTCATTTGAATGTTGATTGCTGGTGAAAGTTTTGGTCTTTTGGTTCACTTTTTGGCTTATGGATTGTCTCTTAAATGGCATGTAAATGTTGTTTATGTCAATATGCTGTTGATGGATGCTTTGTCAGAAGATCTACATACCATTCATTTACATACTACACACATCTACATAGCTCAAAGAGCAGAAGAACCCTTCATTTCAACCCTGAGTTACAAATATTCTCTTCTAATAGGTCACCTGTCAAGTAATTTAAGATTTTGGATAAAGGATTAAAGACTCTCTTTCTGCTGTTTAGAAATAAATAGACTGATTTCACATATCATATTAAGCAATGGTTTCTTCTGTTTCCTTACTTTTTAAAAAAAAATGGTCTCAGTGCCTGAATACACACAATATACTTTGCCAGAATCAACCAAGACTCATTAGTGCAATATCAGAGTAACTATGCAAGCAATGTTTTGTTATAGGAGGGGACAAGAAGTTTTGTCTTTTGGAGGAAAGAGAGCATTTATATTTACCTGTCCACAGAAACAGCTGCCAGGGTAAAACTGCTGGCATATAGGGTAAGGTAGATGAAGAAATGCACAGCTTTGCAGGCAAAGGCACCAAATAGCCATCCATCCAGAACATAGATGGTAGCTTGGAATGGGACACAGAAGACAATGAAGAAGAGGTCTGCCACTGCCAAGTTGAGGATGAACAGGTTTGTAGTGTTATATTTCACCTCTCCATTGTGTAGCAGCACAGCCAACACCAGGCTATTCCCAACTGTACCTACAAGGAAGATGAGGGAAAAGACTACAGGCACAATAATGCCTATAGCTCTTGCTTCTAGGCTGCCCGAAGATATATTCCAGCTGTCTGGCATCTCTCCATCAGAGATAATAGACCTGGCAGAAATAGAAAGAGTAGTAAATGAGTTATGGTGGTGCAGTGGTTAGAGTGCAGTATTGCAGGCTATTTCTATTGCCTGCTGGCTGCCTGCAATTTGACAGTTCAAATCTCATGAGGCTCAAGGTTGACTCAGCCTTCCATCCTTCTGAGGTCAGTAAAATGAGGACCTAAATTGTTGGGGGCAATATACTGGCTTCAGTGTAGGATTCAAACATTTTTACTACTGGTTCTATGGGCGTGGCTTGGTGAGTGTGGCATGGCATGGTGGGCATGGCAGGGGAAGGATACTGTAAAATTTCCATTTCCACTCCACTCCAGGGGAAGGATACTGCAAAATCACATTTCCTCCTGATCAGCTGGGACTTGGGAGCCAGAGAATAGATGGGGGTGCAGCCAGTCAGAGGTGGCATTTACTGGTTCTCCGAACTACTCAAATTTTCTGCCACCGGTTCTCCAGAACTGATCAGAACCTGCTGAATACCACCTTTGGCTGACTCTGTAAACACTTAGAGAGGGCTGAGAGCACTTTAAAGCAGTATATAAGTAAGTGCTATTGCTATTGCTAAATGATGACCTCTCCTTAAGGATGGCTATCACTCCTGGATTCAGCATATGCTCCTCTTACCTCTAAAAGTTGCCACTTTCATTTTCTATCCCAGCATTTTCCAACCTGAGGTGAAGGATAACATGACTCTTCTTCCCTACCATTCCATCTAAAGAACCCAACTGGACTGACAGTTACATCTTATTTCACTTGACCACACCTGAGGGCTAAAAGCTCATATAGGGGACACAGGATAAGGTATTCATTGCTGCTATTAAATCTTGACAGCATCAGTGATTTGGGGCACTATCTTATTTCTCCAATTCTCCCATTCTAAGCAACCTACCACTCAAGCCCAATATATGGGAATTAAGTTGGCAGTCAAGAGTTGGCAGTGCACCTTGTGGGAGGGCAAGAAAAAGAGGTCCTACATTTAAATTGCATGAGTAAAAGAATGGAGTGGGTACAGTTAAGGTTAAAGTGGGCAGGGCAAATAATGTGCAAGGCTTCAAGGTGAGAAATATTGTGTCCTCCCACTCTTTTCAGTGTTGCTGTATGTTGATATTGTAGGAGAAGAACCGTGTTAGTCTATGGTAGAGTCTGACAGCACCTTTTCTAAATAACACATTTTAATAAAATCAGTTAGAAAAAGGGCTAGAAGATTCCTCCTGATTCATTCATTTGAGTATTTGATGACTCTGTACGTTGCTTATCATGAAAACAGCTGGTGGAATCTGAGTAGGAAGCCACCACAGGCAAAATGCAAATGTGTACCAAGAAGTTCCTATCTTAATATCAAAATTAGAAAAGCTATTGCAAAAGTGATGCTGGACTGGCTCTAAGTGACTATCAGCCTTTCGAGGTAGACTAGGAAAAGAAGCAGACTCAATAAGTCTAGCTGGAACTATACTTTATTAAGTTAAACCATAGTAACAGAATTTTGAAAGCCTGGCCTGAGTTTTTCCCTCCCTGCCTTTTATGTTGTAGTGCTGTATTTCTCAATTGGAAAATGTGTGGACTGCAATTCCCAGAAGGAATTGCTGGCTAGGGAGTTCTGGCTAGGGAATCAGTGTTCCAATGAATCAAGGAGGAGTGAATCTCATCCTCTTACTCACACTTTGTCTGTGTCTGTGTGAAAGCACACTTTTGTTTTTTCACGTTATCTTGCTTCTCCAAGGCAATCTCCTTCAGCTCTACAGTGATCCAAATCTTGTCCATCCCTGCCAAACTTTGTCCCATAGCACCTACAACTTAAAGAACTGAATATGCTGTATGCACATCCTGCCCAAGCTAGCTATGACTTCGTTTAACATTTGTGTTAAACTTTATATTATAAGCTCCTTGGGACAAGGATTATATACTTGTTCTAAATTAGTATCTATATATATGTGCATGTTTGTGTTTAATATTTTCAGAGGTAAATCTATACACAGCAGCCATAGTTTCAAATAAGCAGGGCAAAAATATTTGCAACCTGAAACAGCAAATGGAAGCAATTCCACACTCCTGAACTATACAAAACAAATGGGAATCTGATCAGGAGTGGCATATTATTTTATTACTTTATTCAATTGACAAGTAATCCTCAACTTATAACCAAAATTGAGCCCCAAATTTATGTTGCTAAGCAAGAGAGTTAAGTGAATTTTGCCCTATTTTATGACGTTTCTTGCCACAATTGTTAAGTGAATCTCTGCAGTTGTTAAGTAGGTAATATGGTTGTTAAGTGAATCTTATTTTCCCATTGACTTTGCTTGTCAGAAGGTCACAAAAATTGTCTCCAGGACATTGCAGCCATCATAAATATATGCCAGTTGCCAAGCATCCAAATTCTGAACATGTGTCCATATGGATGCTGCAACAATTATAAGTTTGAAAAGCAGTGATAAATCACTTTTTTTAAAAAAAATCTATTTTATTCATTTTCACATTCCATTTTACAATCACTTATATATAGGGTATTTGCTATAAAAGAAAAAAATATATAAAAAAAAATAAAAAAAAATAAAAAAGAAAACACAACTCATCATTCACAACCCCACCTGACACTTCCATCCTCCATACACCCCATCTACCCCCTCCAACTTTCCTTTCCTCCCTCTAACGCTCCCCTCCTACTTCCCTTTCCCCTCAAACCTTCCTTCTCCCCTTACTCCCAACACGCCCTCCTTGCATTCCCCTTACTCCTTCCTTACTCCTCCCTCCTCTTTCCCTCTACCTCCCTCCTTGGTGTATTCCTTTATACAAGTGTTGTTTATTATAATCTGATAAAAAGTAAAATAAACCAAGGGAAAAAAAATATAAAGAAAGAAAAGAGAAAAAAAGGAAAAAAAAAGAACAACCGTATATAAGTGCATTCTTGTTCTTATTGCGACTATGTTAACACCCACCCACCCACCCCCCCTAAATCCCCGTCCCTACTCCTCCCGACTTCCCAGGGCCCACACCTGGCACTGCCTTCTATCTAAAGTATCTTATGTTCGTATGGATTAAAAATAAAAGTAATATATTAAAGGGAAAAAAAACCAAAAAAAAAAAAGAAAAAAAAGAAAAGAACAAAGAAAAAAGAAAAAGAAAAAAAAAAGAAACTCTTTGTGTTAAGCTCAGCCCCCCATCTTTATCTATGCTTAAATAGTATGTCATTCTATCTATATTTTATTCTCGTCTCTTGCTTCTTTGTTATTTACCCCGACCTCCTGTAGACTCTCCCATTCCTCTTCCTTAACCTTGTATTCAGATAAACATTTATCCAAATTTGTATAGACATCAATATACAATCTAACTCAAACATAATCCCTTCTAGTAAAATTTAAGCAGCGTGGATCATTCCACATATTCAAATATTACTTTACAGAAGAATAATCAAACTTTCCCTTTCTTAACCTTAATTTCAAACAATAATTCAAAATAATCTGACCAAACTTTCCCTTCTTAGTAAAATTTAAGCAGCGTGGATCAAGTATTACTTTACACAAAAATCAGTTTACATTCTATCTTGAAATGATTCGGACCAGCTTTCCCTTCTAATAGGATTTAAACAACGTAAATCATTCAGTATATACATTCAGTATCACCCCACCAATATACGTAAATCATTCCGCATGCATTTTACCCACATCCCTTGCTTCTCAAATATTTGCCACTATCAAATTTATGCAAACATTAGTTTAAAATCTAGCTCAAAATAATTTCACCAAGCTTTCCCTTCTAATAAAAATTAAATAGCATAGATCATTCCACATATTCAAATAATAGTTTCAGCAAGAATCAGTTTACCTTCTATTTTAAAATAATCTCTTCAAACTTTCCCTTCTAACAAGATTTAAACAGCGTAAATCATTCTGCATGCATTTTACATATATACATTCAATATCACCCCACCAATAAATTCCGCTTTTTCTGCCGGAGAGAGGTCGCAAACCCCCATTCAATCCACAACTTTAGTGAATATTTTAGAATGTCTAAGTCCTCAAACTCCGCTTTTCTGCTTCTCCGAGGGAGGGGGAGCTACCCCCTCCATCTTGCAGCCATGTGGTCTGTTGCTTGCCTTCTCCTTCGGCTTGTCTCTCCTCTTTTCCAAGTGAATCAGGAAGTCCCGCCTTCAAAGTCTTGTAATAGAAATCTCGAGCCTCCGAAACAGAATTGAGACGAAGTCTTTGATTCTCAAATGTGACCGTAATGCCGGCTGGGGCCTCCCATTTATATTGAATCTGATGATTTCTAAGCTCTTTAGTTAAAAAGGTATAGTCCCTTCTTGCCTTTAACATCTGGAAAGGTATTTCTTTGAAGACAATCAAGTTCTGGCCATCAACTCTCAAACTATTATTGTAAAATTTTTGCATGATCGCGTTTCTGGATTCTTTTGTGGAGAAATATATAATTATGTCCCTCGGGAGCTGTCGCTGTTCCGCTACCAACGAATTCTGGCGATAAATTTTCCGAATCTGCCAATCAAAGTTAAGTCCCGGGCTTCCCACCGCATGGCTGAGGGCTTCAACAAAGGTCTGTTTCAGATTCTCTCGCTCCTTTTCGCGGAATCCTCTGACTCTTATTGCGAATGCCTTCTTATTAAAGTTTATCATAACAAGCTGTTCTTGAGTGTCTCTAATTTTTTGTTGTAATATTTGAATATTAGTAGTCAAATTAGAATTAGCCTCTTCCAAACTTTCTAATTTATTCTCTATTTCAGCGGTATAATCTGACAGGGCAGACACGGCTGCAAACGTATTCGCCTTCATTTGGTCAATTTTAGACTTTAAATCACCATATAGCTCCAATACAAATTCCTTAATTTCTTGTTTAAAATCATTAAACATTTGAAAAAAAAATTCCTGTGTTAAGAATTCTCCAGTAGAGGGCGTAGGAGACAAGGGCTGCGATGCCAGTGTAAATTCTTTAAGTTCATTCACAGATTCTTTAGGCACATTTGTAGAGAGACGCTTCGATTTTGACCTGGGTGCCATTATAAATAAACAAATAAACAGCGCTTTCGCTCCCCTCTGTTTCCAAAAAAAACAAAAAAAGTTATTTTGTTAAGGAGCGGTCTGCAGGAAGGTAAAACCGGCTACGTACATCCCCTATCAGTCACCAACGGAGAGAAATCGCCATTTTGAAGTCCGTTTAAACAAAGAAGCCTCTAAGACAAATGGTGCTGGTATTTACGATAGTAATAAAAGCATAAATCTCACAGGGGTGGGACCCGCCCGTATTAATCTTAGCTTCAAACAACTTTGCTTTGTCCTGGGGGGGGGGTCACCTGTCTAGGGCTGCAAAAAAAAGGCAGCTGAGAAGAACTGGCTGGAGATAAAAGCTCCGCTCACGCTGGATCTAATCTCTGTCCACAGCCAAAAAAAAAGAGAAAGGCTGTGAATTACGAATAGACCCTAGCACACAGAGCTACTCCCTGCCCCTTTATGCCAAAAAGGGGTGATATCTATGATCTTATTTAGATATACAAACCAGATCTCTGAGAGGAGCTCGGTTGAGCCCTCCTCGGCGACAGGCTCCTCCCCCCGGATCCATAAATCACTTTTTTCAGTGTTGTTGTAACTTTGAATGATCGCTAAATAAATGGTTGTAAGTGGAGGGTTTCCTTTATACAGCTGCCCATCTCAACAAGTGACTGCATGCAACAAACAAGATTAAAATGAAATAAAACAATTACAAACATTACAATTTGTTTGAGTATTTGATGACTCTGTATGTTGCTTATCATGAAAACAGCTGGTGAGATCTGAGAAGGACCCAACCACAGGCAAAAGACAAATGTGTGCCAAGAAGTTCCTGTCTTAATATCAAAATCAGAGAATCTTTTTTGCTTTATCATGTCTCTGTTTGCATGCAATCATGTGCTGTCTGTCTGTCTGTCTGTCTGTCTGTGTATGTATGTATCTATGTATCTATGTATGCATGTATGTATGTATCTATCTATCTATCATGTATGTATGTATGTATGTATGTATATATGTATCTATCTATCTATCTATCTATCTATCTATCTATCTATCTATCATCTATCTATATGTATCTCTTTCTCTCTCTCTCTCTTTCTGTGTGTGTGTGTGTGTGTGTGTGTGTGTATGTATGTATGTATGTATATATATATATATATATATATATATATATATATATATATATATATATATATATATATATATATATATATATATATATATATATTTAAAGTCACAACCCCTGGTATGCCCAAATATGGGAGGAAGGTCACACTTCCATTCTCTATCCTTCGGCTCGTCACAAGAGACCATCCAGACAGAAACCCAATATTTTTTACTGTTACCTTTTTGTTACATTTGTTATATTTGTGCTGATAAATAAATAAAGGGAGACTAGTATAGATCTATTTCAAGCTATTTAGCTCTCATCAGCTAGCGATTCCCAGCAAGGGTATGGCTAGCTGATGAGAGCTAAAATAGCTTGAAATAGATCTATACTAGTCTCCCTTTATTTATTTATCAGCACAAATATAACATATATATATATATATATATATATATATATATATATATATATATATATATATATATATATATATATATATATATATATATATATATACACACAAATCCCAAATGCTTTTTAGTTTCAATTTAAGTGCATCAAATGCCTGCTTTTCTCAAAGCAAAGATACTGCATATAGAAATGGATGCATTAAGAAAGGCACAGACAAAATTTAAGTGTGTAAAATACAAAACTAGTAATAGATGAAGATCTCTCTTGGTAAATAAAGCTAGAATTTATATAATGCCCAGAATTTATTTAGTGCCTAAAAGACAGAAGTGGGGACCACTCATACTGTCTTGAGGAAAGTATTCTGTACCCAGAACAACACCACTCGTGAATGAAAAGCCAGCTACGGAGGCAACTGTTTCTCTCCACTGCTGCTTTCCTGCTTTGTCTTTGCAGACATCTGACAGATGCATTCAACAGGTTAAGCTTTTCTTAAATCAGCGTACAGGTAGGGAGAAAATAACCTTTGGTTGAAATGTATTTATGGATGACAAAATGTCCCCATAAATACAGAGGAGCGGAGGAAGAATAGAAATATGACAATAGGATCCACAAAAACTAAACACAGCGGCTTCGATCAACACGCAAACCTATAAATCTGAATGGCGTGGGCAGGAATGTTGGCACCCATCTACAGCATTGGATGGTGATATGGTGGACTCTTGGGCTTGAATTGGACATCTTGGTCAGCTGGCCCTGGGATTTGTTTTTGAAGGTCACTGTATCCTTCTTCTGCATCATGAGTTTGCATGGTTGGGCTTTGTATACTGTTGAAATCCAGCCACTGCAGTTTGTAAGGTATGGTTTGTTGCAGTGTCATGTCTGAATCTAGCCACTGTGGTTTATTCAATAAACCATCATTAAAATAAACCACAGCTTAGTATATTTCATTTATCCAACCAATATCTTTTAGATGCCTACACTAAATATGCTAGTTTAGTGGTGATTTCGAGCTATAAAGCTCCTCCTTCTCCATTACTCAGGGTGTGAGTTCAAAACTTCTTTCTTTTTACGAGGTCAAGATAAAAACTTCTGGCTTCCCTCTTTTATCCAGCCATTTTCCTCATAGCTGTTAAATTTCTTTCTTTTTCTTTCTTTGTGAGCATGTACAAATTGCCAGGTTTTGGAGCAAGTCCTCTATCTTACACAGAGGCACGTCAAAGGGTATCCCTATGAAAAACTGGACTTTGGATGTCTCTCATTATTATAGGAGCCCTGGCTCATAATGTATGGATGAAAAGAAAAAAAAAGTTTAATTACTCATAATAATTTGACTCACGTACGACTTTGGGTTCATACATCATACTAAACCAAAACCAATTATATAACATTATGGCTTACTATAATGAATGAACTCAGGATATGATTTTAAGAAGTAACAGGTACAGTATCTGCAAGGGACAATCAATGTCTACTCACATTCTTTGGTCCTTCTGGACAAATAGATTTTGTAGGTTTTTCATAACAATTCATATCAGAGCTGAGCATGTGAAATGATTGAATAAAATAACTATCTTTCTCTAGTTTTAACTTGATTTAACTGGGTTCAGCCTTTAGGCTTCTTTCTGGTGTATGCAATTAAGGTTTTTGCATTTGGCAGTCT